>NC_049170.1:41847920-42150100 GCF_009769625.2 Cygnus olor | reverse complement strand
TGTTACCTAATATTTCTTCACTGCATTCCTATGTGATGGGCTCCCTCTATTTCTCAAACAGG
Source organism: Cygnus olor (assembly GCF_009769625.2). Taxonomy (NCBI): domain Eukaryota; kingdom Metazoa; phylum Chordata; class Aves; order Anseriformes; family Anatidae; genus Cygnus; species Cygnus olor. The sequence goes on along the minus strand of NC_049170.1, from coordinate 42,150,038 downwards.
GAGATAGATTAATTCAGAAATTTCTGACTGAGATGGAGTGATATAACAACCTATAGAATGCTTAATGGTAATAACAATAATGGTAATAAAGGTAATAATAATGGTAATAATAATAATAATAATAATAGCCTGATTTTCAAAGACTTGGAAGTACTTGGTTTTGTCTGCCAGACTGGTTCTTATGTTAGTTACCTGCAAGTGCCCTGGAACAGATACATTTTAGGCTGAAGTATGTCAGCCTTGATCAATTTCTATAAGATTATCACTGAACTCTTGGAAGGAGGAGGTGGAGGGTTTGTATGCAATTGCAATCCATGTTGGCATTGGCTCCTGTATAGAAACACACCTTAGTTATCAATACGTGTAATATATCTCTGACAATATTTACAAGTCTGAGAAGAACTCCACCCCTCCTCCTGTGCTGAGGAGAAGCCTATCTGAAGGAAAGGAAGTATTTGAAAGCTCAGTTAATGATAGGATCACATTATTCATTGTTTTGGATTACACGGTGCCTGCCTCTAGTCTGGCTCCACTGTAGGGGAGATAAATGTTTCCTTCCCCAGTCTCAGAATTGGTTTGCGTCAGAGCAAAAAACACCAGTTCTGAGGGAAGCACACAGGCTGTTATTTCTTAACGGCTTCTGGTGGCTAAAATTATCCCCAGCTGCAGGGGATGGTTCGTGTTTACAATTTGAGGAAGAAGGCAGCAATCGTATCATCCAGTGCGCCTCCTCCTAATTTCCTCTCTGACACGTGCCACAGTCAGGTTTGTGACGCAGGAAGGTTTCTGCTGCAGTGCAGGTAGGAGGGCGTCCTATACTGATCAGGTGCATCCAGCAGTGGGATTTTGTGGAACAGGGGAACTCAGAAGGTGGGATCTGGTAGTAAACGAGCTGCAGCCTCCCTGAGACCCATGGAGCCCACCTCAGCTGTTATATCGGCCTGTTGCTGCCTCTCATGGACATGAAGTTGAGCCCTGGCTTCAGACAAACACGAAATGGGAACCAGTCATGTGAACCAATGTGTCCAGTGCGTGAGACTGGGCAAGATCAACAGTACAGGGCAAACATTCAGCGTGTCCTCCAGAGAGCTCAGGGAAAGACCCAGTCTGGTTCTCAAAACGGCTAGCCACTGAACAGCACAGCCGATGTTTATTTTCCTGCTCCTTGCCCTGGCCGTAAGCACAGACAGGCTCGCATAGTCTGTAGGCAGCTGAATACAATTTTTCCTGTGGGTGGTAGTATTTAGAAAGTGTCCCGCCTTGCTTGCTTTTTTCAGATTGCTATCTTCCTGCCCTGATGGGATTAGGAGCCTGCCTTCTCAGAGGCACTGCCTGCCCCGGCCGGATTTCTCAGGGACTAGGCCGGTAGTGGTGATGACTTCGCAGCCGTGCTAGTAGCCTCTTTGGGGGAGGTGAATGAGGGCAAGGCATGAGGACGGAGCAAAGAAGTTGTAGTTCTCACCCATAGCAGGAATTCCTTTGAATATTTGAAGGAAATGACCAGGGAGCAGACATCAGTCATGCTTTTCTGACTCATTGGCATGTTTTTCAGCCAGCAGACCCTGCCGGTCTCCTTGCTGCCTATAACGTTGCTGTTCCAGTCTGTCTCTGCAGAAAGCACAAGAATTTTCCTCTTTAAAAATATAACTAAGGAATTAATGTTATAATACATGAAGTTTGGAAATGCACTGCAATCACTGAGAGAATAAATGCTCCTTTTTAAAAAATAAAAGCAGCAACACTCAGGTTAATTAGGACCTGGATGATTGAGGTGCTCTCATGAGCCCTTGAGTTCTCCTAAGAGACTGCTCTTCTCCCCTAAATGTTTCTTATCACAGGATGCCTATAGAGGGGGATAAAGTACGGTTTGATCTAATGAACGGTTAATTGGCTTGTTTCTCTCCCCAGCTTCAGAAAAAGGAAGACCCACAGGAGAAATCATTTAAATGTCACAGTGGGATCAGCAACAGAGCAGGCAAAACTGAAGGAGTGGCCCATGAGGTACCGAGCTCTCCTTAGCTGTGTGTTTTCTTCTGAATCTGCTTGCTAACTTTGTTACTAGCACACTGCTTGGGAGCACTAAGGGACAGGCAGCTGCTGCTTTCAAAGTTTCTTGAAGGCAGTAGAGCCTGGAGGTGAAAGGCTGGTGTAACCCTGCAGTATCCTCGTGGAAAGTGCTGTTAAGGCTGATTCTGACACAGGTACTTTTGCAAGCTTGACTTAGCATGTCTTCAGCTGCAGCCACCAATACCTTCAGTTCTGGGTCCAGAGTTTAAAGGATCAGCTTAGTCAGCAAGAGAAACTCAGTCTTCTAATGCGATAGCCTTTAATTAGACGTGCATACATATATAAATGCATAGATTATCTACTACCTCCTACTACAAATGTCTCACTGAAATTAATGGGGTTATTCAAAGAGTAAACTATGAGTAATAATGAATAATGTTAATACTCAGCATGACTAACAGTGGTAGGAGGGAGAGTCTGAATGGCTTAGACAGGAGGGTCTGCTGGGAGCCAGCATCTGATTTGCACAAACAATGACTTCTCAGAGCGGTGAAGCTGTTGCTCACTTGTTACCAATCATTAAGTTATAGCACCCATTTTATCAAAGGCTTCTTGATCTCTGCCTTTATGCCTTTCTCAAGGCAGAGTTTACATGCGTGGCAGAAAATGAGTCATACACGTGCAGCTGGTCTTCTGATCCCTTTTCTGTTTAGTTTTAGTGTGGTCTGCATCCTCGCAGCAACGTTTTATGTTTCAAAAAGCCTGTGACAAAGCTTCTCACAAGAGGCTTTTTTTTCATTTAATGTGGGAGAGAGAGCATGAGATGAGGAACTGATTAAGAAATAAGAAAAAGCAGGCTGAGATCAGATTTCAGAACAGTTAACGGTCCCTGACAGTGCCTCGGAGTCCATCTGAGGCTGAGCCACATTGTAACATGCTGGTGTGTATGGAGGATCTAGCGAAAAAATGATGTATAATGAGCAGAGAAAAGCAACATTCAAGAAGATCAAAAGTTTTAGAAGAACAAAACATGAAATTATTTTCCCTGACAAGGGCTGTTAGATGGTCAGCTCTTTGTTGATGTTATTGAATGTTTAAAGTCACTGGAACAAACTGGTGGTGGTGCGTTACTGTGGAGTAATATACAGTGAAATAAAATCTGCTGACATTTTACCTTTCTGTAATCCCAGGTTTCTGGGGAAAGACCTGCAGTGTAAATTCAGTTGGGATAAGGAACGAGGAAATTAATATTTCTCCTCAAATACAAAGCAATCTGAACTCCTTCAGAATTAATTCTGAAGAGATGTCTTTTCGTCAGTCCCCTAAGTCAGATCAATTCCTTTCTTGTTCTTATTTCTAGTTCTTGCTGCTCCTCCCAATCTGTGGTAACCTAGTTTTCTCCTGACAGAAATCTGAGTTTCATGTTGCTAATACAAAAATCTGGGAAATGTTAAAAATTTAATACGCTAGGGAGATCCTTGGTTAGACTGAACCAAAGATAATGAGGTCAAGAGGTTTGGGAAAGGGGCAAGGCTATATAATTCCAGCATTTGTCCTAACGTGCAATTAAGATTCTGATATGTGACCTAATTTTAACACGCTCCATGACTAGAATAATAAGGCAAACCAAATGAGTGTGTCAGATCATAGACATTGAAAAAAAACAACAGGTCATTTCAGGATGTCTTAATTGTAAATATGGTCTCATAAGTTTGTGATGCAGGTCTGGACCAGAGCGATATTTAATAGTCCAATCTATTAAATGTCTCTTGCTGGTTAAGGAAAAATATACTGGTTAAGGTGTGAAAAGATTAGTTCCATCAGACAATCTCTGTCAGATGTTGTTACTGTATAATTAAAGCTCCCATTAGAGTAGTCTGTCTGTTATGGCCACATCAAAAGCTAGAGTCAACCTTCTCTCAGCAGCAGTTTTGCAACGTGAATAAATGCTCACCAGAGACTTTCTTGAAGTCACTCAGTCCATTCTTATTCTGCTTTTATATCGTACTTGAATCCAAGTTTCCAGATGCTGTAGGCTAATGTAAAATAATACCTATGCTGTCCACCCTCAAGGAGAATATTACTGTAAATGTTCTCAAGAAGCTGGATCATAAATTGTTTCTCAGGGATGTAATTTTAAAATAATTCTTTTTTGTACTCTTCTTGTTAGGACATTGGCCTAAAGAGGATCGGGCCCGATCTGTTTAAACGCAGTCATCAGACAGCCACTTGTCAGGTGGCTGCAATATTGTCTGTTGTGTGCTGGAAGGTAAGAGTTTTAAGGTGAAGTGGATCCTAGGGTTCAGCTGATTACTGTAATGTGCCTCTTGCATGAATTTGACAAACATCATTACTGCTTTTCTGTTGGACAGATTAGATGACTAGGCTACCAAAAGGTGTTCTTTGCAGAAGAAAACTGAGCAGGTTGCTTGTTACCTGAGGCAGTGAAGATCAGGCAGAGGGACATTACAAAACTGATGAATAATTTTGATTGATGGAAATTTTATTCCTAGGCGTGCACAAATGGAAATCTCTTTTTCTAAGAACTAGCTAAAATCAGGCATGCCAGAACAACAACAATGTTCTTGTTGACTTACCTAGAAATTGCATTGGGTCTCTGGTATTAATCGTGCATCACATACATAAGTAACGTCTCAAAAAGTCAGCGGTTCTATTACATATTTGCAAGTGTGAGCAAGATCGATAGCTTTCAACAGTGCATCGAAACTGAATCCAGATCTCTGGAATATAAACTCTATATAGGTTGTGCAGTGTCTTGTAACACAGAGATTAACTATGAATATTCCCTGGTCCTACTGTTGGTACAGTGAATGAACACTACATGCACCATGACTTTCAGTAAGGTTTTGGTTTACTTGTGGCAAGTTGCAGTTTGGTGTTTCTTCTGGAATCTTCTCTGAGCTTTACAGCAAAGCCCTAAAGTGGGCAAAGCCTGTGTGTGTGGTTATTCATATACCATTTACATGTCAGGCAGCAGCAAACTAAGTTATCTTTTAAATGATGTTTAGATATTTGAATTTTTTTTTTCTGTAATTTATTTTGTTTACCTTATTTTATCTCGCTAAACAATTGAAGTGGATTCAGGAATCTCCATTGCAAAAGAAAAATGTGCAATTAACTTTTATATGTGACAGCTCGTAACTGCATCCTTCCCCCTTGAAAAGGAGATCCTTCTGTGTGGTATGAATTTGTTGATATCTCCTAACTTAGCTCTTTGTTGTATCCTCTAAATAAAGCAGAAGAGAGCAATACTGCAAATAGGAAAGATTCCTGATACTTTTGGAATTACTCATCCCCTGAATTGTAAACTGTGAAGAAATCTTTCTAATTGTGTATCCTTCTTGGTCTATAATTTTGAAAGGAATAAGCTGCCATCAGCCAGCCGGAATCACCACTGAAGTCTTCAATAAGCAGCTGCTAGGAGTTTGACTTAGAAATCAGACAGAGACAAGAAGAGGAAAAAATCTGCCCACTGTGGGTGGGGAGAAAAGAGAACTTGTAGGAGGCAGAATCAACTATTTTCCTCTTTGCAAGCACATTATAGACAAAAATCAGTGTTTTTTTTTTTTTTTTTTTTTTTTTTTTTTTTAAGGGAAATACTGCTAGTGTTGTGGTTAAGAGTGAGACATTTTGTCAAGGTATCTCGTTAGGGCCTGGACATATGTTTCAGATCTGCTGTCATTTGATGTTGGTGCTGATTCTTATGCCAATGAAGCTTTGCTATTGACTTAATTGTGAACAGGTAGCATTCTGCCTCCTTAATGCTTTACAAAGCTCCATGTGATAGTTAAGATTTTCCAGTTGCTCTCTAGGGGATGTGCTCTTTATACAAGGCTTCCCATCTGATCATGAGGTATCCAGCTTAATTTTAGATTACTATTTTTGTTAATAGAATTAAATGAACATTTTAAAGATTTAGTATTCTGTAATTCTGGTAGTTCTCACGGCCGTTTAGAGTCTATCAATTGGAGAAATACATTTTGGAGAAATTAATGTGTTTAGTTAAAATGGTTTTCTAATCTTTCTAGTGCTTGCATGACTTTAACTATTCTATGGCATTCTTGCATATAACTGTCATCACATTCTTCATACTAGAGAAAAACAAATCATTGTAAATAGGTTTGAACAGTTGGCTGTGAAGAAGCTGGAATGTACAGAATGACTCAGGAGTAGACAATTCAAGTGTTTGCTGACTGCCAGTTGTTGTTTGACAGTGGATAGATTGGTTCAGGTGAGTACATCTTCCAGGACTAAAGCTAGAAAAGACCTGGAAATGAACTCTTATTAGTTTGAGGCTCAAACACGCCTATTATTTGCGCCCCCCCCCCCCCCCCCCCCCCATTTTTTTTTTTTGTCTACTTGTTGTCCATTTCTCTTGTTGGTTTCTGAGTGTTGCTTGAGACAGGAGTGGAAGCACCAAAATAGTCTAGCAATATGTAATTTTTCAGACATGAATTAGTCACCCCATCCAGTTAACAGTGTTCTAGCCTGTCTGGTGTGAATATACTGGAATGGCTGTGTGTCCTTGAGAAAGATGATATGAGCATGGGATCTGCTTAACCACCACTGCAAGTGAGAGAAAAGTCTTCAAAATATGGCTTAAAGAAAAGCTCAGGCCTATAGATTCCTTGGAAGCAGGGGTGGATGGAGGAGAGGGAATGAGGCTCAAAGTTCAGGAAGTCAGATCTGTTAAATCTTTGTTTGAGAATGGTTTTTAAACAAATGACTTTCTTTGGCAGTGAGGCTGGCGTAATTATCTCCTGTTTCCAGCCTCTCCTCTGTGTCTGTCCCTCTTTCCACTCTTGCCGTGTGCTCCCTGCAAGCCATTCTGCTATAGCTATGTGTGGGGCAGTGTCGTGAGTATGGTCTGAAGACCGATCTGTCTGAAAAACAACTGGGATGAAAATATTTGTGTAATGTGGCTCAGGTCCCAGTGTGGCTCGCTGTGCTGCCTGGGAACTATCACCCTAGCACGAATAAGGGGTGGTGTAGCAGCAGACGTGAGCACACAGGGGACATGTGGAAGTAATGTAAACTGATACTACCAAATTTCTCTGCTATAATGCCCTGAGATGTGGCCCCGAGGTAGTGGGTTGGCAGGAGTATATTGCTTGGAGCTTTGCAGCAGGCAGCCCATGTGCAGTACAGGAGCTCCGGTAAGAAACAGGGCTGTGTGTGTTGGCTAGGTGTACCTACACGATGGGTATCTTCGTCTCCTCAGTGCTGATTTCACCTCGCAGGAGGAGGGAGCCCTGGAAGCACCTCCAACTTGTAGCCTCTTGGCAAAGGCAAGGGTATTGCATGAGATGTTGTTTTTGTCCCGTTTTTATCTTTGCCCATTTGGATAAAGAATTTGACTCCAGAACTGGGTGTGTGCTGAGATTAATACATGCAATACTGGTAATGGAGCAGCAGCTCCCTGCAGCAGAGGTAGTCTTTTCTTAAGATGGTTGCTGTGGTATTTTTAAGGTAAAATCTCTCTGGACATTGTGAATGAGAGAAATGCAAACAGTCATTACCTGTGGCTTGAGAGAAATACATGTCTGGACTCCTCAGAATCCCTCAACACTTTGCATTTTAAGTACAACTCAAAACTTCCAGAACACTTTGCGAAGATTAGATTATTTTCCATATTTCACTCTTTTTTTTTTTTTTTTTTTTTATTTTCTGAACTCCAAAAAGAAAAACATTTTTTCCTCCTTCCCTTCTTCCCCAACTTCTTCCTCTTCCCTACTTGTATTTCAAGAATGGGGTGGTGGTGGTGTAAGAACCTGTTTTTTTGTAGGCATGCAAACTTTGTGGTGATAGGAAACTATCTAAGGAGATTGCCTGCAGTAGCAAGGGACTGGATTGATGACTCCCATGTGTAACTATATGTATATAATGTGAACATATAAATGGATGTCTGAATTTGTTTGGCTTTTTAAATCAATCTAGATATCTTCTGCACTAAGTATGTATAAAAAACAAACAATTATTTCCATAGTGGTGAACAATTGACTGGAATCTGACTTTCTGGAGTGGAGGACAGTGTTTATTGAATGATTCTTTGTATGATTCATTTTGCTTAATGTAAACATGGCATAAATGACAAAATATGGAAAAAACCAAAAAACACAACAACAACCCTCTGAAAACTCACGACTTAACCGATAATATGAGGAAAGACAAAATAACAGGTGGTGCCTGAGACACAGACCTCTAGGTTTTTGTCAACAGTGTTAATCTTTTTATAGGACTCTCTATTTTAGAAAAAAAGGGCATTTTTCAACTCACTGTTTTAGAAAACTGTCAGTTTTTCAACTGTGTGCTTGCTCACTTTGGCTTTTGCTTGTGGAAACATGCTGTCCAGAATCATTATCTGCATTACAATTATATTTGTAGTAATTATGCCTCGGCAGGTCAGATGAGCCATTACCTTTTTATTGTGCCATAAAAATTTTTAAGATCTCTGTACCAGTGTAATTAGCAAAAGTAAAATGGGAGATCACGGGGGGGGGGGGTGGTAAAATTTGGATTCCTTTAAAGTAACAGTTGGATTTGCTATATTGAGTGAGACAAGGTTTGTTTCATTCTGGCCTCATTGATGCTGCTGGTTCAGGAACAGCCATGAACACTGCACAACTAACTAATGACTTCACTTGGGTGATTAATGCCCATTATCTACTTTACTTCAGAGTTTGATATTTACTAAACTGATTTTAATACCTTGAAATATGCTGAAACCACCTCGATTTCTTGCAAAATTACATCTTGTGAGTAGGGTGGTGCTGAATGCAGGCTGGAGCTTGCAGTAGGTGGTAGTCTGCATCAGGGAATGGGCCTGCAGAGAAAACAAAACCAAATTTGGAAGCTATTGTACATTTAAGGCATAGCATGATTCTGGGGCTACCATCTCTCAAATACAGAATGATGTGTCATTTTTCTCAATGCCTTGCATCCTCTGCTGGACAGAAATACTATTCCAACCAATGGTCTCCTCTGTACTTCTGTACAGGCTCATGGGACATGCACAGAGGTAGAAAGTTGCCAAATCTTAATTAGATGCACAACTCACGTTAAAGCTGATGAGAATGGGGTGCCTGAATGTATTGGACATTCAGTGGGTCTTAAGGCCTGATGCTACCCTGCAACAAGATTCGTGGCATTGTATGGGTTTTGCAGTTCCAGTGCTGTATTAAAGGTTATTAAGGAGCAATGTTAATGCGTTTAGCTGTTATGTGACGCTCTTTCTGTGGTACTGTTCTTCTTTCCCTGTCCCATCAACCTGTGTTACTTCCATAGCCTCTGATGTCCAAGGAGGCCTCGCTCTCCCTCTTCCCAGCTCCGTGCAGCAACATTTTCCCCTCTCTCTCACAAAATCCCAGAGCAAAGCTGCTCCGTTCCCTGAATGAAACTGAGTTTCATTTTTGGCAGAGAGATCATTCGCCAGGGGGGCTGAGGAGCACCAGCCTTACCTTTGCTGTATGAACTTGTGCTCACTGCACTTGCCAGCTTTGGTTCTCTCGAGGATCTTGATGTTTGTGGTAGAAAGAGAAAGGTCCCCAGGTCCCCCATCCTGTAGGATAGATCCTGCTTCTCATCAGGGCCCACTGGCACAAGGCAGCATTAATGTGACTATCTGCTACCCTCTAAAGTAATTTATCTCAGAACTGTCACAGATATTTGTAAGTCCTTCTAAATTATGCGGTGTGTATGTAACCTTAGAGCCAAGCTCTGCGTACCAGTAAAAGGTGCCTTTGGGAGAAAGGCAGCTCTGTTTCCATGTTACGTGTTGGTTGTTGAGGCACACAGAGTGTCTTATGCAGATCACTGAGGAAATCAGTTGCTGAGCTGTGACTTCACCTGAACCTGAATCCCAGTGTGTGCAGAAGTACCCTTCCTGACTGTTGTTTCCAACAAGGTGATTTTCATAGCAGCAGTAGGGACTTTGCTCTTTTTTTTTCAAGTCTCAGCAGTTGGCATGGATGGCTTAGCACTTTCATTTAGAGGAAAAGTGAGCGTAAGCACTGCTGGGAAAAGTCAAGCATCGCAGGTGGGATGTCCGGACAGTGCTGTGCAGTCCCTTCTGCCCCTGAGGCTACAGGCTTGGGTTTCAGCCTTTTTCCTGTGCCTCAGTAGATTTCCAATGTGTGCTTGGAGAATTTCTGGTGGTTTTTCTTTTCATTTTTTTTTTCCCCCCCCTCACAGAAAAGGAAGGCTAAGCTGCTCTGCTTCACAGGTTTACAGACAGTGAAAGGATGATCTGAGCGTAATGGGTGCTCCTTGTCATGAGCGTGAGAGAGGAGCCCTTTGCACGCAGGTATGAGGCAAAGTGCCCTCGACAGAGAGGCCTCAGATGTGGCCTGAATCACCTGTGTGTGCTCAGGTGCTTGACAGCTATCTGTATGGATGTGGTGACCTCGAGTCCTGTGGTCTTTGCTCAGAGTCTGAGAGCCACGCACAGTTCAAGCAGCTTGAGGAATATGTCTCTGCAAATTCTGGCATGTCTCGGCCTTTCTTCTTGTGCCAAGCTGAGGCTCCAATCATCTACATGATGCTCCCAGCACAAATTCACCCTTTTAACCTCTTAACACACCTTGTCTATGTGCGTGCACATCCTCACGCTCTGAGGTGAAGGGAGCCAAGGATGGCAAGCACTTTTGGCGAGGCTCAGCAGATACAAGCTAGGTGAATCTCAAGGGCTGGTAAGTCTCTAGTTCAAGCAGGCAAATTGAGTAACTGGAGAAGTAGCAATATTTTAATACTCTATGAGCAAGCCATGCAGGTGTGAGGAAACTTCCTGTAACCTGCAGCGCAGAAGGTAAAATCAGCCCACAAAATTTTGTCTTTAGCAGGTTTCCAAGTCTGCAACCAAATAATTGTATTTACAAGCTTTGGCTTTATTTCTGAGAAAAGGGGAATGGGAAGAAAAAATACGGTACGGTCCAGAAACTTTTAATTTTGACTTTGGTGTTAACCTGCTATGATTGTCAGCAAGTTTTTTTAGATTTTTTTTTCCTTCTCCTCCTCTTTACCATGCTGTTTCTTCCATTGAAAACTCAAGCCTTCTCTGGGCCTCCTGCAAGGATTTTGGTTGAATAACCCACACTGACTCAGATATTATTACCAGGGTCACCTGTTGAGAGTCGTCCATTTGGATGCAACAACAGTGTGAAGTCTGCTACTGTCTGTTTACGCTTGTGGAACACGAGGTCGGGCATGCTTTGTGAGAGCTATACAGAGATACCTTTGGCTACCAGGTGACTGAGCATCTCCGCATACAATATATAAAGGCAGATTGATTTATTTACCTGATATGTATCCGCTGCAGACCTGGTTTAGGGCTAGATCCTAGGTTTTCTTCTCTCACTTTCTGGCCCACAGTTTGTGTATTTGCTATCACTACAGTCATTCACAGCAAAGTCAACAAGAGAGACGTTGGCATAGGAGTGTTGTTTTTTCTCATTTAACTGCTCACAAAAATACTACTGCAAGTGCAGTTATACCAGAGGAACGCTCTCTAGCTGTCACTTTGTGCTTTCCCAGCCATATGTGGTAAGCATATGCATTTGTAGTATGTAGCACAGCAAAACCAGGCATCATTTGGGTATGAGTGCATCTGTGCTGGGAGGACTGTTGGAGCAGAAGTCTGTCTAGTGCTGGCTGTGCTATCTGCTGTCCCTTTAGTAGCAAAGGAAATGTAACAGGACTGGGAACAAATAACTAGAAAAACAAACAAACAAACAAAAACACATTATAGAAACAGATAATTTCATTAGAAAATGTCACCTTATCTTTTGGCTTTAGGAGTTCTATAGAATGGGCTGTCAAGGGAAACTTTGTGAAGGGCTTCCACAAAGGGGGAATTAGCCAAGTCCTGTTCAGAGAACCATATGCCTGTGCTGAAGAGTTAGCAAGGGTCCACTCTGCAGAGAGCTCTCCCACAGCAGCCATGGGGTTACGAAGCCATTCAAAAACAATAATGCTTTCAGGCTTTGTGCACCTCCCATCCCCATGAAGGACCTTATACTTTGCTTGGGTACTCAGAAGAAAATGTTTCAATTAGCCCATTTTCCTGATCTACCGGAGTGCTAACAGTTTCCCTGACAACTTGACTACACTAATATCTCTTGCCTTTTTTTTTTTTTTTCCATGCCAATTTCCCAAGGACTGGTAGTTTCAGTTAATTTCCTCTTGGGAATATAGGAGTGGGATATTATGTTTGTTTTCCTGTGGTGAATTCTGCATGAATGGTTCTCCGTGCACGCAGGATGTGGGGAAGGGAAACTTAGAAAAAGCTTATCAAACAGAGGAAGAAGGGGAATAAAAGGGAAGGAATGGTGAATTAAAGAGGCTTTTAAATGGAGAACAGTGAAAATGAAGTAATTCTCTTACTATGAATAACTTCTAATTTTTCAATTATTCACCTTTTTTACAATTGTGTGAATTATTACAGCAAACAGTGTTGTTACTTCATAATACTAATTCCAATCCCAAGCCATCTTCAAAGAGTAAAGAACTGAGATGTGGCAAAACATCCATGGTTTACCACTGGACTCAGATTTTACTGAAGAGGCTTAAGGGTCACCATTAGGAGCTTAGTTTTCAAAATCATTTAAGCAGTATTGTTATATAATTGGTTACTCTGGAGTCCAAGATAAAAGGTTCTACAAACCAGCTGTCCCCTTTAATCCTGGGTTCCCAAGAACTGCCCCAACATCCACCTTGTCTTCAAAGCATTTTCAAGGAGGACTTCAGCATCAGGGAACTGTGTCAAGTGAATTAATGCCCAGTTCTTCCTCACCTGCTCCATCACACAAACCTTGTCTGCTTTAGGGTCATGGAGAGAGATTACAAATATGTGGAAGAGCAGAAGGGTGGACCTAAACTCGGGGTTCTTCCTCCAGAGAAAACTTTTCTGCCTGGGAACTGGACTATTTCCACGGTTTTAGCCAGTAGAGGGAGATGTTACACGCGAGTAAACCACAAGCTCTGCATGAGGTGGCTGTGCCCCTCTTAAAGGGGGGCTCCAAGCCCAGCCCAGCAGATATAAATGGAGGAATTCCTACATCCCTCCTACATGTAACGTCCCTGGTTGTTTTAGTATGTCTTTCAGAGCTGCTTTCTTCCACAAGAAGCTGAAAACGTGGTGTGGAAAATTCCGTAAAAATGAAGTTGTTCCAAGCCTACAATGAAAAAAGCAAGAATTCATTTATTCAAGCAAATTAGTGGTCAGACAAAACACTTATTATTGTATACGGTTTGCAATGGCATGTGAATGGTTTCAGGTGGATGTTATATGGCCATAAAAGCTGTTCTGTTAGCACTGTTACTAGTATTATGAACTAATGATTAATAATGATAGCAGTGAACTGCAGGGAGTGTACAGAACAGATCTGAGGCGTTACAGTATTAGTGGAAGAACAGTGGAAGAACACCATAGGCCTAATAATTCCTATCTTTCTTTGTAGTGGATTGAACTGAGACAACATGGGAGGAGAGCTGACATGGATGGCAGCTACTTTTCTCTCAAGTGTCTGTGTACATGGGGACACAAGGGTGGTACTTAACATACACTGCTTGTGGAAGAGGGAGCTGCTCTCCATCATGACTCTTGGGAAATTTTCTTGTATCTGCCCTTATGTTGGGCAGCTGGATTCCAGGTCAGAGGGATGAGTTGGATATTTCAGCCAGTGCAGTCAAAGACTATACCTCTTTCCCTCTTTGTGCTGAAGAAAGATTTCTTGGGAAGTGGGTGGGCAGGGGTTGCTTCAGTGCATATTATCTGTGTTAGTTCACTTTCAGCCACAAAGTGAGTTTACTGGGCTGAGAGGCTGTCAGACTTCCATGGGGATTTCTGTGTTCACTTTAAACATAATGTAATGGCTGATTGATTAAACTCCTTTTGCTTATAGCAACATTAGATTGCATTAACAGTTTGGAGACCCAGGTATTTTTGTCCCTCGTACTGATATTTGTAGAGCTTCTCTGGGGCCATGTTTTGAAACGTGGATACTAAGTTGCAGATGTGCGTTTGAGTTTGGTATGTCCTGTAGTTCTGTTCTTGGGCAGCATCTTGTAACCATCTTATCCAAAGGAAAAAAATTGGAAAAGGTCAGATACTGCCTCAGGCTTTACTTTAACAACCCCCTCCTATTGATGTGCCTGAATAAAAGCTGCAGGATATGACCTTGATATCTTCTACTTTAAATGCCTGTATTGAAAGTATGAAGTGTTCTTTGTGTATAATTTTTTCTTATTCCTTGCTATTTTAGAGGCTTGCTTTTTGTTATTTAGATTATATTGGATGCTGGCTTAGTTCTGTAACATTCTCGTGGCAGGAAATGTCTGTATATGGAAATCTTGCAGTTAGACTTCAGTAATTCCCACAAAGACTGATGGTCCTATGCAGTGACTATGTATATTCTGTCCTCATGTTGGCAAGAGAATTCAATTGTGTTCCTACAATGGGATAGGATTTAAAGCTTTTAGCTGCTTTTGTTTCTTGTGGAAATGATGGCTTCTGGCCATCTGGGCAGAGAGTGACATGGTCTTTTACACAGGACTTTTACCCATGCTAGGGAGCTGTTCAAGCTTGATTTTTAAACAAAAATTTCCAACTTGATATGAAAAGGTGCTAGGACCTAATCTTTTCCTCTCCCACTTCCCTCAGCAGCTCAAACTCTAACGTACACTTACAGAAATTAAAGGACTTGGTGGACACTGAGTAAAATGTCAGCACAGCCAGACAGATTTAATCACTATCTGACAATCTCCCGGCCTCCCTGGCAGACAATGGCCAAATATCCATGCAAGCCAACCCCTTAATATCCTGATAGCACACTTGCAATGAGGATTAATGCTTCTAGTATTCATTACAAAGTTCCAAGTCAATAAGAGGTGAAAGTACTCTGGACAAGTGGAGTTTAGACCTTTCCAGGAGGATAATAGTCACCACTGTCTCACATCACTCATGATTTTATTTAAAGGAAAGCTACAAAGATAAGTGAGTGATCGTGGTTTTGGCTGTGACTTATTAGGCCCTCCCTAAAATCAGTTCACTACTTGTGAAGTTCAAGTTTATCCTGACATCATGGTATTTTCAGGCCAATCTGTTCTCATTCTTTGTGTCCTTCATCCTCTGCTTACTTTTTCCAGGGCTTCTTGTTAACTGATGTATTTGGTCATATGTGCCCTGTTGAGTCAATGGGAAGACTCTTACTAACATCAGTGAAACTGGAACAGACCCTTTCCATTTTCCTTCTCATATCTCTTTTTTCCCCTTCATGCTGTATGTCTGTGAGTAACACTCATGCTGAAATGGGACACCTCTGTCTCTCATCAAATTTCACTTTTTTTTTTCCGATTCTGTAGAAAAGCTGCCTGTAATTATCTCATCAGCTACAGATGCCAGAAATGCTTCATGATTATTTATTCTATTTTTCACTGTTTGATGTTTAAATGAGTTTGATTGTTAGATTCTTGGAACAGTGATCAATTTGTTCTTATGACCGATGTAGAACCTATGATAATCTATAATTAATGTATCTAAAATCAGTAGAGCATAGATTTTCTTTGTTTGCTGCTGAAGTCCTAAGATAACAGCACTCAGTATGTGGGAGGATATTGTTGTGCTAAATTGTGGAGTTACCTGATAGAGAAAAACAAAAAACAGCACAACAAAATAATCTATTGTGTACTTTGACCACCTTGCCTGCATTTTCCTTTTTAATCTTTCTCTGTTAGGGGTACTGCTTGCACAGATCCAGCTTTAGATACGCTTGTCACATTGGCCTTAACAATGGTATCTAGACAACCTATAGTATGTAATCTTGAAGGAGTAGAGGTGCGTTGAGGAGATAGTCTTTTCTTTCCCAGGAATTGTATGGTTTGCACATTTGGTAACTGATGGAGTCTGGATATGATTTAGGTAGAAAACATAGCCCCAGTATATAGCATATATTAAAACCAAACAAAACAGCCCTCAAAACCCCAATTCTTAACAGTTCTAGAACTGCCTGGCACAAAATAATCCCATTTCTGCTGGCCATGTGTAATGCCTGTTGCTTACAGCAGTGGTCTCTTTTGTTGTTCCCCATTGAAAGATAGTAAAACTGGGGGCAAACGGCCTGTGTGTTATTAGCAGGGCCAGGAGCAGAAGTTGAGTCTGTCTGCTTTTCTTGCTCTGGCACTTCCATACCTCAGAACAGATGTAAGTATTGTCCATAGAACTTCCTGAGCATTTATTTTTGAGAGTGATAGGGGAGACTGCATTTGATTTGGTCATAGAAAAAATGCTTAGCAACTGGGAATAATTTTATTTGTTCTTATATATTTATTTATTTATTTATTCCTCTCATTTAGTTATCAGGGCCCTTAGGGAATTAACGCCTAATGGCCCAGCCTCCCCCAAGGTCTCCACCCAACCTGCCCAGGGCACCTTCACAAAAGTCATGGGAGTTGATGCGTTTTCAGGTGTGTTTCAGAATGGCAATTCCCCTTCTCCAGCACTGGTCAGTATGGGATGCTGTAGGGGAAGGCACAACATGTCTTTAATTAGTATGTGTGAGATAATCTCTTCCTCAAAGCAGTCTCCTCCTTGTTACAACACAATCTCTAAATACTAAGCCCTGGAGCACGTAGTTAGTTGTCCTTCCCATTTGAAAAAAAAGTGGTTATTGTAACTCTGCTTTATAAACGTATAAATCCTGGGAGAGTCTTGCCTAGTTTGTAGCTTCAGTGACACTGTCAGACTGTCAGGTTTGGATGAAATTCTTATAATCTATATAACAACATTCTTACCAGCTCTGAATTTACGCTCTTGCAGTTTGCTTCAACGTTTCCTTGTTCTTTAGTTATGAACTAAAACAGGTTCCACTTTAACGATTTTCTTTTTTTTTTAAACCAACTGACGTTTTATTTACTTGTATTACTGTGCCCCATTCATCTTTTGTCTAAAATCAACTGTAACAGGGAATCCAAGATCCTGTCGAACTGTGCTTTTTTCTCAGGGAAACCAGGCAGCAAAGCATGAAAGCCTACATCTAGCAAGGCAGGTGGCCAGTTCCTCTGTGGCAGTGGAATTAGGTGCCGCCATATCTCATACAAAGCCTGGCATTGAGCAAGTCCTCTAAATGACTTTAACCCTTAGTAAGAATCAGGTATAACACTTGGTGCTCCTGATGGCGTGGTGAGGCACTGGCACAGGTTGCCCAGAGTTGTGGATGCCCCATCCCTGGAGGTGTTCAAGGCCAGGCTGGGTGGGGCTTTGGGCAACCTGGTCTGGTGGGAGGTGTCCCTGCCTATGGCAGGGGGGTTGGAATAAGATGATCTTTAAGGTCCCTTCCAACCCAAACCATTCTGTGATTCTATGAATGTGACCCTGTGCTACAGCTTGAAGGCTGTGTGATCCATCTGTCTGGACTGCACTGCTGTTCGGGACCTCTTGATGCAGAGTGGCAGCTTTACTGCAGTTTAACCAGTTGCCAGCTGTTTGTCGAGCTGCAATAACCAACCATGTCATGCACCCGCCCAAATTTCAAAGAAAATATGTTGGCTTAAACCCATGACAAACAGATTTTAGCAGCATAATGCCCAGTCCTTTCTTTCTTAAATAAGCATGTCAATGTCCTAGGGTTAACGTTTCTGTGTTTTAGTTCATTTTAAAAACAGCGAGCCTGACCCTTCTCTCCACGCACCTTCTGGAGTCAAGTGGGCACACTGGCAAAGGATGTGGGAGATGCCAAAATGCCAGTCTACTAGGAGCTAGCAAAGGGAGCTCAAGGGGATGGCTGAAGATGTTTCCTCATGGAAGAGCTGGGCCTGGTGAAGTTGAAACTCCCCATTTCAGGTGTGGTGTTACACACAAGCAATAATAATGCCTTCCACTGAATTGTGCTAGTACCCCTCTATTGTATACAAAGTAAACAAGAATTACAAACCACACCTTCCTATTCTTGCAGCTGGAGCTATTCTTCTGATATCTTTGATGTTAGTTCACTTTTCCATTCTTCAGATCTCTTTGTTTTCCAGTTTCCTTTTCAGTGCTCTCTGCTTGTTTTTAATTCTTTGCCCTTTTTTTATTTCTGTTTCCTTGGGCCAGACACATTAAGACCTCAAGATAAACATATGAGGGGATTGGTATCTGGGTAAGGCAAATCTTTTGTGGCCAGGAAAAACATTTCTGCTGTATGAAACTATTGTGGCTGAAACCGTAGAACTAACAGGTGACATTGCAGTGGAGAAACCACACGGATATTCTGCACAAATACTAGATTCCAGGAAATGTAAACGAGTTATCTTTGCTGCAATGTAAACTCAGATTCCTGCTTATGTAGCACTTCTTCTCTGCACTGATGGATTAGAGAGACTTTTTCAACAGCTCCAGGATTTCAGACAGCTGTGTGTGGTTACTCTGGAGCTCCTGTATGTTATCCTCAGCCTTCTCGTCAACAACATCCCTGCCATTTTTTACTGGGAGTCCTGTTCAAAGCTGCTAACTAAAAGGTGTTTCACCTATCAAACCCCTGGAGTTGCCTCTGCTCAGCCCAATTGCATTCCCAGGGTAACAAGCCACTGCCATTATAACCTCTGTTATGTTGGGCAGCCTTTGCCTCCTACTCCTTCCTGTACTGAGGGCTGTATTGATCTCAGCAGCTGAACAGGTCCCCTTTCTGAGCTGGGCCAACGCTTTGAGACTGACTGGAAGGAAGCCAACAGCCAGAAATAAAATATGTGCCATCCAGAACTAGTTCATTTCAGTGAACTGGTGGGCTAAGACCACCTCTATATGTGCCCTGGAAGTTCAGGCAAGTTCTCCAATAATACTTCTTGGAGAAATTCAGCTCAGTGAATCTGTACCAAGAGCTGGAGGATGCAACCAATTTCTTCCTCTTGGATAGGGCATGGATGCTGTGGCTTCCGCTTGCCTGAAGCCAACTGGAGTGATCTGTGAAGAGAAAACAAAGAAACTGTTTATATATACTTATCTTTACTCTTATGAAAAGGCTGACTTCTATTAGCTGGGCACCTCAGCGTTACTGCACAGCTTCTATCTATCCACCTGCTTAAACAGGCCCGTCAGTATCTTCCCTCTGAAGCGCTCCCACCCATCGAATAGTTAGAAGTCCAAATTGCTGAAACATGTTCTCTGTTCAAGTAAAGCCTGTAATACAAATAGGTCTGTTGTCATATGACAGTATAATCTTACCAAACAGTGCACTGACAGGATACAATAAGGATGTGTACATGTCTGTTCACATAAGGTCTCTTCTTACTATTTGTTTACTAAGGAAGAAGGGTGCTAAAATTAAACCCACTTTTAGTTCAGACTAATCCCCATGAAAGAGTACTTACCTTTGGTCCCGTGATCAGAGATCATCATCCCTTCTGAAAGAAAAAAATACATTTTTTTTCAGACAAGTTTGAAATAAAATGCAAGTAGTGAGGACTTCTTAGCATGTTTTTCATCAAAGTAAAAATCACAAAACATTTTGAAGGCATCAGCATTTACTGCTGGCAGAGCCACTGGTGAAAATAATTCACCATGTCTGCAATGACTAACACCTCTGAATTTCGCTAGGTGGAAAAAGCAGAAGGAAATGAGTGCCAGGTAACATGATGATAGCTTACCTGCACATGGTCTCTGTCTCTGGAGGAGGAGGTACGCGTGTTACTGAGCCATGAGGGTTCGTCAGTGCAGTTGTCCACCATGGTCACTGTTCATGGCCCCAAAGCCATGTTTCAGCTTGTACAACTTACTTTAGCTAGCCATTGTCAGCAAAATGAGCTCTAGATGCAAAACTGAACTCCTGCCAGTGACGTCTGAACAGAGTATGGCTATGCCAGGAGGGATTAATTGTAATTACACCATACCTCATCTTACGTCATTCCTCCTCTGCTCTGCTGCCGCCTTGCAGTCGGTTCTGCCTCGGTGCCCCGCTTCTATCACAGCAGGGGATGGCAGCAGGATCATACCCCAAGTGCTGCTGTCATCTCAGCCCTGCTCGGTGTGTCTTGCTGCCTTACTGTTGTGCAGAGCTGAGGGAGAACCTGGATACGGGCTGCTTGGCCTATGCTTCCTGCTCTGCTGTGACTCTTCTGTAGAGGAACTGGTGTGGTAGACCAGTATCGTCAGAGCAGCATATACCACTTCCTGTTATATGATGCAGAAGTATGAGCCTAAAAGTGGCTGTTGGTATTATTTTCCCATGCCAAAGTCAAATGTATTCTGCTGTACAGCACTTTCCTGGTAGGGCTGTTTCAGTTCCAGTAGTTACATAAGTACACAACCTTCGGGTTAACCCTTAGGGGGCTGGTATGTGAGCATGGCCTTTGGAGCAAACAAACTCCAGAGAGGAAGATTTAAAGAATAACATGCTGTGTCCAGAATACCTTCCTGTTGGATATTTTCATTCATAAATAACGCGTTAGAATTCTTGGGCTGCACCAAAAGCAGTGTGGCCAGCATGGTGAATGAGGGAGGTGATTCTCCCCCTCTGCTCTGCTCTTGTGAGACCCCACCTGGAGCACTGCGTTCAGCTCTGGGGCCCCCAGCACAAGAAGGACATGGACATGTTGGGGTGAGTCCAGAGGAGGGCCACGAGGATGATCAAGGGCTGGAGCACTTCTCCTGTGAAGACAGGCTGAGGGAGTTGGGGTTGTTCAGCCTGGAGAAGAGAAGGCTCTGGGGAGACCTTACCGTGGCCTTCCAGCACCTAAAGGAGGCCTACAGGAAAGCTGGGGAGGGACTCTTTGTCAGGGAGTGTAGTGATAAGACAAGGGGTCATGGCTTTAAACTAAAAAAGGATAGATTTATATTAGATATAAGGAAGAAATTCTTTACTCTGAGGGTGGTGAGGCACTGGGACAGGCTGCCCAGAGAAGCTGTGGATGCCCCATCCCTGGAGGTGTTCAAGGCCAGGCTGGATGAGCAACCTGTTCTGGTGGGAGGTGTCCCTGCCTATGGCAAGGGGTTGGAATGGGGTGATCTTTAAAGTCCTTTCCAACCCAAACCATTCTATGGTTCTATGATTTGAATTTCAGCTCCAGTTCACAACTTGAAGCTCATGATTTCTAAAGGGATTATTTATTTTCCCCCACTCCCTTTTGAAAATGTCACTTACTGGCTAGGCAGCTTCTGATGTGTTCTGGAAATCTGCTAGGTTTCCAGAATGCAGAATGTAATGTCTCTAAGTATCAGACTTGAAAGCTCTTGGGTTGGATATTGGTATCGTGAATCACTGATGGAAATTCAGCCAAAGACTTTGAATAATGTGCTCAGAATCACATATTTGTAACAGTCAGTGATACAGGACACATTTCTTAAGTATCAGTCCTGTGCTTTGATCATGGTTCCATCCCTTCTCCATTCCAGTGGTTAGATAATGAAATATGACAGCATACAGAATTCAGGCTTATTTAAATCTTTTGCAGATAATTTTTGTTGTTGTTGTTGTGGCTAGGTACCTTTTAGAATCCAGTGAATTGCTTTACTCCCTAAAAAAAAATAAACATTTAAAACCATTAAGCAAACCAAAAGTGGATCTGAATGATTTTTAGAAGAGACAGCAAAGAGGAGAGGTATCACCGCACAGGGCAGGCTCTTCCAAGACTGTGGACATATGTATTCATTTGGCTGGCCGTTTGGAAAATACCAGTGTGGTGAGGGTGAGGACAGTCTGTAAAAGCCTGTGTGATTTTATTCTTGGCTTGCATGTTTTCACTGTCAATGAAAATACTGCGTGTGATTCAGTTTCTATGAACTGAGTGAAAAAGCTACAGGTGCCAAATCTGAGGTTGCTTTCTATGGCCATCTTAGGTCCAGAAGCACTACAGAGGTTGTGTAGGTGCTGGGGTCAGAGCAGCAATGCCTCTAACATGGGGGTGCTCCCCCCATCTGCTTGCCAGGAAGGCCTGACCATGGGTGTCTACAGGGAGGAAAACTACAGGCTTGGGCAACTGGGGTCTGAGCAGATCTGTTGGACTGAAACTCCTCTGTAGCACAGGAAATGTCTGCCTTCCTCTTTTTTCTTTCTTTTTTTTTTTCTTTTGCCCTGTGCTAAACCCCAAATCTGTGAGTGCTTATGCACGTACTTAACTTTACTACCGTGAATAATTCCGTTCAACTCAATAGGGCTATTCATAGTCAGGCTGAGCATGTGTGTTCAATGTTTGCAGGATCAGACAGTGCAGAAGCTGGCTGCTGCGCCATTTAGGGCTGGTAATTCCATCCCTTAGGCCCTGCTGTCCTTGTATGGAATGATTTCATTTTATACAGACTTTGCTTCATTTTCCACGTGTCAGCCCTCAGTACGTGTGCTATTAGTGCATACCAGCACTGAATACTCTTGCCTTAGGTATCGCATGAAAAGAAAGCAACTTAAAAGTGGATGCAAATTTAAGCTGAATTCCTGTCCGGTATGCTGGCCTGATTTAAAACATTCAGAATACTTTAATGCTGAAAACAGCATTCATCTGTTTTGACAAAGGGGCCTGCCTGTTTTATGTTGATTTTTTTATTTTCTTTTAGTTGATTTGCAATGTGTAAACTCCTGGAATCCAGAGCAAAGGTTTGGGAATTATTGTACAAGGTGAGGTGTAAATACAGTAAAAGGCAGTGCCCCCCCCGCAAAAAAAAAAAAAAAAAAAAAAAAAGCTTGCAATCCTTGCAATCAAGCAACAACTATCTGGATTTGGCCAAAAGGAGTTGAATAAAAGCACAAGATGCATAAAGAATCTTTAAGAAATATCAAATTAGGGGATTAAAGCTTATGCTTTGTATTGGGGTTAACCATGAAGAAGAATATAGTCATAGCATACAGGGCTGGAAGGGACCCAGAGCAGTTACTCACTGCTGCCCCAATTGCTTTCAATTGTGATCTTCCAGGGCGCTCATAGCTCCCTCCAGTTTGACATTGTTTGCAGATGTAGTGAGTCTTTTCCAGCTTCCCACTCACAAATGCATATATTAACCAGCTGGCGCCCTAGAACCGTTCTCTGCCCCACACAGGTTGATAAACTTTCCCGTTTGACAATTGATAACTCATTGTTCTGGATATGATTTCTCCATTCTGTTTTGCATCTGACTTACGATGCTGCCCTGGCTTGCCTATGAGAACATTACATGTTGCGGTGTCAAAACCTTGACAAGGCAGCTGTGGAGCATTTCTCCACTGGGTTTTGAGCTTGCTGCTTGCCTTAAGGGAAATTAACTAGGACGGAAGTGACTTGATACTGGCAAATCCCTGCTGACGTGTCCATATCTCTGAGGTGCTTACATAAGAACTGACTGATTTGTTCTGCTGTCTTTCCAAGAACCAAAGTGTTAGGTTAAGTGCTCTGTCATTTCTAGGATTCTCCTTTCTGTCTATTTTCACAGATCAACACTGTATTCACCCTCTGCTCTTTATGAAAAGCCTCATCCTTTCTTCGCAAGCTCTCAAAGGTAGTCGCTAGTGGCTCTGAAATACCTTCAGAAAGGTCCTAAAATGTTCTAGGCCAAACTTCACCAAACTCAGGTGAAACCTCTAGTCTGCTCTCTTTCTTTCCTTGCCCGAGTTATGTCTGCTTTGCTGGTTATGTTCTGTCTGATCACAACTGATTTAACAGTGTCTGCTAAACAGATTAGTGGCACAGCAGGTGTCACTGTAAAGGGCTTATGTTGTTGCTGAATGTAGGTGGTAAGACAACAATATGCTGAACTGATGGAAAGGCTGAGAAACTGGGAGAACTTGGAAGCCAGAAGCAGAAGAAACAGAGTAATGAGTAGGAAAGAAGAGACAGTGGAAGAGCTCAAAAGTGGGAGATGTCATGAAGAAAATGTTTTGTTGAGGTTATTCTGACAGTGAAACAAATCTACTGTCCCAAAGGGCAAAGAATGGAAGATCACAGTGTCTGTAAATGTTGATGTCTCTGAACACAGCGGTGTCTTAGAGAGTTTATTTTCTTTGAAAACAAAGCTGGAGACTTCCGAGTAGCCTGGATATAAGGACTGATAGAGAAGGCAGTGTTTCTCATGCCTGTCATGTGCTTGAGGTGCTGGGGCTTGGCCAGTACCAGACTGGCTCCTACCTGTGCTTCATAGGGTGCGAGAACTAGCTCCGACCAGATCCTGTGTTTTGAGAGCAGCTAATGTCCGTCTGTGCTGATAGCTTAGTATATTTTTCTTAAAATGTACTGTCTACCACTCAATTTGAGTGGAAATAGGGAAGAGACAAATACAAAAGAGAATGATATGTGTCAATGTATACAACTGTGTATGGATTTGTTCCATCCTCTATCCCCTGCTTTCTGTGGGGGAAGCATAAAGCCCAGTGCTGTAACTCTTCACTCTGAATTTCATACCTGGGTGGGCATGATTGAGAGACAAGGTTCTGAAGGATCAGGTCTCCAGCTCAAGACCACTTATTTTTGAATATTTTTGGTTAGCTGCAGAATCTGCTTAGCTGTATTTTATTCTCATTTAGCCTCATTTATTCTGTTTTCCTTTTTGTCAAGATGAAGTACAAAAATGTCTTTCTCTTCCTCTTGTTCTTTGTTTTTCTAAAGAGATCTGGTTACAGCTTAATTAGAATGTTTGCATCTAACCCATTAAAAAGAATATTTCACCTGTTTTCTGTGGCCAGTTCTTGTGAAGAGGGCTTGGAAAGCTGACAGCCTTCTACAGAAATGGTCCGAATATAAGATGGTGGTTTCAGCTACCTTGGATTATTTACACTACCAGCTTTCTAAGGGTTAATTAAAGTGCATGATCTTGTTACCAAGGATGATGAAACCGATTCACTTATCTGCCAAACAAAGAGCTTTGTGGTTTTTCTTTTTGTTGCTTTGTTCCAGCATTACTTTATACTTTCAGCATGTAATTTGTTCTGATTTATTCCATTATTAATTGCCCGTGCAGGTTATATTGTGATGGTCATTTTTAACCACGGGCACCTGAAGTACTCAACACTGTACCTTTGAATAATTCTAACCATCACAGATACTAAGTAATTTGCAAAGCAGATACACCTCCACTTTTATTATTGAAAAATCAGAAATGGCTGATGCTAAGTAATTAATGACAGAATAAATTTTCTTGTCTGTGAACACTTCCCGCACAAAGCAGTTTTCCATTCTGTGGTGATTTATCAGTTGTTGGTATGGAGAGAGTGAATGGGTGAACTATTTAATTAAAACACTGATAAACACCAGATACTGGAAAAATTGAAGAATGTGTTTGTGAAAAGGGAGGGGAAATCATTTCCTTTTTCTTTATTTTGCTGCTAGCTATCTTGACTGTGGCCACTGTCAGCAGGTGAAAGGGTAGTTGATTAGAGGAATGGCATATTCCTCTCATATAAAAAAAACAACTCACAGTACTAGGTGGTTGTTGTAGTTAGATGAACTGCAGAATTTGACTGAGTTTAATAAAAATTCCATGCATTTATAAATTATTTCTTTTCATAGCACAGTGCTCCTCAATATATTTACCACTGAAAAGACACAATGCTTATTTGTATATGTTGTAATAATAATTACTTTTGAAATTTATGATAATTAATTTTTTTGAAAGATTGGTACGGTTCTTCAGACACACAAGAAAGTTGTTAATATGGAAATCAATCAAATGCAATCAATCAAATGTTGTGCCATACTGCTGATGGTAACTCAAGGTAATAGTTAAGATCTACAAGGAAGGATGTTAGTCTTTAGTCTAGGAAAAAGAAGTCAGAGGAAACATGGAAAAAAGTCATAAAACACAGATGAAGTGGCTGCAAAATGGAAGGAAATGAGTGGTTCTGTATCTTATCTGTGCATAGTAGCTGAATTGCAACAAGTAATACTTAGGCTAGATGCTAGGAAGAGCTGTTTAATAGCGGGGGTAGTTAGCACTCGCAGGGTGATTCCGTAACCTCCCTTGGCAACCTTCAGGGGATAAGGCAATAAACTGCTCAATCACTGTGCCAGGAATCACATAGGCACAGCTGATCCTGACTAATGGCAGGAGAGAGAGGCTCTCAGACATACAGTTTGATTTTTGGTGGTCCTGTGTGAAGCCAGCAGTTGGACTCAATGATCCTTGTGGGATCCATTCCAGCTCAGGATATTCTGTGATTCCGTGATTCTAGGTGAGGCTCCTTCTGGAGCTGTGTTCTGTGATTTCTTCTAAACAGTGCCCAAAACAAACCAGAGCCCCTTCTGGCAATTAAAACAGCAGGGGCTTGCTGAAGTGCAGCAGCATGCTGTGTCTCTGAGCAAGGTCTCTGTGTCCATTTCCCAGATCAGTGTATATCTAGTACTCCTGATGATTTTCTTGGGGCACTTTGAAGTCCCCTTAAGCAAGGAACTACTCAGATGAGCCAGAATCAGCCAACCTGCATGCAGGTATTGTGAAAGGTGCTGCACATACTCTTCGGCACTAATCTTTTTGGTACCTGGGTTCTGCTCACATAGAGTCTTCCTCCTCCACTGACGAGTCTCTTCCAGGCAGGGATGATTGCCAGGTGAGCCACACGATGTCTGACTTTGTCTTCTGAGGCCTGGGCTCACATCCTGAGTGATTTGATTTTGATCCCCCTGCCTCTGTGCTCAGCTCAAGCTGGTAAAGATGTGGAACCTTAAGGCAGAAAGAGAAATGTGCGTGCTGTCACTGTAGGTCACAGGCCAATGCAACCTGTCTATGGTAGTTTCCTTACCTCTTTAAGTTTTAAATCCAAATGTTAAGAAGAACACCGACATTTACAATGAATAAAAAAATAAATAATTTTCTGGTGACCAGCGATGATCTGCTTGAATTAGAGTATTTTCTGCAGTCAGTGTTCATGACCTTGTAGAAGAAAGATTGTCTTCCTGTGATAGGTCTTGTATGTTGGACTAATCCAGAAAGCTTTCAAATTGATTTTAATTCCTCCCAAAGCAATAAATGGTTAAAATCAGATGAATAGCAGCTGATATACAGCAGCTGATATACAGCACTATGGAAGATGCTGGCTTGACCAGCTGTAATGAGAAGTCTCATAATTCTCCTTGTATCTCCTACTTTGTAAGTTCATTAGAAGCAGACACAAGATAAAATATCATAATGGGCAAAACATTTCCTCCTCAGAATTCACAGATGAGTGGTTGAACAGTGGAGCAGTTCTGTGCAAGAAGGCCATTGACCAGCCCTTCTATGCAGCGTTGTCTCCTGGGGCATGGCAAGAGACACTTGCTGGTGGGAATTAGCAGTGGCTCTATCAAACTGGGTAACTGTGGCTTCTTACTATATGCTATAAGAGGTAGAGGGGTGCTACCAGTGTCTCAGCTTTGCATACAGCAAGCTGTGACCACTTACTGAAGCCCCAGTCATTTCCCACCAGCTCACCTGCTGAGCAGTAAGGAGCCACGTGTATTTTAAGTTACCACCTGCAAGCTGCTTGGAAGTGCCAGCTGTTTGGGTGTGTAACTAATTCAGTTACTGGCTACAGGAAATTTTAGGATGTGGACAGCAGAGGGAATAATCCACATCTGGTACTGGGACTTGGTAAGCATGTATTCCTGACAGGGCACATTTCTTCAAATCCTCAAGGTGTATAAGTTTAATGACTCGGATTGAATTGTTTGATATTCAGTGAAGCTTAGTCTTGGATCCTCAAAGATACATAGCTTCCCCAGTTGCTTGGATTAGGAATTAGGCACCTTAAAAGAGATAGGGGTAAAAGGCCACTGACAATGATAGAAATAAGTTTCTGAGCAGTTCTGCATGGCTGACAGGCATGCAGGTGGAATTTCACTGGGAGGCTGGGATATGAGTGAATGCCACGTGTATTTGAGCGAGATGTTTTTGGCACTGCCCTAAGCGAGGCATGTTTTTACCTGCTCTCACTTATTTTAAAAGTATCGCTGGACTCAGCTCTTTTTTTTTTATATGGTTTTGTTTTGCTATGGGATCATAAATACGTGACATGGTGAAAGCATGATAACCTGCAGCATCTACGCTGAATGCAGCTGGCTGCAGAGGGATTCTGCCGAAGTTACGCCAACCGGAGGCAGCTCTGTTTATGCTAACAATGACTCTGTATCAGTTTTTTAATACAGAATCACATCTTTTTTCTTTCCTAAAGGCAAGAAAGCACTCTAAGGGGGACATAAAAATGTTCTGGCAGTACCTCTGTGCATGTGTTGGAGGGAGGAAGAGTTTTTTAAGGCTTATCAAATATGTTTAAAGGGAAAGAGCAAATAATTCTTTCTGCAAATATGACTAACTGTGAGAAAACTTTGCTGAGCGTGGTTCCCAGTTTTGATTTTGCTTATTTGCGCTTATGTAAATCTGAAATATACACACTGAAGTTATCGAAGCTGCACTGACTTAAGCGATTGCAGAATTTACATCAAATTGTCCCCAGAGATGTTTGTGCTGCTGTAAGAGGTTACAGTTCATAATGGTAAATGAGCTGATATGTGTATGGGACATTCTTTTGTGGATAATATGAGATACAGAGACTACCAATCTAATTCTCTTGAAGGGATTTTTCTACAGCAACACTGAAAATAGCTCATTTCCCTTTAGTTGTACTTAGGAAGCTTAGAGATGTAGGAAATTTACTTGTAACTTAAAAAACAAAAACAACAACAAAAAAACGCCCTTTCCTTATTGGTGTTTAGGTGATATCCTTGTGATCTTTTTACAGTCCTCAGTTAAGGCATAAAGCTGACAATTTTTCAGGCCATTTCTGTCCCTAAAATAGGTCTGATTAAGAGGCCCCATTATAGCAAAACTAGCCTTTTCTCTTTCTGGTCCAGGGAGCAGAAACAATATTTTATTTGGATTGCTCTATCTCTAGGGAAAAAATAACTTGCTCCTCCACCCTTTGAACTTGTTAGGGATTTGTTGCAACTTTTTGGTAAACTAGCAGTGTTCCACACAAAGCATTAGATCTACTGTATCTGACATTAGATAGGACGTGTTCAATCAGAGAGTTTTCCTTAGGCAATAGCTAAACACAAAGCTAAACCAAATCAAAGCAAGAATCGAAACATTTTATGGAAAGCCCTCAGTCTCTTTTCTCCCTTACATTCTCTCACCCTTCCTTTGATTAATAGATTTAATTCATTTGTTGTTTTAGTAAGTCTTTACTCATCCATCCTGCAGCTGAAAGCAGCGTTAATGCATTGCCAAATATGTATTTCCATAAAAAATAAAGCCTTAAGCCCAAGATTGCTATTCATTTCTCTTTCTCTTTCATTGAAATAGTGTAACATGTATCCAGTACTAATTCTTCAAGAATGTTAAGTTTGTAAGATGTGTTGTAGTTGTTTGCAGTTATGAGATCCAAAATGTGTAATACTTAGCATATCCAACATGTATAGTACTTAGCCTGTGGAGATGACATATAAATAATCTATTGTATAAAAACAATGATACTGACATTTAATCATGAAGCAGGAGGAGGTATATTTCCCCAGCTACAAACATACTTACTGGCTAAGTTGGCAAATAGTTAAACTTGACCGACTACTTGCAGGAAATGAAAATGAGCATAAATGCTTTCATGGGTGTAGAAACAAACAAAAAGAAATCCATGGTTGGTCAGATTCAGATTTAACAAATAATATCCTTTGCAAGAACAGCAGAAAGATAAATCCTGACTTGAAGTTTTGATAAGGGATTATTAAATGACTTCTATTTCTACAAAGCTGTTCCAATAAGATAACATAAGAAGCAAACATCATATGCACAGTAGTCAATAAACAGAAAGTTGGTTTCAGCCTGGCAGCGGAGGTTTGTATGACACAGGCTCATGCTGGCAGCCTCAAACCATTTACTTTGGTGCAACACCGAACAGTGAATACAAATCAATCTCTGTTAGGAGAACTAAAGAGAGAGGCTACAGTGCTTAGGCTAGTCCCAAATAGAGGAACTCAGGCCAACTGTTCGATTTCTTTATGCTTGTCACCACTCTTGGCCAAAGTGACTAAAGCCAGGTCTGACACTAAAAGCTAGGACTGTTAATGGCATTGGCTGCTGAGCTCTTCTGTTTGTGCTCAGGTTTTTGTAACATGCCATTAATATGAGGGACTACCAACACAAAATACACTGTGAAGAGCATCCTACAAGCACCCAAAGTACTGTTCTGTAGGACCCTTTTGCTGAGCTCCATGTCCCATAGATGCTGTACTCAAGGACATGCTTTTCATTGCAATAATAATTTTCTATTCCATAAATTTCTTGACATTTCATAACAACCTGTCATTGCTTCTCAATTTTGTCACCTTGTCACCTTTTCCATTTTAGGTGCAGTTGTATGTCTATTTCAGGACTGCCTTCACCAGAGGAACAGTTAAGGAGGTGGACTGGTGCTTTTGGGTCTGTGTGAGAGATGAGTACGTGCTGCAGGAAAGTAGTTCAGGTCCCATCAGGAATGATCAGGAGTAGCATCAGAATTTAAGACTTGGAAGAGATGTTTCTCTGACACAATAAAAGCTGATTTATAATGAATCTCTGGAAGCCTGAAATCCTGGAAAGCTCTTGAAGAGAGAGTCATTGCTTTTCTATGAATATCTGAAGGAGAGGGGATGTCACCCAGGTGGGACGTATGGCCTTCTGTTGAAGGTGGTGATTGTAGACGTTGTGCCAGAAATAAGAGGGATGTCAGAAATAATAATCTTCCTGTTGGGCCAGCAGAACTACATCCTGCCTTCTTTGGCTGCACGTGACTTTGCCCCAGAGCACAAAGAAGAGGGAGCACTTCGCTGATGTGGGATGGTTTTTTAGAGACTTTATTCTGAGCACTGAAGGAGTAAATGAAAGATATTCACATCTTTAGAAGTGCAGGGCTTTTCAAAAAACATCCTAGGAATGATATGCTTATACTGATACCATTGCAGTATCATAAATAACTGCAACGACTTTGGCCTGCCAGCCTTCCTTGGCTCACAGAGCCGTGCAGTGCATAGAAGCAAGGACAGATTTCATTGCTGTCTGACCAGGCTCAGGATGCTGAGTTTGGTAGGCCTGGATTTTGTATTCCCATTGTACATGATCTTACTATACTTTGCACATATACGGGGCAATGTAGCTATGGGTGGAAGGGACAGAAGGTCAGGATATTGGCTGGTAATACTTAAACAGCCTTTGTAGCTGCAAGAACACATTCAATACTGTAAAACTGGGTGAGGCTTAAAAAGATAATTTAAACTACGTAGAATAGTATCGTAATATGCTGATGTTAGTGCACTAACTCAAATATTTGTCCAAGTCCATGCAGATACGGTGGAAAGATGCTAACTTGACCTGTGACATTTTGCTTTACTTGATAGTATATTGATTTAAAAAGCAAAAGGTTTACTAGTAGCAAGTCAAAAGAGACTGCATTAATAATAATGCATTTCTAAACCTATAAATACTTGCATATTAGTCTTAAATATATATTTTTTAATGGAGGAAAAAATCCAAATATTTACCAACTCTGAATCAGTCGGTTTTGTTTATGTACAGTACAGACAGATAAGGAAGCAAGTTATGTGGCCTCATGAGCACTGAGTTATCCATGGGCTGAGTAGTCATTGGTTTTGCAAGTGTCTGGAAAAATTATCTTACATTCTGCAAGATGCCTGTAGCTGCACCCTGCAGATGGGCTGACAGCCTGGCAGGTGCTATGGTCCAGTGTCAGGATGATTTTCAGTGCTCTACTATCCTCCTGGTGTGCTTCTCAGTGTAACTCCTTGGTCCTTTGCTACGGTCTGCTTTGTTGGGACATGCCTTTGGACTCTTAAAAAGTCATTATGTATTCCCTAGCCATCTGTATATATGGCATGCCTTTAAAAGGAGTGGGAATGTAGATTTCAGATTTACTGACTGAGAAAAGCGTGTACTACAGAGTCCCTTGAACCCTCATTCTTGCCATGTCCCTTCCAAAGTCTGGGTTTAACATAAGAACAGAATTACTTCTGTTGTACTCAAAGTCTGTACCCGCTTCTCAATGTATATTTGCAATCAGGGATAACCCCTCAGATCCATCCTCAGTGGGCACAGCTGATGTGCCTCCACATGTGTCTTACGAAGCACAAATGACAACACTGGAGTAGTATCATCACCAAGTTCAGTGGGCACCTCTCTATTCCAGAGGAGAGGAGCCTGTGTGGTGTGTTTTCCTTACTTCTGTCAGCCTCTTGCTGTGCCTTTGCCTGGCACGTTTCTCAGCAGAGTCTGGTTTTGCTTTCCGTGCTGCAGAAACCACATAAATATTTCTTGTGGTGGGCTGCGAGAGGCAGTGCAAGCCCACAAGTCTAAGAGATCCTGGAGTCCTTTCCCAGGCAGCAGCATAGTTTCAAGATGGAGAATTTGTGTGGCAAGGTGGGCTAGGAAACAGGCTTTGCAAGAGAGGGTGAATGCTCTGGTGGCTGGGATTCCTGGGTGCTGGAGTTCAACCAAGTGACTGAAGGAGGTACTGCCTGAAGAGCAAAGACACTTGTGGGATAGTTGTGATGGCTGCTGGAGGATTGTTCTTATTA
The DNA here is from genome assembly GCF_009769625.2 of Cygnus olor. Taxonomy (NCBI): domain Eukaryota; kingdom Metazoa; phylum Chordata; class Aves; order Anseriformes; family Anatidae; genus Cygnus; species Cygnus olor. Next base: position 42,117,554 of record NC_049170.1, on the reverse strand, counting down.
GGACTGGTCATGTACCACCTGCACTGGCAGTCTGCTGTCAGAGTATGTCCAAGGAGTACTTAGTTTCTGCTGTCTTATTTTAGTAACACAGTCTAGACTTTGTTACCAGGACTCATGTTTGGGCCTGTTAACAAAGGCAATTTGGGCTGGCAGAGATTTACAGTATGTATCTTGCTGGAGGACTGTAGCAAGGAGAGAAGGAACGGCCTTTGATTTGTCCTTGCCTTATTGCTTGGAAAAAAATATATATAAAAAAAGAAAAAAGAAAAACAAAACAAAACAAAAAACCGTGCTGGTAGTGCTGAGTCACCTCCTTTTCATCCTGAGCTTGGTGTTACTGAGGAATCTTTCAAGCTAGCTCTACATTCATGTAGAAATACAAATAGGAGGCAGTGAGGGCTCTGGTGTCAGCAGCATGCAGGCAACTTGCAGGGCTCTCACTGAAGCCAGGAAGAGTGGACTGACTTTGCTAGATCTGGGGTGAAAGTGGGCTCAAGGCTAGAACATGTGCCTGGGAGGAGGAAAGTAGAACAGATGTTTTCTGCGGTTAGTATAACAGGCAAAGCACAAGACATCCCTCCTCTTTTCTATAGCAAGGCCTGCTGGCTTGGGTCACTCTGCTGCTGCTGAAGACACTGGCAACTGTAATGGCCAGAATGTCTTTTCACCATGCAACCCTATTTCCCTCTGCTGAGCATCACAACGATCTGTGTTTCCCTCCTTCAGACTAGACTATGGAAGCTCAGACACAGTGAGCATATATAATGGCTAGTTTATTTCATACTGCTGAGCCCAGCTGTAACAGAAATGCTCCTTACCTCACAACTATTTTTTTTTTCCTATCTACCACTACTATTATTGGCAATAGCAATAGGTACCATCACTGGAAGTACTGTTACCGATATGTACAGCACGCAGTCTGGGAATGACTGCTCTTGCCCTTTATTGGATCTAGGATATGTCATTTTTATTGTCTCATGTCTCCAGTTGAAATTCCTTTGTTCTGTATTTGTACGGTATCTCGCACAGACACAGCCAGTGCCTCAGAGTACTGCCACATAAACAAGTCTTGCAAAGGGGCAGGGTAAGTAAAAAAGAGGGATACTTTTTATCTATGTTTATAAAAAATTGTAATTGCAGGTCAACAATTTCACCCATGATAAGTGCAGGGAGATCGGAAGAAGAATAAGATAGCTCCGGGACTGCTTATGGAGACCTGCTAAATGCGAGAAGCTGCAAGAGGAACATACAAGATACTTGTTTGAAGATTTAATGGAGGGACACAAGAGTCTGATGTGATGGTTGAACTGGGGATGAGAATAAAGTTGTAGTACTGCAGCAACTGTAGCTGACGTACTGGGGGCTATCACGGTCCTCTCCCTAGAGGACCAAGCCAGACAAAAAATAATGCTCTTTTCAGGATTGGTTTTGAGCTGGCTTACCTCCCTGAGCCAGCTCACCATGCAATCACAGAAGCAGAAGTCTTAGCACAAGAGAGGGACATGATAGCATGCAGAAGGGAGCAGGACTGTAGCAGCCCAGGTCCAGATCAAATTACACAGTTATGGGACCACCCTCCAGCCTTCTGAGACGGGGTGAGAAATAATAGGTGCAAGGCAAGGAGACTCACAAGTTATGAGACATAAGCTCTGCAAACAGCTGATATGATCTTGCGTTTGGGGACTAGGCTTGATCAGACCACTTCAGTGGCAGAAATAAACCGTGGGCTGTACTCCCTTGTGTCAAGAGAGGGACAGCGTGCAAAACTCAGAAACCGGTGGTAGCAATAAACAGCAGGGTTATAGTTTGTGTCTGGCCCAGACATTTTCAGAGGGCAGCAATACAAAAAAACACTTGAGGTATTTTGGGTGTAGCTTCTCACAGGGAAAAATCCATTCCCTCTGGTTATGTAGTAGGCAGAAGTGTTCAATTACTGTTGCTCCTGCTCTGAGACAGTGATGAGATTTATCATCTCTGTCACAAGGCTGTCATCTTTTGATGGAGCTTTTTTTATCCACTCTGTGGGGCTTCTCCAAAAATACTATTGGCAAAATAATTTTACTTTAGCTAAAAACTGAAAAGAGGGAAAGCCAGATGTGCTCTTGAAAGCTAATCATTCTGGCTCTGGAAGGAATTGTTTTCTAAATATCATAAGTCCTTGCAGTCTGCTCCGACCAGTGCCAGAGTTCTTCGGGGAGTTATTCTAAACTCTAGTCCTCAGCAAAGTAAGCTTTCCTACAGCCAAGTATTAGAGTTAACTCCGAGCTTTATTTTTATCTACAGTTTTCTTGGCAAATTATGAAGCTTATGTTTGGCATTTTATTTCCATCTACTACCTTCTATCTTTGGTTTGTATTATACTTTACTGAGCTTAAAGTTTATACAGGGTTTTGGGTGCGTGATGCAGGTTCTAATAAGTGTCTATATAACTTAATTTAGAAGCTTAAACAAAGAAAGACATATCCTGTACTGGAAGATTTGCGTAAAGCTTTGCAGAACTGCTGTTAGTATTGAATGAATGATGATTTTTAGTAGTGTTTTGTTTTTCTTTCAAATGAAACTGTAATGGAGAAGAAGGTGGAGAGCGATTTTATTACTGAAATGCAATACAACAGTAACAAATATCTCGGAGGATCTGAGACTAGAGGCCAAACTAGGGGCCCTAACGTTGTCATTATTATGTATATTTTCTTTAAGAAATCAAATCCTAGAAACTTTGCTTACACAGACAGTTTTGGCATGCTAGAGTTCTGGAATGTGTTTCTTTGCAGCTATCATAACAATTTTAAATTACAGTGAACAAAAACTTAGTGTGCATAATGATTGCAAGACTTTATGTTCTCACTGTACCTTGCAATTAGGGAACAAAGAGTATGTTACAATCACTAGTTGTACTAATTCAAAACTAAATGTGTAAACCTGATTTCTCTACCTGCTGGTGTAACTGGATATTTTACTCCCAACTTAAGCAGTACTGATTATGAGTGAAATTGCCAGAAGTACTCCAAACCACACAACACAGCAGAAGATGAAAAGAGTTGTCTCTGTGTGTTTTCACTTTGCCAGAACAATACAAATGAAAGCTTAAGACAAATGCAGATGGGGAGATAAGGTGGAATGCCAAAGCAGTGGTAGTGCTTGTTGCCTTCGAAGTTCAGCAGGGTGGTGGCAGTTTTAAGCTGGGAAGAGCCTCATATAGGTTTGTTAAATAGACTTCTAGCACTAATTTGGATACAGAAATTGGGAAGGAATTAAATAAGAAGTATTTGTTGGCTGTAAATGGATGTTCCCTAAAAAGGCAAAGAAGAGAGATAAAATATCAGCAAAGTGTCTGAGGGTATGCCTATATGAGCTCTTTCTCAGCAGTTTGATTAGACCTAGCAGAGTGCCATGCTAGGGCACCTGCTTGGTTCTCAGTTTGGAATGGCCTCACCACTGGAATACGCTCTTATCTGTCTTCACTTGTCTATGTGAAGATATCTAATCCTTTTTTAATCTGATCTTATTTTTATTTATTTATTTATTTATTTTTTACTCTCTCCCTGCACAATTTTGAGACAATGTATTACTATTGCTTAGGATGTACATGGACTACTTGACACAGATGTGGTCGGTCCAGACAGTGTAGCCGAAATGATTTACACAAGCTGCAAATCTTTGCTCAGAGTATTTCTTGTCCAGAGATGAATAACAGAACAGCAGAGACTGTATTTGCCTTTTGCTACCCTTCTACATCCATGCCAAGATGTTCTTTTCTTAGATATATTAAGTATGATTCTTTATTTTCAAGCGTCTGTCAGTGTTAGAACTATAAATATGAAAAAAGAAAAGAAAATATTTTCTAAGCTGAAATAAAACAAATGAACAGGCTGAAGGATAATTAAGTGCTGTAAGCGGGACCTTGAAAGTGGATATACATTACTTATAAGTGCAAACATGCATTCAGATCACAGGTAGAAGGCTTCAAAGTCAACATCATAAACCTGCATTTTCAATACTGTACACAGCTGTGCCTTGGAGTACAGCAGAGCTGGAGATGTGGGGACAGGTTCAGTGCTACAAACTGAATTTTGTGCAAAGGGGGGACCATAGCAACTAGGTCTCATCAGTCACCCCTTCCTCAGGAAAAGATAGCCCCTTCCTTGGAGGAATGAAATGGCATCGGTTTACAAGATCATGTGTGATATGGGGAAAATTAACAACAAATGGACACTGGCTGTTTCTTATAACTTATCTGGGAGTTGTTACTCCTTCAGTTACAAGGCAGTGAGTTTGAAAACAAAAGGCAGTTGTTTGCTCAGCAAAAGTATAAATCAATTCAAATACATGTTAGAAAAAGTCATGGCTGATTTGTACATTTACAGCTCTTGAACATGGTTGTCTGAAGAGAGCATTCAGAGTAAGAGATCTCAGCACTGACTGCTGAGAGATGGAAGGATGTACCAGTGTAAAGATTATACTGGAATTGTGAATTATTAAGTTTTTTTTTTTCCTAAGTTTCTGCTATGGGCCAGCATCAGAAGCAGAATGAGGAACATAAAAAGAGCTGTGATTTGATCCAGTACAGCAGGTGTTACCGTGTTACATCTCTTCTTGCAATTACCCTGAACAATGAGACCACACCATGCGTGTGTCCTACGTGATGCCATGGGTGCCTGGCGGAGTAGCACAGGGATCCTTGCTCAGTTTCGTTCTTTATATTGGGAATACTTGAGTGAACACAGCAGTCAACAAAGTAAGCAAGAGTTCTGTAACTGACAGCTGACTTGATATGAGGTCATAAGTTAATTTCAAGATTTATTCCTATTCTTTTCCAGGTTTGACTATTTGAAGTTGCTTTCTTACGTATGCACTAAGCAAAGAACCTAGATTTTCTAAATTTTTGAGTATACACAGTAACCCATTTGGCATACCAGGCAATCTAATGACTAATAAAGACATTTAGTGACAAATGTAAGGCATTTCAGGTTAGGTAGCCCAGTTTAAATGTTGTAAGTAATTGTTGGTGTCTTGTAAATCTCTTCCCCAAATAATCTGCTTCTGTATTCTGTTTTCACTCATTTTTTCTTTCCTTATTACTTATTTAATAAATTATCTAATATCTGATTTTACTGAAGTCACTTTGGTGAATTCCTGAGCTAATGTTGTGTATGAAACTTTCTGCTATGGAAGGTGAGCTGCATGATCACAACTAGAAAAGTTTTGTTTTTCAACAAATCTGACTTTTCTATTATCAGACAAGAATATGAGACTGTCTAACCATAGTTCCCCTTTAAAATAGACATAAATATGAAGACATAAAATAAAGAAGTAGCATTGTGAAGCATGTAAAAGAACATTTCAGCAGCACAAAGATAGCATGGTATATCCCATATACTTGTAGAGCTGTGCCAAACAACTTTTTGCAATAGGAAACAAACAAGAAATGAAACACAAATAGTAAAAATAGAGGAATTTTGAAGGCAACTGTCTGGAAGCTGAATGTGACGGTACAACCAGATGATTTCGGAAGAAGGGGAGACTGGATAAAGTTTTAGCTTTGCCAATTCAAAGGAAGAAAATTCAAGAATTTTTAAATCTGTCTAAACTTTCATATGGTTAGATTCCAACTTGCTTTCTCACATCTTCCCCCATTAATATCAATCAATCAATTGAATAAAAAAAAAATTCTGAGATAAAATAGTTGCATTTTACAGAACTGAAAATCTGTGTTGTCTCACTGTAACTCTTTTAATCCCTTGCTAGACAAGTTCAAGTAAAATAGCAAACTGTTGCTGGATTTCTATCAGAATTTTTTTCCAGACCGGTCTGTAACTTGACAGGTAAATCGTTTTGCAATAGCTGCTGAATTAAGGTGAAGTCCGTAATTCAGACTTGAAACTCTCAAATGCAACTTCTCCATAATTGGAAATATAGTGCCTAGATGTCTGTCAGGGACACAGCTATTTGTATCTTGCCAAAAACAACTTGGTTCGCAATCACAAGGGAAAACTTAGCTTCCCAGCTGGATGATGGGATGTAATGTGACTCCTACTCTGTTACAGAGCGCTGCGGAAACATGTGTTCCAGTTGTTGACAGAACAATTGTCCTGGATAGCGTTTACTTACAGTTCGGTACTTTCATAAATATTACAAGAACTTAAGTTGTATAGCACAGAAAGTGCAGGTAGCGGTTTCCATTTTCACTGTGATGGCCTTGGGCCATCACTTCTAAGCACAGTGCCAGCTCACTCAGTAAATCCACTAGACTGGAGTACAGGCAATTCAGGAATTGAGACAGATTGTGCTGTACCTTGCTTTCCTTAGCTGGCCATTCTCATTTTGGCTGCTTTCTTCTTACTATAACCTGCACAGCTTCTTTGCCCCAGATTGCCTAATAGGTGGGATTTGTGCCATGGTCATTTCCAGACTGAAAACCGAAGAGGTGTGGAAGAGCCCTTAGTGATAAGAACAAGAGTGCACTTTGACAATGGCTCAGGAAGATACTCAACTGTGATCTGAGTTTTCTAGATTCTTTTGCAGACATCCCACCTCATAGAACAATCTGATGAATGCTTCTTCGTTTAGACAAAGATAAGAGAACAGAGCAGATCACAAGGATCTGGAAAATCTTAATTTGTTTTGTGTTGTCTGTTGGTGATTTGTGAGGAGTTGTCTTTGCTAAGAAAGATATTCAGGTAGACAGTAATCTCTGGATTTGCGCTGTAATCGCTTTATCTCCTGAAGAATGCAGCTACGTTTACCACCAATTCTTTTACCTTTCAATTGAGAATCTCATTGTAGCACATCGTTACAGTATTTCCTGTGTTCTGTAGAAGTCTCAGAGAGGAGTCTTGAACTTTCTAGAAGTCGCATTTACTCCAGGGACTTTGACAGCAGTCCCCTCATGAAGAGGTTATAGCGTCAGTAAATCCTAATCTGATTTGCATTAGGGAATACATACAGCTCATTAGCAGCAGTGTCATCTTAAAGTTAATTACAACATAACAAAATGCGAGACATGAATTTGCCTTGTAAATAAGTGTTCCTTATCCATATTTGTGCTCCTCTATCAGTGCCAGAAAACCAGAGATAGTGGGGATAATAATGTATGCAGCAAGTATTTCTCTGTAAGTGAGGGAGGAAGCAAAGTAGGCCACCCACTTCCTCCCCCAGAATATCACAAAACTGGGCCTAGTGGGACATGTAACCTCATTTGCATCAGTCATGTCCTTCAGCAACAAGCACCTTTTTTACTATCCTGTCTACGGTCGGCAAGAAACAACATTCAAATCTGTTCTCTCGGGAGGCCAGAAGTGAAAGAGTTGCCTCCCTGTCTTATTGAAATATTCTTGCCAACTCTCTGATCTTCTTTTTAATTCCTCTTTTAAAATAAAGGTTTCCCTACTCTTGTGGAGAAAATTAGAAATATATGGGGCTGTCCCTGTATTCCAGAGTTGGAAATGGCAATGTATAATGGATGGGAAGATATTCAGTAAAACACTTAAGTTTCAATCTATAATTACATAATATTTTATGATAATTTGATTTATGATAATAACATATTTAAATATTAAAGGTCTGTGACTTTATTAAGTGGCTATTACCTGTCCCTACGTACTTTACTTCTGAAAAGCTGCAACTTCTCAAATATACAAGTATCTGAAGTTAGAAATCTTTTTTTGGCTTTGTTGCTGGTCAGAAAGAAAAAAACATGACACTGAATCGAAAACTCAGTACATAATAAAGATACTTCATTCAGTACGGTGATAATTACACAGACATAGTGTCTTTTTTTTTTTTTTTAGCCCAGGTGCATAGTATTTTTTAAACAAAAATTAAGGTATTGATGGTGTTCTGAGTAAAAAACGGTTCTGCTGATAAAACATTAAGAAAAAGTCTTCTATGTTTACGATGATTATTGAAAGAAAGGAAAATGATGCTAACGCAGATGATGTTACAACCATTTTTAAAGGTAAAGTCACCAGATATTGGGTGAAGACCTTGTGGAACAACATTGTGAGACAGAAATGCCAACTCTATAGGCATTTTGTATTTAAATAATTGGCATATAGTTAATTGGGCGTTTTGGAACTGAGTCCAGAGGGTGTCCAAACTCATTTAGAAGCTGACTTTTCATCACAACAGGTATGATTAAGCTCCCTGGGGTGATGGAGGAGAAACTGTGTGGGAAGAATGGGATCATCTAAAGAGCCTTATGGGAAAAGAGATTTGGTGTCCCATATTGCACAATTTACCTCAGCTACCTGGAACCTAGGATATATGAATATATTTATTTACTTGCTATCTTCTTTCTGTGCATGAGGAAAAAAATTATAGAAGCTGACTAGCCTTTAATATTCTTCCTTGGCTGAGGACAGGGCTAAAGGTTAAATTTGGAGCTTTAGGCTAGCTAGTGCTATAATAAAGAGTGCTGATTGTTTTGATGATTTGATGGCCTGCATAGGTGAGGTTAAAATGTTACACTGAGAACCTATAAAGATAATAAGGAACAAGTGCTGCAAGAGAAATATGTGAGACCACAGGATTTGAAAGAGCTTCTTGGAAGCTTTTCTTGGAAGAGTCCTCTCCTACTGCAGGCACTTACATGCTAACATGCTTAATGACTACTTCGAGGTCTATCCTAAATTAGGTAGTTTCTTGCTTTCTCAGGGTTGCCCCAGACCTATCTTGAAAGGGTTGTTTAGACCTTCATTCTTCTGGTGTCTAGAAACTTTGTCCAGCCTAAATTGTGCCAATGCTGTATTTTAAGTTAAACAACCTTTCCTTTCTGTGTCCTAGGGAAAGAGTGAAGACGATGTCTGCCACAGAGCTAAACAATGGTGGAATGTCAGGAAGGCCTCCTCTTGTTGTAAGCTGTACATGGTGATGCTGAGCCGGTCAACTTAAACTAGTAACCATTAAACTTATGATTAAGCCTGGGTATATATTTCACTGCTTTTCTATATAGGTGACAGAAATTTCTTACATTTACATATAGCACACAAGCAGGATGGGGAAAGAAATACACATTTTTTGTTAAAAATCAGCTGCATATATTTTCACATGTATAGAAATTTAACTGAAATTTTTCTGCAAAGTCTTCTGTTGCTAATTTTGATCGCCAAATTCCTTGTTTGTGTTACTCTACTCAGAAAAAGTTGGCACCTTGAGAAAAGCTGGAACTAAAGAGGAAAAAATAGCAATAGATGGACACACAACCAAGATGTTCGGTAGTTTGTCAGAGACCTTTCATACACTATCTGACCGTGCCTTCTAAAATGGCCATGTTCTGTACACTGAAGATAGTAAACTCCTTTTGTCAGAGCTCTGTACTGATTTTAGTATTGCGACATACCTGAAAATGATTAAGCAGTAGATTTTTTTTCTTTTCTCTTCTGTTTTTCTTTTCAGAGACACTGTAACTGAAACAAATTTCCCTAGACAGAAAACCCTTATTGAACTGTGTAACACCTCAAATGCATAACAGTTTAAAAATGCATATTTGTCTTTCTCTTTATGTGGAAGAACAAAGAAACATAAAGACAATTGATCTTATAAAGACCAGAGAAATGAGGAGAGAAAATGAAATGGAAGTGATTTTATTTCCTAAGTAACCTGTCTTGACTTGCTGTATGCCTTTCAAATTTACTTTACTCATCTAAACCTGTACCAATTCAAGTTAGTGACTGTAATAATGGTGACATCACTGTTTTGTTTATACTGAAATCTCTTTTGAGGGCATCACAACAGAAGTGGTTTTAGGAGAGGTATTGATTACGTCTCATCTTGGAATTTGGTAATTTTGGTGCACCTCAAACATGCTGCACTTGTCCTCTAGTCTGCTTTTTTTCTGAGCCTTAGATGATGAACTCCTCAGGCCTGTGATTATTTCTTCATAAGCATTTAAAAACCACATAGAACAATAAATCATCTGCAAAGCAACAAGAATAATTCTGATCTTTGGCCACGCAATGGTATACAATACATACATACAATTAATATTTAGTCAAAAAATTTGAATTTAATATTATATTCACATACTGTGCAGAGATGAGCAATCAACATTTGTAAATCTTTCTTTGGGATTTGCCAGAATGCAGGTTTTTATTTGACCCTGTTGCCCTGTTGTTCATACATCCTGTGAGATGGTCTTTATTTCCACAGTTGCTTAAGTTGTTTTTTTTTTTTTTTTTTTTGTTATAAGACTATTCTTCATTCAATGCACACCCCCCCAAACATATGATGGTACTCTTTTAATGAACACCTTCTCAATGCTTTGTCTTAGTCGTACAGCCTTGGGCTGCATTTACTGCTTACTGCTCTAGGGGTGGAATTATTGTTTTTCTTTCATTCTTTTACTAGTATGCAGCTTTATATGTCTGGTTGTTTCATCCACGTTGACCTTCGTGGTGTCTTTCACAAGTAAGGGAAGGGGTATTAATCCTTTTGCAGATGGCTAGCCAAACAGTTTTGAAAGCTTCAACTAATCTTCTCTTTCCAATTTTAGACACCTGCAACTGGTACTTTTTTTTGGGCATTTAGTATTGTATGACATGGATATTCAAAATACAACATCTTCTAGCTTTATTTGCAAGTATGTTTGCCTTTCCACAGTTTGGACCTGATAAACAGGTACTTGGAATGTAAAGAATTAACAACTTATTTGACCATGTAAGAGAGTTGCATTTTTAAAAGTGTGACATTAGCAGGGGTCCGTCTCAGTGTCAGTGGTCTTCCTGTTAAGTTTTAGTCCTGAGACTCTTCTGCTATACTCCTCTCTCCCTAGAACCTTTTCTTTTTCTTTCAGCGTATTAGGCCAAAATGCCACCTCCTACTTTTGCATCTCTAGTTTGTGTCTGTCTTACCCCCTCCCCTTTATCATCTGATTTTTACCCTTCTGATCCTCAAGAGATCAGCATCTTTTTCTATACTCTGTTGCTTGTAGCCAATCTTCTCACCTTGCCCAAGTGTTTCTCTTGCCTGTTACCTTCTGCACCTGTGATTGTTTGCACTAGTACTTGTGCCTGTCTTTGCCCTTATCCCTTTTGATTGACATTTGTTACTCCTGTTTTTATGTTCTTTGCCCTAGTGCAGCTATGGGAACCAATTGTTTGCATACTGCATCCCTCTCATCCTAACAAAGTGATTTCATTTCTTGAGTTTTTTTTTTCTTTTTTCTTCCACCATCAGATGCTCAGTAAGGGCCAGACCTCTTATCTTCCTCCCCCCTCGACCCCTCTCTCCTGTTTTCTTTCCATTGGTGGTTCCTCAGTCTGCGACTTTGTCCTAGCTATGGAAATGGTTTCTGCTCTCTATGGAGAGAAAAGGGACAGGGACAGAATACTGATTCCCTAGCATTTTGTTTCTTTACTAACCTTAGGGCTCTGCTTAGGGGCACAACTGCTGCCAAAATAATATCTTGTGATTATCTGCCACAGTTATTCCCCACAATTGTCAATGTTTTTATTAATGATATTGTGTCAGCTCATGAGAACAGCCATTACTAACAGACAAAAACCCCAAGAAGGAGTCTGCTTTGGCACTGGTCATGACTGTCGTAATGGCCCATCAAATGTGGTCTTGTCATCCGGATCATGAAGTCTGTGGTGACTTCCTGCCGGAGGTCATACTTGCCAGAGCAGCTGATGACTGGAGTGGATGGGATGCTGGTGTCAGCCTGGATGGAAGGTGCTTTTACCAGCTTCCTTTTTACTAACTTCCTTCCTTTCGGCCCTGCAAATGCCCGATGGTTGGCAAGAAATGAAACAGCAGGAGTGTAAGGTGTGAAGCTGATGCTGATGGCTCTACCTTAAGGAAACAGGCTGTTTCCTCATCAGAGGTCAGACTTATCCAACAATTTCTGCCTCTTCCATCCATGTCCAAGAATGTGTGTTTGGGGGGCGGAGGGGGAAGTGGACCAGAGGAAAAGCATCATCAGGCCACTCTCGGTGGACCAGGTGCATTACATTGTTGAAATACTGATGATCCACTTCTCCAGTGCAACATTAGACCTGTGCAGCTCCTTTCATGTGTTGCCTGGTGTGTCACTAACAGTTGCACTTATTCTCATATGCATAAAGCTGGCTTGTTTCTATTTCAACACCATTTGTTTTGGAAAATGTAGGCTTTGGACATTACCAAGTTCTGGTCAACTTCACGTAAACAGGGGCATTACTTTCTTTTCATTCAGGCAGCATGATGCGGGGAAGCCAGGTTAGCCTTTTCTGCTATAGTTATACATACAGTGACCTGATGGAATGCAGTACGCAAACAAGTTTTTCAGCTCAGCAAATGACTGGGTGTTCACCTGGAGATAGTGTTCTCAGTACAGTGAGCCAGAGGAAGTATGGTGAACGAATGCTGGGCTCTTTTTGTACTGCACCTTGATCTATTGGGTATTCTCTGATGCCATGGAGAATAGTGCTGGAGCATCACTTTTCTGCCAGAGGAAGAGCCCCTCTTAATAGATCAGGAGGATAATGGAAAAGGAACATCCTCTGATGCCAAAACCTAACTGACATTGATGTCAGCATCCTCCTTTATGATGGACTAAACATTCTTCTGACTCTGTCCATCTGGGTTTTCAGAAACTGTCTACTGTCCCCACAGGAACCTCACCAAATACTGCCATTTGGTGCATATTATGTGAAATCTTTATTTTAGATATTACTGTTCTCTGGGCTGTATCCCCAGAGAATGAAGTACATCTGTGCTCGTGAAGATGGCTTGTGTTCATCCCAGTATCAAAGAAAGAGTGCTGTGATCTCCCTCCCAAGACACTGATTTAGCACTGATTAGGACTGTCCTGTGGGAGCTGGTCACAATTCATCCCCATTATACCCATGCTGCCTAGTGTGGTATCATTTTCAACAGTCTGTCTGAGCTGAAACTCTGCCAGCCCTCCTGCTCCTGGAAGAGGAAAGAACAGAATGGGTCACAGTTATTCTGTGTACAGGTGTAGCAAGGCACTTCATAACACAGTTGCTTTTGTGGTGGTTGTGCAAAGTGCTTTATTTCTCTCTATTAGTCTCACTGTTTGAACTCTCTCTGAGGTCAAACTCAGCTGAGACAAGAACCAGGTCCTAATCTTTGGTTGAAGAGTGCATTAAGATTGCTCCCTGCTCAATCAGTTCTACACAGCTTGCCTTACTTCATCTGCCCTGTACAGCTAGGCAGCTATAGCTTACAGTAATGATATGTTCCTCAAACTACAGGTTATAGTGACCTGGTGTAGACTCCTGCCAAGTCATTTACTTGAAAGCTTCCTCTGAGTTGTCTGGGTCAGGAGCTCTGGCATCATGGCCAGGACTCCACCTGTGCCCTGCGCCATCCAGCAGTGTGCACCTGCTGTTACTTCCAGGACATTTGCATCTGTTTAGAGAAATGGTCAACTATTTTCACCTGCAGACTGATCTACCTCTGCCAGTGCCTTTACTGGAAGCACAGAGGTGAGTACTGGTCACCAACCAGCTGCTCTTGCCCACGCCCAGGAAAAAGTTCAGAGCCTTGTGCTAGCCTGCGGCCAATCTCCAAAGCGAGTGGCTCTGAGAAGCTGTGCTAAGCCTCCTGCTGGTAGGCAGCAGAAGAGGCCTGGTTAGCCTCTACAGCCAGGTTTACATTTTTGTCTGCGGGCTCCACAGAGCCTCCTTTTATAGTGTTCTTAGTCCAGCATGGTGTTTGCTGATGCATGCATTCCTTTCGTTTGCTGCTTCTAAAGCTACTGATAAGACCAGCAGCTCTTTTATCTCCATCTGAGAGGGATTGTTTGAGACACAGTCTAATTCTTCCCCTTGATCTGTCTTGACCGTGTCATATCTACGTCAGCCTGCTCTCTCTTTTACGCTGCTTCTCTGAAGAACATGGTGTGATCCTGCAGTCTCTGTGCCTCCTCAGTGATCCATTCAGACTTCATCTCTCTCAGAAGACAAGCTGGGACCAGGCCCACAGTGAAAGTCACTGGTGTTTTCATCTTCCTGAGCTTTCCAAACCATCCAGAGTTCACATGCCATATGTAGCAACTAGGTGCTAAGCCGAATGCATCCCAGAAGTACTGTGGTGCATTGGCTGCACTGGATGTGCCTGACTGGTGCACGCCAACTTCTTACGTTTACAGTATTCGAGCTTCATTGACAGCTCAGTTCCAGAGGTCCTGGGCAAACAAAGGCTGCCACCTCATCTTGCTGGGCAGGGTATTAGGGTGGAAAAAGGGGCATGTGGGCCTCCCCGAAACTACAGTAGGTGTAGTTAGGAGAAGCCCCAGGGTGATACCAGCACGTTATCAAGCACACTAAGTGCAAAGGGACGGTTCATCTGTTGTGTATGTGCATGTTTGGTCCCGTGGGCACAAGCTATTTCCAACCCCGTGTGCTGGCAGCATGCGCGATGTCTAGAGGCAGACAAGGGGAAGTTATATGAGTGAGGCGGGTGCGGGCTGCTCCTTCCTCCTGCAGCCTTCCACCAGAAGAATTTAGGGAGATGACTGAAAGCGCAGCCTCGACCCTAAACCCCCAGTCTCAAGCTTTTTGAGCGGAGGTCTTTTGGACTGTTTAGACGGGCGAGTAACTCAGCTTTTGGAAACGACTGCATTATCACGGTTACTTTATTTCAGCTTTCCTCCACAAAAAAAACCGGCTTCGGGCACGTGCGGTGAAAAACCTCCACACAACACCGAGCCCCGTCACCGCCGGCCCGGCTGCGAGGCCTCCCCTCTGCCGGGCGGAGCTCCCGGGGGCGGCTGCCACGCGGCTCCTCGCGGGCCGCCGCTCCCCTCACGGCCCGGCCCGGCCCAGCCTCGCCTCAGCGCCGCGCCAGCCCCCGGGGGGCCGCGGCGGGCGGGGCGGTGGCGGCGGGAGGCGCCGCGCTCCCCGCGTTCCCCGCCATTGGCTGGCGGCGCCGCCGGCCGCGCAGGGGGAGGGGGCGAGCCGAGGCGGCCTGGGCTCGGCCCCCGGCGCGGCGGAGCAGTCGCGTTCGCCCCGTCCCGTCCCGTCCCGTCCCGTGGGCAGCGAGCGCCGCTCCGCCAGGCAGCCCCCCGGCACCCGGTCCCTTTCTTCCTCCCCGTCGCCGCCGCCGCCGCCGCCATGGAAGAGGAGCGGGCGGGCGAGCAGATGAGACCGCTGCTCACCACGGTAACGGGAGGGGCGGCGGGGGCGCGCACAACGGGGAAGCGGGGGCGCGCGGCCGGCGGGGGCGCGCGGCGGGGACCCCACCTCACGGCCCCCGAGCCCCGCTGCCCGTTAACGGCCGCCGCGTGCGCGCGGCGTGATGGCGCTTGGCCGCCCCCCCCCCCCCCCAGCCTTTGTTCCGCCGCGGGGGCGGCCTCGTGTCCCGGCCCCGCGCACGGCGAGCGCCCCGCTCCCCCTCGTCCTCGCCCGGCGCCGGCTCGGAGGGCTTCCGAGGCGGCTCCGCTTCCCCTCGGGGCCGGCGAGCGCAGCGAGGCAGGCGGTTGGTGCCCCGCTTCCTGCGCTGCCGAGCGGCGCACGCGGTCCCCCGGCGGTGGTTTCCCCTCGCCGGGGGTGAGTCAAGGTCCGGGCTCTGCTCTGAGAGCCTCCCCCGGGGCCTTTTCCCCGAGGGGCGTCGCGCAGCAGCCTCGCCTCCGTGCCTCCTGGCGTGCTTTGTGGCACAAAGGGCGGGGGAGGACGGCTGGGGACGGGCCGGTTCCCATCTTCCCGCTGCTCCTCCAGGAGAGGCTCGAGGCGCGGTGACAGAACCGGCAGCCCGGCGAAGTGCTGGCTTCCTGTGACATCAGTGCACGAGGGCGCCTTCCCTTTGTTCCAGCGGGAGCTTCGCTAACAACTCCGTCCGCAGGGCTCGCATCTTCCCTCTTACCGCCTTCCTCTGTCGGCTGCAGAAACCAGAGCAGTTGCACACCTCTTCATCTTCTATAAATCCATTTTAGGCTGCTGCTCCGCCGTCTTGTCGCTGCCCCTGAAGAGGCACGTTCTGAATTCGTGTTGGCTCATTCAGGCTAAATTCTTAGTGAAAGCAAGCTGCTTGGTCAGGTTAATCCATATTAGAACTACCTCGACTCTCTGAAGGTGAGCTCTCTCCTTAGCGGGCAGGAGGGCGCTTAGAATCATAGAATCACTTCCATCTAGTAAAGAGGTGCTAGGTTGCGCAGAGCAAATTGCAAAATTGTTGGGCTTCGGACGTATGGGGTTAATGTGAAAGATGCTAATGGTTACCCTCAGGTGAATCCTAATGCAAAGAGGATTGCAGACTTGTGAAAGTCAGCATGCCCTGAGCACAGCTTTGTCAGGCCCAGCAGGAGTCATTTAGATTCTGTGGTACCAGAAATTAAGAGGGGGCTTTCGGGTCAGCCACATGAGCCACTGTACTGCTGCATGGTCGTTTTTCATGGAGGCCCTTTGAACTGAGGCGCTCACTGGAGCGGTCCAAGGTGGTTTCCTTGCAACAGCAGTGGCTAGTCAGGAGCCTGCTCTTGGTGCAGAAGGGTATCCAGGAGGTAATTGTAACTGAGGCAGAAATGAAGATGTCAGAAAAGAGGGAGGAGAACAGAAAGATTGGTAAAAGCTAGAGGAAAGAAAGGAATTTATAGGGAAGACATGAAGTAAATGGCTTAAAGAAAAGACAGGACACGCTGGTCTTTGAGCAATTACATAGTATAGCAACATTGGATTTGTTGTGATTCTTGTATGTTCTAGTATAACACTACTTAATCCCAAAAACAAGTTCTTTTGACAGTACAGCTTGACTTAATTTTTGTGTTCCTGTGCTTCTGGTAGTAGAGGCCATTACTTCCGCTAGCAGAGCTTTCTGAAACTGCTTACACGTGCATGGCTTTTTCAGAAATAAACATCTCTGTAAGATGAAAGGATTCCACAGAAAGTGTGAATTAAGTGCTGTGGCTTAAAAACAAAGAAGCACAATCAAATGACCTCCCTAACTTCCTTTTTGGTCTTCCTCCAATTTTGGTAAGTCAGATGGTTCTGCGTTTGTGGGCTATTCGATATAAAGTTTGGTGCCTCTTAACATGGAGGAGCACCTCTGTGCCACCCCCGGGGCTTATTTAATCAAAAGTGTAAAATACATTTTAACCTTGCTTGTTTTATATTTTAGGTCCAGTCTTAAAGAAGAGAATCATCAACTTCTTAGGACATTGGTTTTTTGAGGAGACTGCTTGGTGGCAACATGTATATAAAAGGTGTAGAGGTGTGTGTGAAACAGATGCCTGATAGAATTATTACAACTAGAGAGCAACTGATGATCAGAACATGGTAGGAATAGAGAATACAACAGGGAAAAGATAAATAACTGCATAAATCCATGGTTCTCCCATACCTTAAGTACTGTAAGCTCCCCTCTTAGAAAAGAGGCATTATTATTGGGAAAGGTTCACCAAAGGGCAACAAGGTATGAATTAGCTCTTAGGTGAGAAATGACTCAACAGGCTAGGACTTGTCAGCCTAGTAGAGATAACTTGGAGATGGGACGATGATATGTTAAGGCTCTATAAAACTACTGTGGAGAGAGCAGATAGAGATTGAAAAGGAGGCACGTGGCCAAATCACACAAGCTAGGAGCTGTCAAATGAAGGCAATAGGACATAGGTTCAGAGCTAACAAAAGCAGACAGTTCTTCACTCAGTGTAGGGATTTCACAGGTATGCTTGCAGGGTATACACAGGTATATGATGTGTACACAAGAAGTTTTTGTGGACTGAAGGGGAGGTTGGACAAGTACTGGAAGAGAGATACATGTTGAAGTTAAGAAGTAGCTGAGAAACAACCTCAGGAAGTCTGAATTGAAAATTCAGGAGGTTATGAGAATGTAAGGAAGAGGTGTTTTATGCCTTTTTTTTTTTGTGTTGCCTTAACACTTATGTTCATTTTTTTGGGGTTTGTTAAAGTAGGACTGCAGCGTGTTAGTCTCTTGGTGTCTACACAGTGGTAAATCTGACAGTTAGTAATGGTATTAAAAAGCTTTATTGATTACCAATGATCTTGGTTCTCACTCCATGTTTCTATCATGGTGTTAGTTACTGCATAGCTTGCATTTTTTTTAAGCAGTCATAAGTAGCATTTAAAAGAACTTACATTAAAGTTCTATCTCTGCGTATTTTTCAGGTAATATTGTGGAAAGGTGTTATCCTGAAACAAAAAAGTTGAAATTTCCGTGCGGTATTTGATACTGGTTTCTGTATTTCATAAAGGGTTTACAAGGTTGTAGACCAGGTGGTATGGCTGAGTAATGGGTGATATGGTTCTTTGCATGTGTTTTTTTTCCCATTTCAATTAAACAAATCTGTTTTTATCACAGTCCTACTGTCAGTGATAATAGAACTGAAAGTGGCTCTTGTTGGGGAAGAAGCTTTTCTTTTTGTCTTTCCTAGTTGAAGCGTGTCAGTAATGTGGTCTGCCAGATATTGCTGAAGATGGCATTAGTGTCCCTCTGCTTTTTCTGAAGTGACTACATGGTTGGCTCCCACTTATTTTTCAACAGCTGTGTGTGTGTGTGTATTATCAGGTGGATTTAGGCTTTGCTGTTGAACAGCAATCATGTTTCAATGACAGCTTCTGCCTTTTACTTTAGGCTTCGTTTTAAGACTCTTTCAGATGCATTTCACTTCACAAACACATCAGCACTTCAGTGGAGTCTGCCCATTCCATTATCCCAATGACTTTTTTAATGCAACAAGATAGTGTCTGGTACTCCAACTTTTCTCATGTGTAACAAAACCTGTGAAGGCTTAGAGGGAGTGTAGGGCAACAGAAATCAGAGCTGCTTGAAATAACAATATATACAGATTGATGAAAATTAGCCTGTCAGAATCTGATGGCAACTACAGTTTCAGCAGTTTAGTCATCAAAAATGCAAATTGCTTTTTCTTTTCAAGAAAAACCTCAAGTACAACTTAATTTTCATGAATATATTTCAAAGGAGAACCAGGTGTTTGGTGGCAGTTAGATTGAAGTACATGGTTTCAGAACCAAGCTTTGGTCTAGTTACTGCATTTCAGACAGCTTGGTAACTTTGTCTAACTTTATAGTACATCTCTTGGGTGGTTATTGAAACAGTTCCTTTTTAAAAGCCTTCCAAGGTTTGATTTAGCTGTGTGGTTCTTCACATGTGAAAATGTGAGTACCATCAGTATGGTAAAACAAAGTTTTTACAGAATTGACTACTGCATATCTTTACACATCTTGTATGACTTTTTTAGAACTGAGATAAGGGAACACTTTTTCACTGTGTGGTTACTAGCCTTCATATTTGACATGTGGCTTTTGTGATGGTAGGTCAGATGACAGATCTCTGGAGGACATTTATGCTGCTACAGTTACATTTTTTTCATATTACCATATGCTGGAACTAGTGTTTTCTCTTTATGGCTGGACAAGGGTAACTGAGGGTATGTCTGTATTGCATAGTTCAGCACAGTGCAGGAAACCTGTGAGTTTGTCATATCTGACTGATCGTACACTCTCCAGAAGTTAAACCAGTACAGTTACAGCTGTGCTGGTTTGCAGCTAAATAGCACTGACCAGAGAGAATTTGATTGGCCTGATGACCTTGCTGACTTGATTCTATGGCTTCTGAGAGACATGCTGCTTTTCTCTATTGTGCTGTTTGGATATTCTAGGTTTGGTTAGCGTGTATATTTTGGACAGCTTGCACCATGCAGTGGGCTATGGCCAATGGCTATGATCGCTTCTGGGTTAGGAGTACTGTGAGCTGCTATTAACTATACATGCTGCCAGTCTTTTTGAGTTCTTAGGAAGTTATCCGTGGCTGCTGCAGACTTGAGAACTTTCATTAGGCTTCATTGCAGTAGTTTTTATTTGCTGTCCAAAATGAGCTTTGGGTGTATTGATTAGTTGCCTTATACCCATGTGGTTGATTTGCTTCTCTAGGTGACTTTTGACATGTCACCAGGGTGGTTGTTGACTCTTAATATTAAATCCTTTGCACAAGGGTATCTGTTACATGACATCTTTAGTGGACCCTAAAGTGGTGCTTAGTAAGCAGGACCGCTTTATAACCAGTGATTGGTAACATACAGACTGTAACTTGAATGTTAACTAGAGAGGTTCTCCCAAGAACACTGTAGTGCTTTCGGTATAGCATATTCTGGAAGGATAAAGTTTAGAAACACTTGCATTTCACATTATTTACTAAAATTAAGATAGCTGTCTGGCTAATGTTTTGAAATAATGATAGGAATAGGGAGATTCAAATGATGGTTCTATTAATCAGCAGGTTGAGAACTGTACCATGACTTTCCTAGCCCTGTATAACAGTAAATGTCTGAATGCAAAACTATGAGCATTGATTCTTCTACTGGCATTTTTACAGTCTTCTTACATATGTATTTCTCAATTCACAATTACATGATTAGCAGCAAATGAAAAAAATAAAACGCTATCTTTTTGAAAGTGCAACATTTGTATTTAAAACTCGGTCCTGGCATCTGAGAAGCTCCTTTCTGTGTTACTGAGAATAATCATCAATTATGCAAGCATCCCAAATCTACCTTGTCAGCATATCTCAGTGGTTATTAGAAGGGATTATCTGTTTAAGAGTCTGTGTTAGTTAGTGCTTGGCACACTCGGAGCTCTTTGTTTCACAGTGAGTTAAAATTTGCTGCAGTAGAGGCAGCATGTCTGTGGCAAAGGAAATTTATATTTTTTTACCACTAGATGGAGCCATTTTATTTGTGTATTGACATGCTTCTTTCCATAAGTTTTAAAAACTTTAAAATCTGTTTAGAGGTTTTGTATTTAGAGTATGGCCTATAATTATTTATTATTTCTTTGTTTGTGGAGAAGATGAAATATTTTATTCTTCCAACAGCAGTGTTAGGATTATACAGCAGAAAGGCTATTCCATTTTTATTAAACATGTAAAAAAAAGAGTGAATGCTTGTGAGTTACAGATGATACAGATTCCTCTGTAAATTGTCCAGAGTAATATGAGTGGATCTTGTGTTACCTGAAGTAATGTTTCAGAATATTGATTCATATTACTGTGTATCTTAGCCTGGAAGCTTTTGTGACTGCTACCCAGTAAGGGCTGTTCAGCTGGACCTGAGATTTTGTTTTTCCTACTCCGGTGCCTTAACTGAAGTGACTCAAAGTTATGCAATGGAATGGTTGTTCTATTTGGGTATACTGGCACAAGTTGTCTTACTCATTTCAACAATGTTGGAGTGCTTCATAACCTTTTTTTTTTTTTTTTTAAAAAGGGGCTTGTTAATTCTAGCAAGTTCCATTTTAGCATAAGTATTTGAAATGTTTTATTTCTTGTGTCATCTAATATCCTCTTTCAGCAACCAGTTTTCTTTTCTAAAAGTTATGTTTTTCTTTGAGTTTGATTCTTTGCTCCTGTTGGTGAAGTAACCAACTTCTAACCTGCAGTGCATCTGATAGACCTTGACTTCCCCTCTTTCAAGTCTTTTGTACTGAAGACTGTTTGGTGAACCCAGTCTCAGACTGAAGAGTAGGACCTTATTCAAATCTTAATTTTGAATTCTCTTACCTGTACCTCACAGTATACCATACAGTATGTCCTCTTTTTCCCTGTATTCCTGCTGTGAGGGACTTTGAAATTTCTTCTGCACTTGTTTCTTGTTCAATCTCATAGAAAGTTTAAATTTTCAACAAATGATGTAGAATGAGTACTGATATTTTTCATAAGATGTAGTTGTGCTGGAAGGCATCTAGACATGTCAGCAGTATGGCTAAGACAGTATCTTGTAATACCAAAATATTTTTAAACTTATAAACACGCTTTAAGTTTGTTTTTTTTAGTACTAAAAGAGCCTACAGTAGAAGTTTCCAGACTGTTGTCAAGCCATTGCCCTGGTTTAACAGAATCCATGGCGTTTGCTTCCAAACAAAGTGGAACTTACTGTGAATAAGGCATGTGGACAGAAGCTGAAGAGAAGAAGCAGGATTTAACATTCAGAACTGTGTCTCCCGGCACCCCACTGCCTGATGTGTATTGCAGTTCTGCTGTTTGACCTCCTCTGCTCACTGCTGCTACTTCTCTACGGGATAAGTATGCTACTGGGGATCTGTATGTTGAGGACTGCTTTTCAGGTGGGGAGAACTGAAGGCTCACCTGAAAACTTGACTGATTGATACATTTTCTTTTTTTCCCCATCATCATCTTTTCACTACGGAGGCATATGTGCATTAAAACCACGTATGTGTGTGGACAGCGTGTCTTGGAAAACTATGCTTCCCTAAAGTGACGATTTTTTTCCTGGTCTCTTACGCACTAGGCTGATTCCTTTGTATTTTCCATGACTAATGGAAATATAGTAAATATATTCTGGCTGTGTCTTGATTTGGATCTATTTTTGGATGGAGAGAGACAGCTAAGTGACTGTAAATACCTAGGTTATGGTAAGGATAATGGTGTCAGTTATTCCTTGCTAGAGAAATCTAAGATTTTGTTTCAACAAAACTACCAATTCTGAACACCACAACTATTCCATTAGCAGAGTAGAATTATCATTAGACTTGAGAATCACTAGTCAGGCTGTCTTGATGGTATATGCCTGTTACCAAAGAACGGAAAAAGGTTAAAACAAACCTGTGTTAGAGAGAGATTGTAGTGGAATCTCACTTGGTGTTGGTTTCTGGAGTGCGATAGCTTCCCAGTGCAAAAATTCTGTTGCCTTGTCAAGAGATTCAGGCTGCTGTGTTCTGGATCCCAGAAGTCATGCGAAGCTGAAGCACTTGTGAGTTCTTTCTTTCAGACAAGGTTATGAATAAGCTACTGCAGCTAATAAATCATGTTTATTGCTAACCGATCAGACTGAGTTCACATTTAGAAGCCCTGATTCATCAGATACTCTTCTGCATGTGTAAGAAAGGATGTACAGCAGATACACCTTGTTGCCTTTTTGTACAGACTTGTTTTCTGCCTCTGTTGTTTAACTTCAGTTGAAAAAAAAAAAGTTTTCTTCCCTTCTTACTGCCCTCCACATCTGTTGCTCATTTCTACTGCTGAACAACAGCTAGTTTCAGATGAGTTGTGGCTTGTCTGTTTCTACCTCGGCACACTCAGATAATGCCTGTATGTTCCTCCTATCCCTGCTTCCACCTTTCATGTGCTCTGTTTTCACATATGAGTTCAGTCGCAGGTTTCCTTTTCATGCATGCTGTCCTGCTGTCAGGCCTGTGCGACTTCGTGCATGGAGGAATGAGCTGTTCTGTGCTTTGAGGAGGTTGTACTTGAAGATCAGCCACTTCTCCCAGGCTTTTACCCTTTACCCTCCACAGTAGCATTCCTTGAGATTCTACCGAGAAGAGTCCTGAACAGGCTGCATTCTGCTCTCGTGAAGTCCTGTGTTAGAACTGTATGTACTGAGTCTTGTGCTGTGTACTGTACTGTACTATTTGTCTTTCTTGCTTCTCTCAGGACTTGAAACTCCACAACTTCGTGGTTTTTGCAGCCAAGCCTGTTTCTGACTTTCACATCCCTGTCTGTTTCTTCCTTGTTTGTGAACAAGTACAGCAGAGCATCTTCACCGGTTGACTCACACCACTAAATCATCTTCAGCACACTTGAGAAATCTGCTGGAGTGCTGTGCCTGACCATGCTCTACCAATAGATACCACTGTGGGTCTAGGTCTTGATGTGTACCAGTGCCCACGATCATAGAGCTTCCTCCAGCTTTCAAACAAAGGATTCTTCTTATTCCTCTTGATGAAGAGATCTGTAGCGGGCACCTAGCACAATGTCAACCATGTTGGACTTTTTTCTGATCCTTACCTATAAGGTCTTGACTGCCTTGTCATTTGTTCAAGCAAAGATCTGTGTGTCGCAGACATCCCTTTGCATAGGTTGAAATCTGTGTTCTTCACCTTCCCAGCCTGGCTTTCCACAAGAGTCTGCATCCTTCCTTTGTAGCACTCCAGCCATGCAAGCTGTTCCACCCTCACTCTGTAAGAAGCTCCGACTTCGAGGTCTGCCTCTTTACTTGCTATGCCGTGAGTGCAAGCACCTGAGTGAGGTGGGCTCTTGGTTATGTCTTTTTCACAAGGGGGACAAGAGCACCTTCTCCCTTTTGGGTTTTCCATGTCTTCACTTAAGTTTGAAAGTTTTTCTCCACTGTGCCCAGATTACAGCCCTATTCACAAGCTTAGTGAGCTTGGTGGGAACACCACCTGGGCCTCTTCATCCTTCCCGTGGTGCTCAGTAGTCACTCTTGATTCACTCAACAGTAATGATTTTCTTTTTGGAAGTGTTGCTGGTGTCCCCATGGATAAGTAGGAAAGGGTAATAGTTTGAGGGCTGGATGAGCCTTGACATTTTTTCCGAAACAGCCTTGATCCAGACATCCAGCAGGCTGCAGACCTGCCAGGACCTCGTGTTTATATTCTGTGATGTTGTGCAGTGTGTTCATGCTGTCCTGCAGTTCCTTTACCTAGCCACTCAGCACCTCAAGGGTAGCATCACCTCCCGTAGATGAGGCCGCTGCCATCCATCACTAGCCCCAGGGAGGAGCAGCACAACTCCTTGAGGAGTTCTTGGGGTTGGGATCTCTGATCTGACAGGGCTGGTTATGCTTCATCTGATGGTAAAGGTTTTGCCATGTGGAGTGCTGTTAAACAGTCTTGAACGGCATTTCGGGGCCCTTTGTAGCTTTGCTATGTGAACTGCTGACATCTGTTGGCTGAGCCCTGGGAGATGTGCAGTGCTTGTGATAACGTTACTAAACTAGTAAACCTTGTTATCTAGTTCTTCTCACAACAGAGATGTAAAACATGCAGGTTTATGTAAATATTATGTTCTAGTTGAAATTAATTTCTCATAGACACATTGTGTCAATATTTTTTTAGCAACTCCAGTTTTGTAAACATACTTTTAACAACTGTTATTTTTGCAAGACAGCTATTCATGGATAATAATCCTTCTCTCTTTTTTTTGTTAGCTGATGCCATTGCATTGGCTGATGTTGTTGCATAATTTATCCTCAACACTGAAGGACCAAACTCAACAGAACTTTGTTTGTACAGTCTGTTAGATTATTAAGATGTTCCTGTTTGTATATTTCATGAGATGCTGTGGAATGAAATTGGGTCAGAATCATTCCAGTCCTCAAAACTATAAATTGTCTTCTAAGAAATAATTTCAGTTCTTATTTTGCAGCAGACCAGAAAAACTCATACCTGGGGCATGCTGGTTTGTATAGGAGCACAGTACTAAGCATCTATTTATGTCTATATAATGCTTGGAAGTTTATTTTTGTTAGTGTCTTCTTACAGCTGCAGTAGTGCTAGCTCAGAATTACCTGCTTGCAATCTTACTGCTCATCCTGGAGAGCTGTGTTTTGCTTGTAAACATTTGTATTTTGACTTCTCTGCTGTCAAATTATTCTTGGTAGAATGCTCTGATTAACAAGTAGCTTCCTCAGTACATTTATGGGCTGAGAACTAGACTTTGGTTGTTATCTGAGAGCTCACTGAATTTTTAACATATTGTTAACAAGTTTCATGTTTGTTTATAGGTAAAATAAAGCTCATGTTCTGTTTCCTGGAAGATCTGGATGCTGCTGTAGGTGCTGATGTCTGTTGCAGGTGTCTCTGGGGCAAGTCAGTTTTGTGCTTCAGTCTCACTAATTAAAATGTTAAGACATGTAAGCTCTATAGACTTTACACACCTTTAAAAAACAAAGTGATGGGAGTGTAGTTAAGAATACTAGGTAGGAAGTACTGTAAATTTCCAGCTTCCTTGTGAAGTTGTCCTTGGTGTTGTGAAAGCTCTTCTGTCCACCTGACTTTTTAATGCAATTGTGGCATTAACCCAGTGAAGCTAAGGGCAGTTTGTCAGATCACGGCATTTCAGGATGTTCAGTTTCTCCGTTGTGAACCTGAACACAAAACCTTGTGATTTTCTGCAATAGCCTAATCTATGAACATTCATTTTATCCTTCAATCTCTTTTCCATACGGACCCTGTAGCAGTCTGTCTTGCTTCTGTTACAGCTGGAAAATCTACTGCTAGTTTTTTGTGATTTAGATAATCTTCATGTGTATTTTGCCTGTTTATTATATAGCTACACTGAAGCTATCGTAACTAAATGTTGGCTTCAGTTGGCCAGAACTGTAGCTTCTGAGAATGATTCTTTTCTCCCTAATAATCTTCCAGGCTGTGGTTTGTAGGTTTGTTATTTTCTCTCTTGTCCTTTATTTAATCTTTTCAGCGAGGTGGTATCTATCAGCTTTGAGACTCAGATGGGAGGATGTCTTTACAAAGTCTCCAAAGGCTGCTAAAATGTTAAGAAGAGCAGCAGGAATGTGGTCGTTTTTTGTTAATGTGAAGATGATGAATGTGTACATGATAGAATAAAGCTGTTGGACAGTAATGTTCCAAACTAGCTTCTCAGTGCCGCTCTGGATCAAATCAAGAGTAGCTTACCGTTTTGTGAATTCTCTGACTAACTGGTGAAGTCAAAAGACTGACTGCAAGCTCTTTAATTAGTACGCAAAACAATAAGGTGGAATTATTATTTATACTACTGCTAGATTTATTGCTTCTTTGTTTTTGTTAAGAGAAGGCTATTGGAAAGATTATATTTAAACTACTGCTTGTTTTAGGGATAGTATTTTTTGCGTCATTTTTTTTCCCATTTGGCTTGTACCTCACTATTGTGGGGTTATACTATTATGCAAGTGTATGTTTATTTCAAGTGTAAGCGTATGCATTTCTTTAACAGGTCAAACATATTTCCAGACAGACTTAGTGTACGAAAAAAGGAAGTGAGAAACTTCTTAGTGAATAGCCGCAGCTGGTGTTACTGTTGTTGGTAAATTTCTTCATTTTCTGTTTGTCAAACAACTACACCCTACCAGCCATGCATTTTAAAACTGTTTATATAGAAACAAACAGATAGCATCTGATAATTGTTGTGACTCATTTAAGGAAGTGATAAAACCCAAGAGCAGCAGCAATCCTTTCCTTGTTCAGCTTGATCTTATTAACATTGCTGGGCTTGCCTGCCATTGTCAGATACCAGAAGGGAATTTAAGCAGGCATATATTCTTGTAATTAATATTTGGTTGAACTGCAAATGGTTAGATAATGATAGGATGGAGAGACGTGCTTCAGCTTATTAATGAAGTGTACAAAACAGTTATTGGAAAGTTAAATTGTAAACACAAGGGAAAGTATTAAAAACTTTGATTTTTGCATGAGCTCTTGAGCTTTCAAAGCTGCCAATGTATAACTGTACAAAAAGGAAGAACATCAGCCAGTTATCATCTTCTTGGCATCAGTCAGTCTCGCTATCCATTACCTGCGCTAACTGCTGATACTATGTAAAGATCTTGCATTTTAAATTTTAAAGAAACGTAACCAGAGTTTGTATTCAGCATACACTTATTTTGGAAAGTACTTTGCTATGTTAACTTTGCTGGCTTTTCCTGAAATACATAACTGTAACTGAGTACTTTTGGAAGTGACAGAAAGGATACCCGTATTTGCATGCGTGTTTGTTTCAGGGAGTGTGGTGTTTATGTACAACGTGCACAAGTTTTCACTCTAAGAATAAAGAATGCATGCTTCCAAGTTGATACACTGGCTTCTGTCTTGTGACTTCTGCATTGCTGCTATTTGTTTTCAAGCCCTAAGGATCAATTGTACTAGGTGATGTGGCACAAGAATGTAAATAGTTTCATATATTATGACCACGTTACAGAGAGTCTTTCTCATGCTTCAGTTGTCTTGCAGTATAAAATAACCTTCTGGGTGAAGGCAGGAGAAACTGCCCTTCTTGTCTCATGTGTTACTGCAGAAATCCAAATGCTATGAATAGGTATAATAATTCTGTACTATTTAGTGAGATTTTAATGTTGTGACTCTTACTGATGAATGGATTGTTTGTGTGTGCGTACTTGTAAGATGTGCTATATTTGTATGGAAGAAGGTGTGGAGAAGGTTGTTAAAATTAAAGAATGAATGCAATCTTAAGTTTGAGAAATGGTCTCCTGTAGATCTGTATATCAAAATAATTGTGTTGTGCGAGTCTAACGTTTCACTAACAGATCATTGACAAACATCTTTGGAATCCATTATTATTCTTGAAGTGAAAAACAGGGAGGAAGAGAGGAGAGGAATCAAGGAACTGCTTTCAGCCTCCTATTGCTTATATGGGAACCAATAAGATAATGCTCAAGGAAGAGGCTGTTTGTGAAAAGTGACGTGGGGTGAAGGGGAGCCTATTTGTGTCCTCCTGCAGTCCCTCATGGCCAAGGAACATTTCAAGAATTCCTTGGGAAATTTGTACGTAACAGCTATGAAAAGAAATGAGTTTTGGGCATGCCTTGACAAGGGTCATCTTCTCCCTTTCCCCTGCTTGTTTTGGTTTCCAGCTTTGCCATAAAATATCTGATGCTTTTCTTTGTTAGAATGAACTTTGGCTTTTATCCATGACTTCATCTATTGATGGCCTCAAAGGAATTGGATTGTCACTGAGTGCACTGTTCTGTGTGAGCAGTGAGTCTGTACGCAGTGATGTGGAAGGATTCCCATGAGATGCCTCCCCTAGAAAACGTGTTCTGGGACTCTGAAAAATTGGCATGTTTCCTCTGTGTACCTGCAAGGACTGGCAATGACTGGTGCTGCAGTGCTGGAGAGAAGTTCCTCTTGGTGGCTGTAGACAAGTGCCTGTCTGCTAAAGTTGGAAAAAGTGCTTGCAATTCTACTTCTGTGTTATATATTGCTTCGTATATACCTAAATATATTGCTTTGTATATACCTAAAAATATACTTTGGCATAAATTGCTAAGGTCTGAGTGAACTGCCTTCCTTGTTTCTTTAGTAACTAGACAGAGACCCAAAGCAGCTTTCCGGTGTACTAATTTTAGGCAGACAGTAATGAAAACTGAATTATTTGCTGGATGTAAACTTCTTAAAATTTGGTTTTCCATGGCTTGTGCTATCTATGCTACTGAGGGGAACGTGTTTCTAAACTGCTTTGGTCCCAAGAAAGGAATCTTCTTAGGAGAAGTTCCAGAAATGGAAGAACTTACAAAAATAATGGTGTTTGACGTTAGTATGCATAGTGATCATGCTTTGAAACCGTCATCAGTGGTGAAGCTCTAAATTTGTGTCACCAGTGTGGATGAAAGTTTCAAAGAAGTTATGTGCTTTGTATCATATCTCATAGGTCAAAAA
The DNA here is from genome assembly GCF_009769625.2 of Cygnus olor. NCBI lineage: Eukaryota > Metazoa > Chordata > Aves > Anseriformes > Anatidae > Cygnus > Cygnus olor. The sequence continues at coordinate 42,088,428 of NC_049170.1, read as the reverse complement.
TCCTAAACCAATCCAAATCATAGAAAATTCGAAGCCAAAACCAAACAGTTTGTTGGAAGACAAAAAGTTACACTCTAAAAGAGCTTGCATAGTGCTAAAGCAGCAGAGCGCTTGGTGTGGTTGATCATGGAACTCTTCGTAGGTGGGAAAGCTGTTGTTCTTCGTTAGTGCTCCCCACTGATCACGTAAGTTAATGTATTAAACATATTAGTACCAAATAGTTTGACAGAAGCTTAATTAATGGGGATAATGTTTTTGTCACAGTTGTTCAGAGACTAGATGTAATGAATCAGTGCCAGAATTATTTGCTTGAAACTGAATAATTGGATGTGGTCCTGTAACCGGGACCTCACATGAGGGACAGAGCAACATACAAGGGTTTTCTTCACAGAACATGCCAACCAGCACACAGCTACAGCAGAACAGAGGTCTAGAGCATAGTGCAGTTTGTCTTCCTTTGCAGCTGAAGGCTGCGTGAAGTGTATGGTTTTAAATGTTTACTGGTATGGGTTTTTTGTTTGTTACTGCAGGAGGGAACCTGTACTTCAAGGCCTGCTTGTGATGCATTTATAAAGAAGTGGTCCCTGATTGACAAGTGGGTATAAGATGGGAGAATTATGTTCTTAGATCATCAGTTAGTATCATGCTGTTAAAAATTGTAACTCCACTGATTGCTGCCCTCCTTCAGTGGCTTTTTAATAACCTTATTGTGAAGCCCTTGATGAGCTGAACAATACAGAGACTTCAGAGTGCCTGTTTGTCAGAATGTTACTTGAGAATAACAGGATTACACAAGATCATAAGGAGAGGCTTCTGGGTTTGATCTCTTCTCTGGAAAATTCTGAGAATCAGCATTGTTTTCTGTTTTCTTCAAAAGTGTTGATAGTATTCCATAGTTTCATAAACTTCCAATAAAAGCAACTTAAAGGATTTTTTTTAAATGTTGCATCCTTATTGCTTTTGATTCATACTATCTTGGTGATGAAGATAGTGATCGAGAGAGTGTATTTGAGTTGGTGCATTAGAATGGATTAAAAAAGAAGCATTAAGAATGCTCAGTTTTTAGTAGTGTAATCACAGGTGTGTTACCTATATATTTGTGCATTCTATTAATTTGCAGTTTGACAGTTGTACTGATGATCATTAGCGAAAAAGGCTAGAGTTAAGTTCACAACACCTAGAAAATAGGCAAATAATTAACTGATATTTTTTTTCTTTGAGAAGGCTTAACTGTGAAATATAATACTATTTTAAAATGTCAGTAAGGATGTAGATCTATAAAAGTAGGAAAAAAGTAATGTAAAGAAAAGGGTTGAGTTTCAGGAAACTGATGAACTCTCTATTCCACCACTCTCTTTCTTATTCCGTTCTTCTGGTTATAAACTGTTAGTCTGTGAATGCTGCTAATGGCATCTTTCAAACCTGCATGTCTATCTTTGTCTACTAATGCTACTTAATTCTTTCAGAGCTTTTAGACATGCGGGCTTAGCTTCTAAATTCAAACTAAGACCCAGACTAGAGGTGAAGCCTGCTGACACAGTGGTTCTGAAAGCCTGCTATTGTGGTACCAATACCTCTATTGTTGAATGTGTTACCGATGATGCTGATTAGGAAAGCACATGTGTGTATGAATGTCTACAAGTTGCTAATAACATTACATGTTATCGAAAATCCAGTTACCTTATGAGGTCAGTCAAAAATGGAAACAAGCTTCAAATACATACACTGTACTTTTCTTTAGGCTGCTTTCATTGTTTCATTTCCTAATCAGTAAGTGTAAATATGCTTTGCAGTTTTTTCAATTGGTTTTTGTTAAACATGCTTCTTTAATAAGCCTACATTTGAGCATGCAGTTTGATGATTTCCTTCAATAGAAAAGGCTGGAAGAATAGAGTGTGTGATGATTGCTCTGTAATATTGCATAGTAGTTTCCTTTTTGAAGTTATTGGAATCCCGTGTTTTTCCCCCAATTACAGTGTCTGACTGTATATTACCCGTGTGGAAGTTGCAGTCTCAGTGGTCTGAAAATGTCATCTTCATTCAGCTTTTGTTTTTTGTTTTCTTTAAAAGTCTTGATGATTTTTTTTCTGTAGTTTCATAAACTTCCAGTAAAAGCAACTTAAGCATGAGAGAAAATTTGGGGCTGATGGCAGCATCAGCATATACAAGTGATTTTTCAAGTGGAGTGCTTTCAAGTTCCCCCTAGTGTCCCGGTATGAATGTTGTAATTCTAGACTGAGCTGCACTTCAGTCTTCCCTTGGCAGGAGAGCTTCTTTTTGGCAATGTTGCTCTGTCCCAGAGAAAAGGAGGTGCCTTACCCTTTCTTTGAGCCCATGTCAATGCACAGAGACCTCAGATAAGAACGACTTTTGTAGAGAGTTGACATGGCTGTAAATATTTTAAAATCTCTCTATTTGTTTCTTTATGCATGAATAATTTTGCTTCATATTCTTTTTTAAAAATACTTCTGCTAGCATTAATTTTTGATGCTTAACAATGAAAACTGATTGAAATTCCCAGGATAGGTAGTTCAGAAACCTGGTTTGAGGAAATCTGTGAAAGGTTGTTAAAATCAGATAATGAAGTGTTGTTTTTATTTAAATCAATTACATCCCAGTCAATAGCTCTAAAATTAATATTAAGATCACCAAAAGCTATGATGTCTTCTTGTCCCAAATATCTAATTTTATTCAAAGGCGATTTCAATTTGAATAAAAAGGCACCATTTTCTACTGAAGATGAGTGCTCTGTCATCATTAAGACACAATCTCATTTGATTAAGGCTAGCATGCAGTATAAGCTTGTTTGATTGTTTACTCTGTACATCAGAAATTTTTACAATATGCTGTTCTGCAATACTTTCCCAGCCTGGTTTACTGACAGTTGAGTTTTTCTGCGGTCAGTTCTGTGAAGAAGTACATGAATAACAGTAAAGAATTTGATGGATAGGTTAATTTAAGTGTGCCCTGACTAAAACAACATAAGGCCGTATATATTAAATAAAATAACAAGGGAGTGGTGGTGGTTATTTTTATAATATGATTATAATCTAGGCAAATGAAAAAATTATCATTAAAAACACGGGGAGTTGCCTAGAGGACAGATATATTCAAATTCATGTATCTCATGTTTTGTTTCATTTCATATCTCATTCAGTAAACATTGTAATGAAGGTGTCCCTGTTCCCCCAACCCATCCCTCCCGCCCAAAAAATGAGTTAAAAATTTAGAGTTATATATGTGCATATGTGATTAAGATACCTGATTGCAGAAACTTGTGTGATGTAGTAACATATCCACAAGGCTTTAAACTATAATTGATCTTTTTTACATGTCACAATAAAAGCAAATCTTGTCTGATGTGTAGATGGGTGGCTTCCCTACAGATTTGATGTTATCAGAAAGAAATACTTATTCTGGAGACTTGATGTCAACATTATTAGAAATGCCATGCAATTTTTGGTTCCTCTACTCTCCCTCATCTGAAGTTTGTAGAAACTTCATTTGGCTGAGACACGTAGTTGCCATTGTCTAGATTAGACCCTTGCATTTTTTTCTCCAATATTTAAAACTTCCCTATTAGGTATAATATCCCGAATTACAAATGTCTGGGTAAAGTGCTTGAAGATCTAGCATATTTGATTCATGTTTTTGGAAAGCCTTTTCTTTTAGGTTTCCAGTCTGGGTGATGTATTTTATGTATTTCTTTTAACGTTTGGTTTACCGTCTGTTTTAGTTTTCTGATTTTTAATGGGGTCACTTATGTTCATAAGGACGTTTTAAAACTGTTTAATCTCCTTTCCAGTTCTGGCAGAGAATGCAGAAGGAGAGTTTTTACCTGAGGGCATGACTTGATATATCGAAGCCAGCTTCAGAGTTCCCAAGGCTCGATCAGAATTGCCATGTTTGCATCTCAGAAAGCACGGGTCTGGCGCAAGCTTACTCTCTGTAAGTTCAAGTTTGCTGTATAAGAAAATCATGGTGGTAAAACTTTTATGGGAAGACCCTATACAAGACTAGGTCATCGTCTGTCTTCTGGAAGTCAGCATAAAAGCCAAAAGCCTGAGTAAATTCTGTTCCATCCTCTAGCTTGAAATCAGCCTTTCCTTGAAGTTTGTATTTGTGCCACTGGATGGTGGCATACTGATTAAGCTGTGGTCTTACTGTTGTATTAACAAGATGGAAAGCTTCTTTGCTTATTCCAAAATGGTTGAAAAGGTCTCTGTAATTTTTTGGGTAACTTTTTCAGAAAGCACCTTTTTTAGTAGTTGTTGACCGGTTAGAACTCCCATGCAAACTCAGTTTAAATGATAACGTTCTCTGAATTAGAGAGTTCTAAGTGTTTGTTAAACAAATCAGATAACAAATAATTTGCCTGCCACATGTTGGATGCGTTAAACCATTTATATTAAATAGCCCCTCAAGTCATGAGTTTTCCATAACAGTCCTACAGCATTAGTTTTTTTTTTCCTTCAGAAGAGTATGAGCGTGTTTGTCTTGGAAGTACAATTTTGTAGATCCTTTTACGTGGTTACACAAAAAGAAAATTGCAATAAAGTATTAAATGTTGTTATTGTTGTTCTTGACATAAAGGATGCAGTAGATTTAAAAGAGGTAGGTTTTCTTTCTTAGCTATATTTTAGATCTCTGCCAGAGAGATCTAAACTTTTTTCCCTTACGTATTGCCAGTTGAGCTCTCCTATAAAATGTACACCATTTACAGTGGCATACACATATCTGTTGTGTTAGAATCTACACCTTACTTTTGAACTGGCCTCTTCTCCCAGAGCTTCCTAGTCAGGCACAGCAAAAACATTACATTTCATAGTACATCAGAAAATGAGATGCGTTCTGTTTTATTCTTAAAAAGAAAAACACACTCTCAACTATATAGCTTTAAATGATGTACACTCAGTAGCTGGTTGCTTCACAGCTGGAGCAGCGAAACGCTGTTAGGGCTGATTTTCTGCTGGATCTGTTCCCTGACCTGGAGCATTGTTGGTTCAGATGACTGCCAGCCCTATTGCAGGAAAGGGAATTGCAGCTTTCTCTTACTCTCTGCCTTGTTAATAAAATACACCTGGATTGCTAGGACTTCTGTTTTGGTCATTGGGGATTTGGGTTGGTGGAGGCTTGCGAATACATTGCTAACCAGATGACACTCGGTGTGTAACAGTGGGAGTAGTCTGACTGGTATTCATGATGAATGGAGATTTTGGATGACCTGAAGTCCTCAGCATACCTGGGAGATAAGGTATGTGGAAAGTATTTTATATTAAAATAATCTGCAGCTGACAACGTGTGGATGGTGTATAATATACCACTTGGGATGCTAAAAATGGTACAGTTCTGCCCTTGTTCACGTTGCAGTGGTCATGAGCAGGGCTGGAGTTTCACTTCCTTCCTGTCCTCCTCATTTTTAAGGAGAAATGTTGTGGGCTGAGCACATGCAGTGCTGCTACCGCCTGCCTTATCGGTCCTGTTGTGCACGTTGAATACATGGCCTTACCTTCCCGTTACAGTTTGCTGAGCTTTGATTTGTAGGTAGTGATTTTTCATCACTGCAAAAGTGTTGTCAGTAAATTATTACAAAGATATTTGTTTGGGATGCAATTGTATGAATAAAGGAGAATTCAAGAAACAAGGAGAGCTGAAGGTGAAGAGTTAGGCCTCGAATTCGCGTGGATTGGTGAGATTCATGATCTGCTTCCATGTGGGGAAGAAAGGCATGGAGGAGAACAATCACTCTTCAAATTTTACAGCATTTATTGAAAGAGTAGTTGTGTTAGAAACTGTCCTACGTGGGTGTAGTTTGATGTGATTGTGTCTGGAGAGTGTTCTAACTGGTTAATTTGACCCTTTTTTTTTCGTTTTGTTTTCCTGCCTGAGGATCTACTGTCAGGGTAAGACTTTTGTGTGCATGTACTTCAAAGAATCTCCGTACAAACCAGATAAAGTTACCTGTCCCATATTATGAGGCTTCATATCTGGACTCATCTGCCATTCACTTCAGTGCCATGTATGACTCTAGGAGATGAATGTTTGATGTTTGTACAAGTGACTTTAGAACACCTAAACATAAGACCTTGGTTAGATTGTCCTGGTAGTGTTGAAACAGTTTATAGCTCTTGTAGACTTGGGTTGCAATGTAAGGCTAAGACGAAGAAAAAAACAGAATATTTGTCAAAAACGCAGCCAAAATGCCTGGAGATGAATCTACGTAAAAGCACCTGGTGAGGGATGTGTTGTAGCTGTAAAGTGAGTAGCTTTGGATTTGGAAAACATCCTCCTCCTTTAGCTCAAAAATAAAATCTCACTCCCCAAAGCCCTGGCTTAGCTCAGTGCTGCTTTCATGGTGACCACACGTTCATACACGGGGAAGTGAAATTGTTGGTAGTGTTCTGTTTTGAACACGGTGAATTTCTTCCATCTGTCTCTACAGGAGGGTGGTTTTGAGTCCAGAAATAAGGTACTCTAAAATTTGACATGTAAATTTTTTCAACTTCATTATGTATGCAAATCAGGACTGCAGGATGATTACCAAAGTAGTCTGTGCAACTGTTGATGACTATTCAAATTATAGCCTTCAGCAGTATCCTCTGTAGATAACAAGTTTGCATCTCTCAAAATGATGTGCAGTTGTGTAATGTCACAAGAGTTCAGCCCGCAGTCTGCCTCATGCTCTCCTAATCCCAGTGGTTTGTGGCAGCCTGAGAAATCCCGGAGTTCACTAGTGGGGCAGCACACCAGAGAATATCAGCACTGAATACTTCTGTTTTTGTAAACACTCAGGACCGTGTGTACGTGCCGATACCAGCTGAAGCAAGCTGAAGCGTGCTGAGCAGATGCACCTCTTGGGAACTAGCTGTTAGGTGGAAATTTGTGTTTTGAAAAACACTTGTAGGCAGGCAAGCCCTTATTCTTATGGAGGACTTTATTTCATTAAATGATGAGCCACTGCTTACCAAGGATACTGTGGTCCCTTGCTAAGAGAATGATGTCTGCTTAGACGAGTAGTTTATATTTAATTTGTGCTACAGAAAACTCAGAGGAAGCCGTTCCTTTTAATATGTGTTAGTAGGTTCCCATTTAATAAAGAAGCTGAACAAAGCCATGGTATTTGATAATACTTGGTATTCGATATACTAACATCAGACAGTTTGTCTTAGAATTTGCTCGTGTCATTTACATCCCCCAGCTTTCTGCCTCCTCTCTTAATACTTCCCTATCCAAAATAAAGCCTCCTTGGGAGATATAGTCTTACTATCTTACGGTTAAGTATTTTAATATGTACTTTGTTTTCTTTTCTGCTGTGTTGATGGTAGTGTTGCTGTAAGATGCGATAAGGGATATTCTGATAGATTGATCCAGAAACCAGTCATAATAAGTGACATGAAAATTGCTCTTCTAATCCATTGTAAAGTGTTCTGCTCTCTACCATGTGGCTAACGGAGGTTGTGGAATTAGTCCTTCTTAGCTGATTTTGAAGGAATCTGTAATGGAAGCCTGCACTGCCTATGATGAAATAATGGGCTGTACGTTGCTTGTGAAAAGATTTAATCTTCTGCAGAGAGCTAGAAGCTAAGACAAAATCTGTTTTCTTTCTGGAGAAAAGTATATACATACATATGTTATACAAATATACACAATTATATTTTTGACCTGTTTTTCAAAAAAAAAGAAAAAAAGGTGCTTTTCTAGCTGGAGATAAGCTGAAATAAGTGCAGCTTGCTGGGTATTCAAGTGAGAATTAGGAAGGAAAAGACTGATGGACAGAACATATGTTTGATGATAGCTACTTGTTTCTATAAATTTTAGTTGTTTTTATTTTTAAAAGCTCTCATACTTTGTAAGGGTCCTTTTGGAACATCAAGCGTATGGTTGAAATATTGCTGCAGTACAAATAGTTTTGCTCTGAGTTCTCACAGCGTTGTCACTGAACACGTTCAAGGACATGATAATTCTGAGTGTATTTGTCTACAATTTGTTTTAGAGTATTTAAGCATGTTGAGACAGTTGCAGTTGTAAGTTACTGTGTTATTCTCCAGCTGAACTAAAACTTTCCCCTGGTATTTACTTAAGTAGTAGAGGACTTTTATCCGCAAGGTATTTTGGTATGAGTCTTAAAAAATTGAAAACCTGAATCTGTCTGAAAAAGACTTGTTTATAATGCTGGACTTTGAGCATGTCTCTACATGCACGTGTTCTTTGTTTTCTTTCTTTCTATTTTTTTAGTGGATAAAGCTTCTGGGTGTTCCAAGACTGAGTGACTGTCAACTAGGAGCTGTTTGACTACAGACTAGAAAAACATTTCAATAAACTGCTTCAGTGATTTTTTTTATCTTTCTAAATCAAGCAAGTGTTCTTTCTAAAACTTAAAACAAAACAACAAAAAAACTTAACAAATTAAAAAAAAACAACTGTGCTTCCCCTGCCCCAACCGTATTCTGTCCCAAAGGAATACAAACCACCTGCCCATGAATAAACCTACTTTGCACTCTCTGTAGAAATGAAAATACTCGTAGTATGGGTTTTTGCTAAGGAAGACTGCTTTAAAATGTGGGCGAGTCACCCCGAATACAATTCAGCATAGCCATTTCAGTATTGGAGCTGAAGATCTGGGTAAGTCAGGTGTGCGTCAGGAACAGAATAGGTCTGGCTGAGGATGCTCAGCTGAGAAGAGAGAACTAGCAGCTGGGAAACCTGCTAGATGTCTGCTAGTTTTGTGTAACCTGATTCTTCCTATATGAATCATTTAGTTGTAGTCATTTACACATAGTGGCAGTGGGGTTCATCAATACCTTGGAAGGGAAAAGATTCACACACACCTGTTAGAGTGAACATCTATTTACAGAAATGGGAACAAACTGCTTTTAAACTCTTGTCGGTGCTGTCTGAGAAGACTTTTATTAGTCTGTGGCTAGAGAATTTTCTGGATGGAGAAAGTCAGTGAGGGGAACTGAATGTGCTCATCTGATTTCTGGACTTACCGGGTAATAAATACCTCCACAGATGCACAATATTTATTTCACTGGTGACATGCACCCCAAATTTATGAACAGTACCCTCTTTGTTTTGTCCTGACCAAGTTGGTCTTTGGTTGGTTGGGGTGCACTAGTCTGGCTTTGTTACTAGACTTCTTGTCAGATGAGAAGCAGGAATGAGGAGGGGGGGGTGAGAAATAAGAAATGTGGTGTCAAGTGAAGGTGGGGTTATGGATAATGCCCTTGGGAACCCATTTGCCTATGCGTTGTATGATGGAACACAGATCTTAAGGTATGTCGGTGATGAAGAGGGGTAGAGTGAAGTAAAGCTCCGAATTTGGTCTGCTGGAGTGGAGGGTGCATTTTTCTGAAGTTGGTTTAAGAAAAGAGAAAGTTTCGCTACTCATCATACCTGAACCAGAGGGTCGTGCTGTTCTGGAAAAAAGATGGGAAATTAATTACTGCTAGCAGCATGGCTGTTTTACCCCTTAAAAAGAAGAAGAAGAAAAAAAAAAAGGCGAGAGGATTTTTTTAGTAATCCGTAGTTTATTTTACAGAATGAGGATATATGGTTTATGTCAAAAAAACTGCTTTGGAATGAGTACTCAGAGAGAGGTCGATATTGGGGCTATAAACACACTTAGCAGATGTTTTGACTGGGGAGCTTCTCCGTTCTGGGAAGCGAGGTCCGAGCGCTTTCATTTCACGGTGTTAATGAAGTCTTGGAGCAGCGCAAACGTCTAACCTTGGAGCTGTCCTTAGCTGCTGTTGATGCAGAAAAAGCAAAGTCTGGAGTCGCGCGTGAGTTCCTTTTTTGGCCTTCTCCAGGCAGGAGTGGAAGGCACACCGCCCTGCGACCCGCGGCGGCTGTGGTCGGCAGCCCGGGGGATGAGAGGCTGGCGAGGTGGCCATTGGCTGCGGGGCCGGAGAGCAGCTTCCTCGGCTCCTCCCGGCCTCTCCCGCAAGGACAGTCGCCGGTTCACGCCTTAGCATGGAAGGAGCTCATCCGGGGAGGAAAATGCAGCCGGTACGTAACCGGCAGCTGCCAAGCTTCATAACGGTGCGAGTGTGCGTTGGTGCGAGCGGCGCTTTAGCAGCTGCCTCAGAGTGGTGTCTGCTGTCGTGGGCTCGTTAGCTAAGGAAAGATCTGGGGGAGAAGTAGTACTGGAAGCAGAGTTGTATATCATGGAAGACATTTTCCGTGTCACTAGAGTTGCTTAAGTGTAGTAACTGGCTTAATCCAGAAAGAAAAAGTGCTTGTGCAATCACAGGAGCGTACTACCAGATTGGGAGAGTGGATGTGTGTGTGTTATTTAGAGGCAGCTTGTCTGAATTTGAAAGTTGCCAGCTGTGGCTTTATGAATAATTCTGTACAAGCATAGCAGGGAAGTTTCTCTGGATGGTTCTTGAAATCGTGTATTGATTGCTCCTTTTGACACCCCCCTGTCGTTTGTTCCACCCCCCTGCCCCCCCCCCCCCCCCAAAAAAAAAAAAAAAAAAAGGCAGAAAGTGATTTTTTGTCCCCGAAGTAAAATGGTCATGGACGTGTTTTCTTCTAACTTCAGTGATAAAGCTGTAACCCCTCAGATTTCTGCAGCAAAGCAGCGAAGTTTAATGCTAGTGCTATGAGCTATTGCTCTGCTCCTGTGTAACAGGGTTTACTACTTTACAGTTCCCTGGAAACTAAAATCCATGGGGTGGAATTTTCCTAAGCTATAAAGCTGTAAAGGCCTCTGAATTATTTTATGTAAATTTTATGAGGAGACCACTGAATTTTCCATTTTCCTCTTGTGAGCATAGTAAAAAAGGGTTTCACTTGCACACGTTAGGATGCATCTAATTGTCTTGTTTGCTGGGCTCTGTAGTATGGTAACTTTTGTTTTTCTTTATGGTTCTGCTTTGAACTCAGCACAGAGCTATCTCAGGCATACACACATTGGTAGGGACTGTTATTTAAACAGGTACTAGTTAAAGCTGACATAAAACCTGAAGGAAATCTCTCTTAACTTTTAGAAGACTAGGCAAAGCTCTGTTTCCTGTGTACTCAGCTAAGAAAGGAAGGGGACAAAATGTGAGTTTAAGTAGTTGCTAGATGTCTCACAGTGAAATGCAACGTTTAAGGAGGTCTTAGGTGGTGTGTTAGTATTTTGCATTTATTAAACCATTTTAAGAACAAGATGTGCGATCATTCTGGGTTATGCATTTATGCATATTGTCATCATTTATGATTAAATACACTTATTTAAAGTAGTCATCAATTTACAACTTTGTCTTGACAATTAAGTATGTGCTTTTTCCCTTTAAGAAGAAATGGTGTATTCTCTCTCAATTCCCCTTCATTCACGTGACTGGTTACAAAGATTTTACTATTTGGGTTACTATAGTAATAAGATTGCACTGCTTCATTCAAAACTGATCCATGTTTATACTCATTCAGTGTTGTGCCTTAAAACTTAGAGACCCTTCCTTTGCTTGGCTGTTGGGCAACGGATTATTTTTTTACTATAATTTTAGAATGAATTGAACTGAAAGGAGCCATGATTTTTTTTTGAATGAAATGTTTTGCTGTGAGGCAGTGATAAAATGCAACTTTGCAAAATGACTACGAGACTGTTAAATATGCAACTTGATATCTTGTGTTGGATTGGTGACATTATTTGCTAACTTTATTCACAGTGGTAAACTTTCCAGCTCGCAGAACAGACAGATTGAACTCAAATGGGCTTCTCATTTTAATTTAATTTTCTCTTGTATTTTAGTCATTTTCCAATATAATGTTAATCAAGCCATCCTTTTTTCTTGTGTTCATTCTAACCCTGTTCTTTGGCAAACAGCTGTAGTGTGGTATAGTTGAAGTCAAGTCTCTATTGTGACCAGTCTTTTTTCGTGTGTTTTCTTTTCCTTTTCTTCTCATTTCCTTTTGTGTTATTTCACATTTCCTATTTGTGTTATTTTCTTCTCATTTCCTTCTGTAAATGGCCTTGTGTTTATTGTTGTCTGATTTGTCAGGGCCATGGCTTGTCTTGCAGGTTATGGTGGTCAGCATGGCAATGGTCTGATTAATGTCTGCTAGAAACACTGAAATTATTTATAAACTAATTATTTATAATCATTAAATGGTCAATTGTGCGGGAAGGAAAATGTATTAAAATAGTAACATGTTTAGAACTGTTTATTTTCCATAAATTGTGATTATTTTTAAGTAGTATATATACATTTTTCGTTACTATCCTCCACATACAGTTTCAAAAAAGTAAAATGCAACTCCTGTAGAGTCTTTTGAAGTCTACTGATACCTATTGGGCATATATATGTAAACTGATGCTTTGTATAGCTCCTTGTTTTTTGTAAGTCTTCTAGAAGCGGATTGGTGGGAGTTCAGTATTTACCAGGATAAGCTGAGCAGTTAATTAGAGGATTAGCAGGACAGAGAAACTTCTTCAAATATTCCTAACCTCTTTCGCTGTGGCTGTGGTATTACTGAAATTGAAGTGCCAAACTTCCCTTTGTGGCTCAGAATATTGCTGAGACTGGGAGGGGTTCCCGTGTACATGTGAGGACAGTTGTGTAATGCAGTAATCGTATAACCACAGGAAGAATTGAGGGGGGGCAATGATACCCAAAGCCCTTGAGCTGTACTTGAGTCTTGCCTTTAGTGCTTGGGTAATAGCTACTGCTTTGATAATGGGGAAAAATATATCTGGAAAACAGCTGTTTCTGTGCAAATGAATACATGGCATGTAGGACCAAGGGGAACCTATTAGTACAGCGTGCTTCCTCTTGTAAAACTGGCAAATGTTCTGTTTGCACATTATTACTTGTTTTATTCTTACCTGTGTGTATTTAAAGGGCAGGGCCAGCTAAAAATTGTATGCCAACAAATGGGACAGGCCCTCGTTCTATTCGGTGCATTTTCACGTGGCTGTCAGGTTGATCCGCTTAATTTAGAGCGGGTGGCACTGCACTGCTTCGGCAACTTCCGAAGAAACAGTATCCTCGTGGACACGATACCGTGCCCAAATGACTTAGTTAAAATGCATTTATAGGCCATTCCCGTAACTCTGCTAGAGCTGTTTAATAGGCTGAATAATACCTTCGCTTACTACTATTTAGAAAGAACTTGGATTTTCACATCCTGTCTGTCCTTCAAGGTGCCAGCAACTGGAGAAGCCTGTCCTCCTCCCCACCATAGGCTCGTCTTACCTCTGATTTAAAAGGGGAATCAATCTGACAGAGAGGTAAAACAATATATTTAGAACTTCCCAAGTGCTGCCTGTTAGTTGTTCCTCCAGGTGAACCAGGTCAAAAGCCCTTTACCTAAGGATAGCCAGTGCCCTGTAAGGGTGGCAGTGGAAGAGCTGCAGCATAGACGTAGTGCTGGCAGCTGCCACAGGTAGAACGATGGGCCTCAAGATCTTTAGAGGGGAGTCACAGATGGCATTAACAAAAATACTAATTTTTAGGCTTCTTTTCTGTATTCACTTCCAGGGTTGCCATTACTGGTAGATCTGTCATATAAGGTTAGGATATACATTGGCCTTGTCTGATTTTTTTTCCCCCCTTCATTCTGAAGTATTACTGCTTATTAGCTTGCAGTTATGGGAGACTGAATGGGTAGATGAGAGGCTATACATATGTTCTGTAAATTGGAGACGTATTTTATCTCCTGACTACACGGACAGTTAAGTGTGCTTAGAAAAGAGAAATGCATGTTTCTGAAACAAACTGTATAGGAGCAGCTGTTGTGAAAACATGTCATGAATTACCCTACTGGTTATTAATTATTCTGCACAATTTCAGTAGTAACGTGACAAAACAAATGTATGTGTCTATACATCTATATATTACAAGTCTTCTATCTATCTATCTATCTATATATATATATGAACATACATGCGCACTTGTGCACACCTGTAAAACAAGTACAAATTCAGGTTTTGTAGTTTCTCTTCAGTTATTTTTATGTGAGACGTGGTCAAAATAAAGGTTTTAGTTTCTTTTTCTACCTTAAGGTTTATTTTTAAAGCAGAGCAGTATTGGTATTTTATTTCCTTTTACTTTTTTTATTTTTTTGTTTTGTTACTGGAGCTGTGATAGGTATCATCTGTTTACATCTGAACACAAGTTCAACAAAGTGAGGGCTGATGATACAGCAAAGAAAAATCTTTTTGATGGACTACACTTCCTAGGTCTATGACCATTTTAAATTGTTTGCACTGATTTTTAAGTTTATTGGGGACTTTGTGTAGGCATCTTCTGTTGTATCCTCTTGGAGACAGCATGCTGGTTTGGATGGGTGGTGTGATGCAGCTTATCTGCTCCTGTGTTTTGGTGATGAAAGGATGAAGAGCAAAATACCCTGTGCAAGAATTCTCGTTTTCTGTTAATCATGGTTATGTACATCTACAGCTCTCTTGTAAGGAGTTATTTGGTAATGCTGTTCATCAGTGAGCCCCTCTGGTCTGTCACGCGTATGTGACTGCGTAAGGTTAGGCAAGCTGCATGGCGAGAAGAGTTTGTACAGATGGCAGTGGAAAGTTTCCTTTACATTTCATATTCGGTGCGTCATATTTGTGCCAGTCCACTAGATGATAACTGACGCATGGTGCAGTTGAGATTGACAACTTAATCCTTGCAAACTTGACTGTTTTCCTTCGTTTCATGTAATTTAGGATTGATGTTTTTTTTTAAAAATAGTACTCTTATGAAACATGTAGTGTTGACATTTAAGATTCAAAAAGTGTACTGTACTGAATGAAGGCGGATGTTTGGGAAGGTAGATGAGTAAGGTGTGGGCAATTTTTGGATACTTGTTTGTCTGCAATAAAAAGGGATTCATTCTACTTTCCTGGACTGAAAAAAGTCATCTGAAAATCCAGAGGAGGAATCCTAGCTGGATTCTGCTGCCAAAAAGAGTCTTGTCTGGTCTACAGCAGTTGAAAGGGGTTTGATTTTTATGCTGGGGAAAGTTTGGAAGGCTGATGTAGTTGCTGCTTTTGCTATTTCTTCTTTCCTTCTCAGTTGTTCTTTACTGAGAAAAAAATAGAAGTTACATGTTAGAAATGAGTCTTAAATTTTGCTTTGACTCATCTATGTCAGCTGTTTTGGGGCATCTGTGGCATTACTGTACGTGAAGTTTCACGTGAAATCAATGGTAAACTGCAGAGAAATGCTTGCTAAGATAGTGGCATCCTCTTTATGTGTCTGAGAAGGGGAAGTTGACTAACTGTAAACAGTCCCACCTTTCTTTGTTTGAACTTTCTTACTTTGTAAAAAGTTTATAAATGAAAAGATAACTGAAATGGGCGCAAGTTTTGGTTCAACAGCTGAAAGTTTTCTCTCACTTATGCCTTAAACTGACATGGTAGATCTTCTATAATTACTGGAAACCTATGCCCTACAGACTTTATTTTTAGCAAGGAAAAGGCAGTAGTAGCTCGGAATCAGTTTTATAACTTACTTTAACTTACTAGATTTTTTTTAAAATTTGTTTTTACTTGACCTAAGGCAAAAGTATCTTATGACAGCATTTGCTATTGGCATCACAAACGGTTGCATTAAAATGATGCTTTGTGCTTTTCTAAACAAAGGCTATAAATGATACGTTTTCTCATGTATGATATTTGTGGTTGCTAATGGTTTATTCTTGGAAGAGTCTTTGCATATGTTGAGTACTTTGAGATAGTGATAGAATGGTTTGCAAGGGCATGCATGCCTTTCTGTAATCTAATCTCAAAAGACGTTACTTTCACATGGTGTGGTTTTGAAGGCTGCTTCTGTACGTACGAAGTTGGCAAAGTACCTCTTACTAAAAGCAAAGGATGATAAATATTAATAGCATGGTATAAGGGATTCAGCAAGTACGGTTTCAAAACATTACTAGGGCCAAACAGAATCTCGTATTGCACATGAATTTTCCATGGTGTGTGTGTAACTTTCTTTCAGCATGCAGTAGTCAGTGCAATGATCAGGAGAAAATCTTTGTCGTCCTTTATTGCTAGAAAACTGTATCTGGCAAGTTTCCAGGTATCCTAAAAGGGCTTTTAAGGAGGAAGAAAAACAGAAGTTAGAATATTTCAGCTGGCTATATGACTGCAACCATGAAGCTAATTATTGATTAATTGGAAGAGGGTTTTTTTGACAGCAGTTTCCCAAATATTAGTGTGTTTTTCCCACTCTCAAAGTGTAAGGCACTTAAGTATTATTAATCAGCTAAGTTATCTTTATTTTTATCTCTAGCTTCTGAGTTTTCTAGTAATGTGCTGCCTTTGCATGCATATGTGATTCTGTAAAGTGGTGTGTACTACAGGCATGTAACTTTCTAATTCTGGGTCACTGAAATTGGAAAGTAGCTACACTCCACTCCTCCTTGGTAGCATTATGGACTTACCAATGCAGTTAAATGCTTTGCTGTATGGATTTGGTGCCCCAACAGATTATTAATTTAAGCTTTCCAATGCTGCTCCTGGACCTCTTTTGCTATTAGCTTTATGCATGTTATTTTTTTCCCCCCAAGTTGTGTTGAAAAACACATCTTCAGTAAAGGTAAGAGTTGAGAGTCCCCCTGCAACAGTTTTTTCCCTACCTCCAGAACAGTTACCAAAGAGCTGGCAGAGGCTGATTACATTATGAAGGCATCTTCTGGAGGGCTCTTTAATCCCATTTTGGTGTGTAGGAGGCAGGAATGCCCTCTCCCCACGCTGTGACACTTTGTGAACTTCTGCCTCTTCTTTATTAATACGACCTGGTAACAGTTTCGCACCGTTGCCCATCAGATACACCTAAACTGATCTGTAGTGGTCTAGGCCATGAAGGAGTTTGGTTTTCTAATGTGCATGCACATCTCTGCCCTTGCAATATAGCAGTGACAAAATGGAGTTACTGTGGAACACCTGCCATGAAAACCCATTCTTAAGGCCACAGAATCCTCCTTTAGTTTTCATAAACTTGTTCTGCCATGTGTTATGCCTTATTTTGTATCTTGCTTATTTACATAGGGCCAGCTGCTTTTAATGTCCTGTGTGGTGTAGCTGCTTTTGTTACAGCCTTCCCCCAAATGGGAAGACACTTGTTACTGTCTCCATTTTAAACCTCATCTGAAAATACTTTTTTCCTGTATATGCCAGGCATTGGTCATCTTCATATTCTTTAACCTACTTTTCCTAGTAGTCAATGATTTGGCTTTTTTTTTTTTTGGTGTGTAATACACTGTAGTAGATATCTGTTTTAGAGAGACTGAGGAGCTGTGTTGAGTTGTTTTTTTGAGGTAGGGAGAGGGATTTTTGCTTACAGCTGCTGTACAAGTATGTTGATTTTCATCCTCCTCACTTCGGTGTGAGAAGACAAGCCTGTTGTACACTCAGAGCACTGTGCTGTTGAGTGATTCCAAGACGAGAGTTTTAGTGAATATCACCACTGTTAGGGTTCCCAGTCCCTGTAAGACTCCCGATTCAGGGTTGTGTTTTTTTTTTTCCATCACAAAACCATTATTATAGATCCCACACTGAGCTACCAAAATGTGGCACTGGGCAGCTTCCAGCAGTGGTGAGCACCCAGATGCTTTGTGGTGGGTCTGGCTGTCATACAGCCGCAAGGAAAGTCAGTTTGGTGAGCTGAGAAATGAATTCAGTTATTTAAGTAAATAAATGGAAGCAGTTGGCACGGCTCTTTCGATCTGATTTCATGATCGATAAATCTGACTTAGGGGAGGAAGAAAAAAGGGTTTGCCTGCAGGAGCAGGAAGAGCAGGGCCAGCCATTCTCCAGCAGCTGGCCGGCTACTACAGATGGTAGAGGCAGAGCAAAACTCTATGGAAGGGCAGGCAGCAGCAGTTCAAGGGGAGATCTTGTTCTGCCAGGAGGCTGGATACTGTGAGCTGTTAAAAGAAAATAAAAACTGTATTCTAAGAAATGCAAACCATTTGGAGAGAGGCAAATTTCATGGTGCTTTGGCCTCTAATTCTGAGGTGAGAGTATGAGATTTCTACAGCTCAGTTATTTTAAGGTATTTCGTCAGGTTTGAGCCGAAGGCAGGGTGTAAAGGTGTGTTTTAGTGATGTGTTCTGCGTAGTGCTACATGGGATTAGAGAAAGCACTCACAGATAAGAAACTTGTCCTGGAACCTGTATGTATTTCAAATATTGTGTTTTTGCATTACGAGTAGTATGGTTTTGGTAGTAAAGAAATGGAAAAGATCATCTTGCAACTGCCGTTGTCTAACCTTGTACATAAAAAGCATGAATTAGATGGGGTGTGGCTGGTTAACAAGCCTCTTGCTGAAAGCTGAGTGAACAGTTGATTATTTTGATCTTTCCAAAACCGTTTGTCTAGAAGAGGCCCTCGAGTTGTGTAGCTTAACTCTTTTGCCACCCCTTTATATATAACCTTTGGTTCATAAAAGCTCCTTATTTGTGCCAGAAAATCCTACGCAGGAGTAGTTCCCTAAGCAAACGTGTTCAAGGTCTCTGAATGTGAACTGCTGTAACTTTGAAAAATTTGCTAGTTAATTTAGTGAAGTAGATTCACTGCTGTTGAATGTAAAGCTAGGAGAAGATTCCAATCCTGAAATGTATGTCCTGATCCTTGATAAGATGAAATCAAGAGCATTGCAAAAGGAAATTCTGTGGTATTTAGCATATATGTGGATTTGTTCTCTGGTTTTCCATTACAACTTCATGTTCACTGATTCTGTTCATTGGCTTTAAGTTAAATGGTTTTAGATTTCTGTAGACAGCATTTGCTTTGAGCCTTTTTTTCAGGCTGTCCGGCTGTTGTGTTTTGTGCCCTTCTCCCTTCCCTCTCTTTATTATGATACTGGCTGGAATTTAAATATGATGTGAATTTTTGTCCAGCTTTTTGCCAGGACAGCTGACTCTGTTTTTAAACTTGTAGGAGCATCTCTTAAAGTACAGTAGCAATTATTTGTGTAAATAGTAAGTTTTGAATTGTCCTTCCCGATGACTCTAAACAAATAAGTAGCTTAATTTGCTTTGTTATTTTGTGACGTGTTTATCTAGCCTTAATCATACTGATGTTTTCACAAGCAGTAAGATGTTTTCCTTCAGTACAAAGTAATGTTTTCTTGAGGAATTGTATGCATAGCTTTTCATTTATATTTTCTTTCTCAGTTTCTAAGAGGTGAACTTTTATTACTTTAGAAAACTTTGATAGCTTCCAGAACAGCAGAACATCTTCAGGAATTTAGAAAAAGTTAGTTTTATTTGGATTTTCTTAACTTAAACTTGTCTCTTGTTCCTTCAGGGTCATGATGAAGAAGCTGTTGTGGATATGGGCAAAATCAGCTCTACTATCAATACAAACTTTGAGAAAGAAGAACTAGAGAGTAAGTTTGTGGGGGTTCTCTGTTTGTTTAACCTGCTTTTTCTTCCCTGCAGGATAAAATATCTATTTTCCTTTGAGTGCAACCAGTATCACTAAAACGAAACAGAATTTTATGGCCAGCACACAATTCTAGGAACTAAAACCGTGGAACTGCAGATGACCTGTGCTGTCTTTGTTACTGCACATGCTAATAAATACTCAGTGTTCTTTAAATGTGTCACTGAAAAGAAGTCTTTTAAAGATATTTACAAAGCTTTTCTTGGAAGCTTTGCTTCTAAGATTAACAATCAAAATGTAGCTTTGAAGAAATAATCACTTTCAACAAGTTGTTTCCCAGCATGAATGATGTCAACTTCTTCAGAATCAAAATTCAGGGAAACAAGGATCATGAGGAAGTTGTTTGTTTTCTTTTCTGAAAACTTCTTGTGACTGTAGTCATGCACTTCAAATACTGACTGACTAAGCAGATACATTGCTTATAGTTCCATGCTGAATCGTACATCCTGTCTACAATCAATTAGAAGTGTTATGGAATCATTATTTGACCCAGGATCCTGCGTTAAGCACATTTAAAAAAAAAAAAAAAAAAAAAAAAAGAAACGGCATTGAGTCAGTTTCATATGCCAAAATCAAAATGGGATATTTTGTCTAAGGTGTAATTTCTTGCTGGCTTGAAAAGGAAGTAGATTGGCTTGAAAGTTCACGTATGCCATTTAGTGATGCAAGAGGAAAAAGCTAGGGGTATGCAGGGTAAAAATCTTACTTTCCTGTGCTCTGAAGCTTAATTAACATTTGTGAAATGCTGAAGACTATCAGTAGATACGTTAAGTAGTATTTCCTGAAACTGCTGACTCTTACTGCTTCAGAACAGCAGAAAGCCCTTATAGCAGCAGTTTCTAGCTGACAAAAGTTGATTTTAGGTTGATGTCTCATTTTCTTATACTGTAGTCTAACAAGGGACAGTTTAAAGTGATTAAAGTTGTTTGCTGCTCTTGCAGTCATATTCTTGCTCTGTTCCCTTCTCTCTGTTACTGCTTTCTGTCTTGAGCTGACACTGTCTGACTGTACAACAAGCGTGGTTAAATGTAGTAAGCCAGCAGAAGAAGAAACACCCCTGACAAAGGAACATAATGAGAGATCTCATGAATTGAGCACCCTGAACCATTTTGCCACGCAGGTGGGTGTCTGCCAGTGCTGAGAGGAGGTATGAGCATAAGACTGAGAGGTAGAGGTGGGGAGTGCAATGATGCTAATTCAGATAGGGTTAAGCTGCTATGAAGCTGTTTCACTATCTGTTTTTGCAGGTAAATCTTCAGTGCAGATTTAAACTGTTTCCTCCTTCATTTCCTTTTCTTGCTTTTTTCTGGGAGATGAACCAAAAAAAGCACGGGTGTGTTTTTGCAGGGAGGCAAGGGTTAAGAGGAGGCAGGCATTCAGCTGGAGTAGTTTGTCAGTGCGCTGAGCAGCTGGAATGCCTCAGCACGAGGAGGAATGACATGGGAACGTGCAGCCGGATCGCTTCCCTGGTCTTTCATGGCACAGGCGCAGGAATGCCTCAGCCAGTACACCACTGCAGGGACACAAGGTAGGGATGGAAAGGCAGTGGTTAAGGCTTCTGGAGGCAATTTAAGCCGTTGTATTGCTGACTATGAAAATACCCACTGTCTTATTACCCATGGCCAAGGAATAAATTACGGTGAAACTAAAACTTGTGTTTCATGAGCATTTGAGTCAACATAACAGCTATTGAAGGGAGGAACTGAAGAGATTTCATTGTCCTCACCTTGCTCTTAGCCATGCAGCCTTGCTTCTTTCTTTGGCTACCTCACGCTCTCTTCAGAGCAAGACAGTGTCATTTTCTAAAGAGAGTGCTGGCTATACAGAGATTGAACATAACTAATAAGAAGCATCTGACAAAAAAAAATGTATTGCAGTAGGATTAACACATGTTTCTGAAGCTTCAGATAGGCACATATTTTAGTAGTAGTCAGAATTATTTTTTTTTAATTACATATATTCTGTAGTTTCTTAATTATCTGTAAGAAAATTGGTCTTTTTTTATAGTAGAATGGGGAAAGGGAGGGACAGCCTGTATTTTGACTTTTATCAGTGGTGTAACCATTCTGAAGTAAGAACAAGAAGTTTTTTTTTCCTGTACTGAAGAGAAATGTATGTAAATACAGTCGTTTGACTGATATACTTATCTTCTCTGAGATTCACCAAAAGGAATTGTTTAGATTCAGGGTGTCTTAGATAATAAACTATATGAACTTAGAGCTCTGTTTGTTATGAGATCGCTAATTATAAGCTATGATGATGAGAGTAGGCATGTGGGTTTGGGGGGAGAGAGGGAGGCTTTGTTTTTAATTCTGGTACTAAAATCTTACGAGGGGGGAAATGGAATTGTTGTCTGCAAGCAGTAGGAAACTCCAGATAGTATTATTTTTCATTATTGACTTGTGAAAATTTTCTTGTAGGCGTAGGAAGATCTACAGTAGCATTAAGTATTGTAAGTGTTTTAAGAACTGAAGCTGTTTCAGTCCGGTCTTCCAACTTGTTTCTTCTGGTGACTTGAAAAGGAGTTCTAGGAATTTGGAACCCCTCCAGAAGTGTGCGTTGATTTATTTTCAAGGAGAGGCAGCAATCAATTAATTCAGTTCAGCTATGGTGTGAAGAACCAAACCTTGAAAGCCAGCAATGACGGGATAATTTAACAGCTTTAAAGCATCTACAAACCGATGCTGATTGGTTTGATGCTGCAGAAGGCATAATTTATTACCAATGCTGGAGCAACATTTTTTGGTGCTCTCAGTACTGGATAACTATTTCCTGGTAACTTTGTGATGGGAATGTCAATGTGATGTCAATGGAAAGCAGACTAGTTGCTAAATACAAAATAAGTCTTGGAGCTAGGACTCTGTTAATGGTTGCAGGGAAAGTGTGGTACATATTCAGAGTGACAGTATTTAGGTTAGAAAGGTTAGAAATAGGCTACTTGTTTTGCAACTCTCCCTGTAAAAGAGAAATAGGTAGAAATGGTAAACTGCAATTGTGGGCAGACTGTGTAATAAATTAAGGTACGACTTCTTACCGAAGTTGTAAGGCCATACTTTGAAATAACAAATGTCAGTTTATAGAAGAGCTAGAAAGTGGAATAACAGCTTAAAATAGCATCTTTAAGAGCACCTAATGTTCTTAGCTTGATGCCAGACACTTTGAGCTGGAACGAATGAGAATAACAGCGAAGTAAGGATGGAATGGAAGTAAGGCAAGAATAGTAATGGCAGAGGTATTTTATCCCATCTTTCTGTTAAGAACCATGTTTTAGGTAAGTGCTATAAAACCTGAGTTGCTATGTTTAGCTTGATATTACTAAGTCTTATCTTTTCAAATGCATAGATGGCTTTTCAGCTTGATTTGTGGATACATTTACTAGATCTAGCTTAAGGGAAAAGGGATATCTTCTGTTACTCTTAGCCAACCAGTTACAGGCATAGCAAAGATAAGGAGTTTACATATAACAGAGGCTTTGTTCCAGAAACAATCTGAGGTCGAGTGTCCGTCTCAGTAGACTAGTTTTCTGTGCCATAAATCCAAGAAGCAGCTTTCAAAACTTATGATGATTTAGTAGCTACTCCACTCTAACACTATCCTGTGGCAGGCGTAAGTAGTGTTTACATTTCAAGTGACCCTATTATCTCTGATACCTTGGTGGCTTAAAGCCATCTTTTTCTTTTAAGAAAACAGCCGTGCTTTTCTGTTCATCTTAGTTGATAAGGATAGATAATTAAATAATCCTGCACTTTCTCCTCCCTCTAGAAATGAATATATCTAAGTGGAAAACTTGCTCTGCAAGTTTTGCAGTTGTTGTGAATAGTCAGAAATTGTTTCAGTACTATAAAAGGGCTTTGGTGGAACAAAGAGAACTTAAATTCCACCACATGTTACAATGTACTGCTAACTTTTTCATTGGTTTATTTTTAGGTGGTAGGTTTAATACTAATCTACCTTTTAGATGTATCTAAATTGTGACTGTGCTAAAACCCATGAGTAGTTCCTGTGAAAACTTTCAAGAGAACACATTCCACAGGAGCAGGTGAACAGATGTAACTTAACAGGACGTTGTAGCTGCTGGCCCTTTAAAAACATGCTTAGTATTTACTTTCTCATGTTCCCTAATAATAGGCTGCACTAATTTAGACAGTACAGAGCACGTTTTTTTCACGGCTCTCAAACTATGGAATGAATGTTTGAGTCTTTAGAAGACCCCCTAATGGTCTAGAAAAGAACTATATTTAACAGAGAAGAATTTCAAAATGCTATTTTTATGAAATTATACCTTTTTATGTGATCAAAAAGTAGAATAAAGTGGTATGAAACTAATTCTGAAAATATAATTAATTTAGGATGCTCATCAATGATTCTTGGAGGCCACCTTTCACCCATTGGCTCTAGTGATATCCCTGAGTTGCAAAGTTAATTTAAATTGACCTGAGAGCAAAGTGAAAACATGTCTATTCAGGTACAGTACAGTTGGACATGTTAGGTATGTTCAACATGCTCTGAGTCATATGCAACAGCAACAAAAATATTCACTTGTACCAGTTAAGCTAGCAGCTGGTACAGAATAAATTCATTTGTCCTTATTGCTCAGAAATATAATATTTTAGCAATATCT
Organism: Cygnus olor; assembly: GCF_009769625.2. Taxonomy (NCBI): domain Eukaryota; kingdom Metazoa; phylum Chordata; class Aves; order Anseriformes; family Anatidae; genus Cygnus; species Cygnus olor. Next base: position 42,064,426 of record NC_049170.1, on the reverse strand, counting down.
CTGCTCAGCTCTTCTGTGTAAGTTACAAAAATCAAGGATGTTTTGCTAATATGACTTTTAATGGAATCTTGATTAAGTAAATGTTGGAATTAGGTTGCAGTACTACACCTTTGTCACCTGTGTTGAAACTTACAGTTACACAATAAGATACACTTTTGCCATGGGGTATCTGCATGTCCACAGGCAAGTTCCACGTGACTTATTTTCCTGTTCATTTATACAGTATTGAGACTTCTGTGTAGGAAGAGTAATTTTCCTTGATTTATTATATTATTAACATTGCTTATTGCAAAGTTAAGTGCTTAAATGCTATCAAAACTATTTTCAGGCTGGCTTTTGAGAGGGAAATCTGCCAAGCTGACTGTACAGGCATAAAACTCAATAGAGCACCCAGAATTCTAGACCAGTCTTTTTGGAAGTTAATTCTCAATTCGTGATGGTAACCTAACAGGAACTGAGTGTAAAAAGAAGTATGAACTAGTGCATCTCAAAATTCATATTCTTGGCTAACTAACTACTGCATAAATTTAAAAGGGGAGAAAAAATAATTAGCAGTTCTGATACCACCATTGTTGTTGAGGAAAACTACTCATTCTACAAACAGTGGTCTCAACAGCTGAGGAACCCTCCTGTGTACCCCATTTCATTAATGGTTGGTGACAGGATGTTTTGTATCTTTCTGTGAAAGATATCTGCATTTACAGTCTTTCTGACAGAGTTGAGACTGAGGAGGAGGGAGTAAGACTCAGTTTTCATACTAGAACAAAGTTAGCATTTTTTTGTATATATACTAAGATGTTCTTAAGATTAAAATAGTAGTACTATTTTGATTTTGGTTTTATTTTGTTCAAAGGGCATTGTATAGTATTATAAAATGGGTGTGATATTCTGGTTTAAAGTAATCAAAACATTTTCAGACAAGACAGCTTTCCTAAAGACTTGGATTTACTTAATATTATGTTTTAGATGTTGGTCTATGGGAAGTATAGACTTCAGTAATTTCAGTGACTTTTCCATGGGAAGTGGAGTACGTGCAGGGAATCATACAATTCATTTTAGCCATGCTTCCCTTGTTATGTAGCCAATTTAAAGTAGATGATACTTATATAAATACTGAACCTTAAATGAAATAATCTTTGAAGGAAATGATGCAGCAAAGAATAAGTTTTTAATATTCAACTATTTTTTTCTGTAGAGTGAGAAAGCAGTACTGAAAAATGAATACCCTTGAATTGTTACAATCTCTAACAAGAAAGGATAGATAATCTAATATTCATCCTCCAAAGCTGACGAAGCTGTAAATCCACTATTAGAGGTTAGACAGTGGGAATAAACAAAGTGATTCAGCACTTAAACTTGAATGATTTACTTTGAGAACATCTGCAGCAGACAATAACTTACCTTATAGTTAAATGCTTAAAATCCATTTTGGGAAACTCCCATGCTAATTTTAGCATTTCTTTTTAACACAAAGTTCTTTTTAAAATAGAAGCCATTAAAAAACAAGCTAATGCCTTTTACATAAATACTTAAAATAAATATTTAATGTAAAATGGACCAAGATGGAAGCAATGCTATTAAAAAATTTATGGCGTAAGCTGTCTTAACTTTTTTTATTTGCAAACTTAGTTTATCTGAGAGAACCTTATGTGATGCTTCTGTTCTGACTGCGTGTATCAGAAATTTTATGAAAAGGTAATTAATGGCAGTTTCATAATCTGAAACTTATGTAAAATTGTTATTCAAGCAGTAGGGCCAGGATACAGAAGTTTACCAAACAGTACCAATTGCAACATAAAACTTTAAAATGAGCTTGATGGCCCCAGCTTACTCAAAGATTTTTGAAACCAGGCAGAAGACAGCTTATTGTTAATTGATGGCTTTCCATAACGTTTACTGATGTTCCAAACATTGACTAAAGCTGTAAAGTGATGGGTCTCAGAATTCTTGCTGAATGGATGACTTCTTCATTTGAAATTCATTGAATGCTAGTGTTTCAGAACAGTTGAAACTTTTTAAGTGTGAAGGGTTTTTGTTTGATTTTTTTTATAAAGAAAGGGTGACATTTTTTTCTTCAGAAAGGGTTAACCCTTATATGGGACAAGATTCCACCCATAATATTTTTCATACCTTATGAATATCAGGGAATAGAGGTATTTGGGGGGAAATTAACCCACTTAAAGATGTGTGAAGCAGTTGTACAAGAGACAGGCGTGTGGTCAAGAATGTGTGTAACAAGAATGCGTTTGTGACCACTGATGAAGTGGAGATTTTTTTTTTTTTTTTTTTGCAAATGTTTCTTTTGAAATACTTAACAAATACGGTGTATTGACTGTGGAAGCCTAGCGTACTTACAGTGCTTGGCATCCTTGGGAAGGGCTGAGAACACTGATTTATTAGTGGACAAAGGGCAACCTTTGACTTTAACGGAACTTCTGCCTGAATTGTGTGTTTCTAGGTTTTCTGCTCTCCAGCAGAAACAACTCTTAGAAATGATCTTATCTATACACCCTTTCTCCTGAGCACTGCTGAGGCAGGCTGAACCTGAGCTGCACCTTCAGCTCAAAGTGTGGGACCCAGCTATGGTCTGACTTGGACATGTGGTACAAGGGCAGCCAGCTCCCCCAGGCACCCGGAGAGAGAGGTGGATGCTGGCTGTGGGCAGCAAAGCCTGGGGCAGACATGGAGTGCCACAATCCCCAGGGAGCTCTGTCAGCTGGCACTGGGCTTTTCCTAGTACTGTTACTACCTCCACGTCTCATGTCATTACCGACAATGCCTTCTTGAATACTGTTGATTGTGTCAAGTAGAAATAAATATTCAGTGCATTTTTCTCTTATGACTGCCCCTACCGACTCGTTTTTCTGCCTTTTCTGAAGTCTACAGAAGAAACCCACTTCTGTGTGTAATGAGTTCTGGTATTTATTGCTTCTGCCAGTCAGCATAATGTGGTGCTGGCTTTCATTGTGTAGTGAGAAAACACTCTTTCTTACTGAGCTGCTTTACCATATGCTATGCATACAAAATTTTTGGATTATGCTTTTCAGTACTATCTACGCAACCATTTCAGTACAAAGAACATATTCTTAGATACACTTAATTACTATGAGCAACAGGAGATTTTGGGATAGGGCACAGAAGGCTTAACAGATCCTAAAATATATTGGACTGTGGAGAACCTGTGGGCTCCAGCTAAGGCAAATAACCATCTTGTGAAAGGATTTTTTTATTCCTTTATACAAATTTGGTTAGAAAATTTGATATTGTCAAAACGGGATATAATTTTTTAAAAAAGGCAAATCATTCTTTTAACAAAGCACAGAAAAAGACTGCTGATAATAAGGTTCTTTTTGTAGGAAGCTAATGCTTGGAAAACTGAGGTGATTGTATACAAACACTGATATTCCTTTTTCCAACATTAAAGGAGGGTGAGGTATAAAGGAGATTCTAGTAGTTCCTAAAGTTTTACCAGAGCAGAGCGTATTTGGAGAGGATCTTTGGGCTCTGAAGTGTTTTGGGGTGTGAAAATATTTGTTTTCACTCTTTTACTTCATTCACTGAAGATTATTTTCCATATTTGTGTACTTCTAACTTCTGAGCAAACCTGTGATATAGTTGATATAGTTGTGCTTATAGTTGAGCTTATTCTTGTGTGTACAGGTACGTTCCATGATGTATGAAGAATTATTGTCAAAGTATGAGATGATGGATTTTGAATACTTCATGTTAGGGTAATGTTTTTGGGGGTGTGGGAGTTAGAGACACCTGAGAGCACACAGCTTTTCTTTTTCCCAGCTGCTTTTTTTGGCCTGTTTTATGGTATCATAGAACAGGTTAGGATCTCTGCTGCAGATCCTTCATGGATGACATTACTTGCTTAAATAAAGGCTTCTAAGTAAAATCAATGACCTAACTTTGTATTACTATCTGATGATTTTTTTTTTTTTTTGAAAAATAGTGTTTCCTGTAATAAAGTTTTTATCTTCAGCTGACTATTGGGCGCTTATGGAAAAGATAGTCAGACTCTTGTCAGAGATGCACAACGAAAGGGTGAGGGGGAACTGATGAAAAATGCAGGATGGGAAGTGCTGACTGGATGTTTGGAAATCTTTTTTGTGGAGTATGTTGTCATATGTTGGAATGGGTTGTCTGTAGAATATCAGCTCTTTGAGACACTTGGAGCGTGACTGGTTGTCTTCCTGAGCAACCTGATCAAAAAGATGACTTCAACTTTGAAGGTGGTCGTGCTTGAGAGAGATTGGACTAGATAGCCAGTCTCCAGGTGCCCCTTACAGCAGCAATTAATATGGTCTCTGTAGTTCAAATTTCTAAGTAACAGGATTTGAGAATGTATAACATTCCTTTTCATGTAGGTGTTAGCTTGATTTCCCTTGGTAACATAGGGAAGAACATTCTTTGTATGAAGCTTAAAAGTTGTCTATCTGTCAAAGTGATGGTTAGGAAAAAGGAAGTCCTGTGTGAAATTCTACTTACACAGTTGCCACATCAGAGCATTTCAGGTGTATGTTTTTGATCTCTCCAGGAGTTTAGAAGTCTTCTATTAGTATTTTCTTAGGGCTCTGGGAAGAAACCAGAATATCTAAACAGAGCATTTTCTATTCTTTCAATTTTATTGGACTTTTTTTTATATAAACTGACTTGTACCGTGTGATTGAGACATAGCAAACTCCTAACATTTAAATTTGTTTCATAGGGATAAGGGCCTTAATAGTAAATACCCTTGCAGGATTTGAACAGCTAAGTATGGATAAAGTCATGTTAGATTAAAATGAACAATTATCTCTGGAGTTCTGTATCACTAAATTTAGTATCAGGCAGTCTACTAATTCTATTGATGATTGGTTTAAAGTAATTCTCTAACAAGCTTTACTTGAGAGTGGTACTGTGGTACAGATGTTGGTGTGAGTTAAGCTTTGAAGGTCAAGCAACTGTACTTTTTAAGCTTTTAAAAATAATATTCAAGTAAAAGGTTGTGTTCCTTTTAAAATAACACTGATTCTGGTAATATGTATCGTAGCCTTTTTAGAGTTAACTTTTCCTCCGTTACTATTACATTGCTGATCTTTTTCTGGCGATTTGTTTTGGCCAGGGTGAAGGGAACTGTAAGTTGTTTTTCTCGGTTCATTGGGAATGAATGAAGAAAAATCTTACGTGTTTTTTGTTTTGTTGGAAATTGTGCTAGCAACTAAATCTTTATCTGTTCATCTTCTGGCTTTAATTACTCCTATCTGAATAATGAAGTTAAGGGAGCACAGACCTACTCAATATAGCTATCTTTATATTTAGGGGGGTTTTCAGTGCTTTGTGAAGTTAGAATTAAGATTAAACCTGTATAACTCTTGGACAGTTTTACTCTGCCTTTTGGTGTTAATATCCCTGCAGCATCCAACAGCAGTAGTTTAGGATTTAGTAGGTAATAGAAGAGATCTCTGTTGATGCGTGCCCGTGGTATCAGCCTAGTACTTTTGGTGTTTGTGTACGTAAGATTATTGTTTCATGATGGCATCAGTAACGTGACTATTGTTAATGTTGCCATCTAGCCATATCACATGTCAACTTCATTGATTAACATTCAGGTGTCACCTAAGTGTTGCTTTCTCTGGAATTTCATCTTGCGTAGTAGTTACGGAGGGTGCGGGTCCAGCTTCCCAGCAGGGCTGGCTATTTGTGGAAGAAACACATAAAAGAAAAGTCTCTATTGATAAATAGTAGTAATGAATGCTTCAACAACTTACTCTGTTTTCTACGCTTAAAGGGAACAAGTTTACTGTCAAAATGCTTCATTTCAGATTTGGTCATAGTCCCAGTCAGTCCACTCCTATTAAAGCTAGTGTTTGAATTGTGTCAAGCCTCAGGTCTTGTAATTCAGAAAGTAATCTTGACTAGATGAAACAAATGTTGAGCTTGCTCACATATTACTGTTTTTTTTCTTAGTCCTTTCTCTTGTGTAACACTGAAAATATTGTTTTATAAGGTATTATTTAAAAATTTATATAATCTTGAGGCTTAAAGATGCTTCTTAGAAGGCATGTTTGACGTGTGCATATATATGCATATATGTGTAGAGTCACAACTCCTGTGGGTTGCTTGGCTTCTATAAACTTGCTCAATTTACGTCTCTCTAGGAGCTCAAAAACCACTTCCTTTTCCTTTTGTTAATGTCAGTCTTCTGTAATAACTCTTCTACAGTATGAAACAAAGTATTTAGTGTTAACCTCCAGGCTTATAGTTAATGTGTCTTTTCCTGAGATTGTTTGTTTAAAAAGGCATTGAAAAGGTTATTGTATATGCTAACTCCTTTACAGGAGGCATTGAAGTAATATGTTCATAACAGTTCATTGAATTTTTTTTTCTGTCAGGCTGTTGGTACTAGTATTGCATTAATATGAGAGGTCAAAGGAAAATAAGATGTTGAAAGTAAATTTTTTAAATGGCAGTACACATTAATTTGAGGATGTGCTATCTAAATTTATTAAAGATCCTTGAATGGTGGAGGGAGGGGATAACAACAACAACTGTGTCAGTTGTGTGATGTTTTAGGAATGCATTTTCAGATGTAAGTTTCTGTAAAGCTCTTGAATCGATATTAAAGGAATGATATATTTGAACCTCAGGTTCAGCTAGGTGTGTTGATATTTAAAGAAATATTGGTGGTTCATTCAACCAGAGAAAACTTCCAGATTGTAAGCTATGGGTAACTTAATGAAGTTTATAAATTTAACTGTGAGATCACATCTTGCTATTGTAGCCGCTATCCTGTTACGATGATTCCCAGCAAACAACAGGTGTATCTTGTAATTTCTCTGCTTTACTACTAGCTTCCTGGTGCTTATCAAATAGCTTCTTCCAGTATAGGTCAAGACTGTTTTATATTACTTGTTTCACAGCTGAGTTCTTGAATTGGGCCGTAGTTTATTCTTACTCACCTTATTGGGGAAATGAGTATGGCATTAATTCCTTGACACTGGGGAAAGACAGAAAACAAATGGTAACATTAGTTGAATAAAGGTAGTTCTTCAAAGTTTTTCTGGATTTTTTTAAATTTTTTTTACTTTGTCAAACTCCTTGTTTTTTGACAATGATACTAAATTTGGGCAGGAGGTAATTTTTTTGTTCAATTGTTTCTTCTTGAACTTTCTTGAAAGGCCACAGAGCTGTGTATATTGGAGTTCACGTCCCATTTGGAAAGCAGGGCCGTCGGCGGCATAGACATCGTGGGCACAGGCATCACAGAAGAAAAAAAGAAAAAGAAACTGATAGAGAGGATGGCCGAGAATCTCCATCATATGGTAATAAATTTGTTGTGGGAGTTCTTTGTGTCTCTTGAAAATAAGCTTAAAATAGTTACTCTGTGCTTAAACATTGTGCTGTTTCTTTTATTCTTACTGCAATTGTGTATTTCTACCTCCAATCAGGCAAGCATTTTGTAGTCGTATTTTATCTGAATAAATCATAAGCTGTTGGACTTCATCTGGGTGTGTGTCTGAGTGAATGTTTAGCAGCCTGCACTGAATAGGTTGGACCAGAGCTTTTTAATAATCCCCTTTAGCTTAAAAAATGTTACTTGAATTAGACACCATTTTTTCAGATTGTGTGTTCTTGCATTTCTTTCAGAAGTGTTGAGTGACATGGGGAAAACTATGGATACAGCTGTGAAAAGGCATTTGCCATAGTAACTTGATCCATTTACTCCAGCCTTTCTGCTGTCCATTACTGATAGTAAGAGATTGTACTGCCTCCTTAGTTCTAGTTTTGGATTCCCCCATCCACTCACCCCTTTGTCAGCAAGAGGTTACTTGTCATATTCTCTGAAATGAAAGTAGTGGGCACTTCTCTTGGCAGATTTTCTTTAAGACTGCACACCTACTTCTATTGCTGTACTATAATGACTGGAAAAATTATGGTGTAGCAGGTAACTTTTTGTTCTACTTTGGGTGTGGATACCATGCTGTTCTGTCATGTTTCTGTGATGAGAAAAACGTATTTCAGGCCTGTTCCTGAAACTAAAGAATTTTCAAATGGGAATGCTTTGACAAACCTCCTTTTACTGTTCTTGTACAGTTCATAGTTTCATCTATCTTCAAAACTTCCCTTCCCGAATACAAATTATTACTATGTGATCATATATTTATAGAGTCCCCTTACAGGTTCCAAAACATCAGGTAGTATTAAATAGATAGAAATTCACTTCTGTCTTCTGGGATGTTTTTTCTGATACACAGGATGTGGCAGGATTCCTAGGATACACTGGATTTGGGACAGAAGCAATCTACTGTAGATTTTAATTTTTATATAATTAATATAAGTAAATACGAGTGCATATATATATATATATATATATATATAATGAAGTATAAATCACAAATTTATATAAATCACATAAAATGTTTATATGCACATTAATGTAATATATATATAATTATTAAATATGTTATTTTTATATAGATAGCAGGTAAACTATAGAAGTATATTAAAGGAAATATTTTAAAGTACATTTTAGTATGTTTAGGTAGAGTCATAGAATCATGGAATGGCTTGGGTTGAAAGGGGCCTTAAGGATGACCTTGTTCCAACCCCCTGCCATGGGCAGGGATACGTCCCACCAGACCAGGTTGCCCAAAGCCCAATCCAGCCTGGCCTTAAACACCTCCAGGGATGGGGCATCCACAGCTTCTCTGGGCAGCCTGTGTTTGTGTCTCACCACCCTCATAGTAAGGAATTTATTTCATATATCTCACCTAAATCTATCCTTTTTTAGTTTAAAGCCATCACCTCTTGTCCTATCACTACGTTCCCTGATAATGGGTCTCTCCCCACCTTTCCTGTAGCCCCCTTTTAGGCACTGGAAGGCCACTATAAGGTCTCCCCAGAACCTTCTCTTCTCTAGGCTGAATAAACCCGACTCCCTCAGCCTGTCTTCATAGGAGAGGTGCTTCAGCCCTCTGATCATCCTCTGAACTCTCTCAAGCAGGTCTGTGTCATTCTTGTGCTGGGGGCTCCAGAGCTGAACGCAGGGCTCCAGGTGGGGTCTCACAAGAGCAGAGTAGAGGGGGAGAATCACCTCCCTTGTCCTGCTGGCCATGCTGCTTTTGGTGCAGCCCAGGATACAGTTGGCTTTCTGGGCTGCAAGCACACATTGTCGGCTTATATTGAGCTTTTTATCCACCAGTATCCCCAAATCCTTCTCTGCATGTGTAAATGTATGGTTTATTACACACTATTATTATATTATGAGAAGTTAAATATTTCTTCAACATTTTATGTGTAGTTTCTACTTTCTTACGCTAATTTATGTACAGTGCTACAGACCTGCAATGAGACAGTTATTAAGTTTTTTCCATCTTATATGAATAGTAACAGGCTTTTGAAAAGCTTGCTGCTTTAATATGTCTGGGGAGGCACTATTTGGAGGAGGAGAAGGGGCAAGATGGGAAAGACATCTTGAACTATTCAGAACTGGGCAACCAATCTATCAGTTGAGCTGTTTGTGTCCACCAGCTTTTTTATTCACCTGTCTTTTAATTAGTATCATCTGTGTCAGGGTGGAATCATTTGTGTTCTCAAAGTGAAAAGAAGGTTCCTAGCCTTTTAGTGTATGGTGTGTGTTTTTTTCACTTTCCTACCAGTTTTGCTGAGGATGTTTGTTTTCATATTGTTAATCTATTGAAAAATTAAAAATACTTAATTTTGTTACCAGATTGCAAACATAAATTTCCAGATGTTATTTTGTTTTCAGAAACAAAGCAAAATTTTAAAAGGGCCTCCTTTTAAAGAAATGTCCCTGTTCCTATTGTTTCTGTGCACTCTTGAAGAGAATATTGTACTGCATGTTTCTAACTGAGACCAGGATATTCAAGTATTACATTTTGTTTCTTGCATAATAGAAGTGAGTTCTTTTAATTGTTGGGTTTCTCATTTTCTTCCAGACACGCCGTCCCAACGAGTGCAATTTATCCTGGGTACTGAAGATGATGATGAACACATTCCCCATGATCTCTTCACTGAAATGGATGAACTTTGCTTCAGGGATGGAGAGGAATATGAATGGAAAGAAACTGCTCGGTAAGCTAAAAGTAGATTGTTTCAAGGTATATTTTCTAATGATTTTATCTCAGAGAACTGCAAACCAAGTCTAAGTTAAAATTATTGTGAACTATAGGAGTTCGTTAAATTCAGGATCAGCAAATTAAAACTTCTATGCTTTTTGTCCAATTTTGGAAGAATTCATATCTTTTCTCAAAAGACCCTCAGTCTTACTGATGCTATGATGACTTTCCTAAAACTCACCATGCTGAGCATTGTGAAAGGTACAACTGTTTGTTATTAATAAAGGTGTTCAGCCATGTAGCATAGTACTTACTGTCTCAGAAATCTTTGCTCTGTTACTGGTGATAAATTGGTGTCACTTTTTTTTTTCTCAAACCTAAATAAAATTAGGTATTTACACATGTTCTTTTTAGGAAGTATTTGATTAATTTTTTGCAACGTTGAGTGCATGCATGTTATAGGAGGCCACAATTACGTTTGGCCAATATCAGTTAAACTGTTTCCTTCTACATGTGTTGTAATACATTCTTCTGGATGCAGTACTTCCAATTATCTTAGTGCGTGCTAGCTTTTGCAGAAGTTCAAGTTGCATCACACCTGTGAATCAGAATCAAGATCTGTAATAATATAGTAAAACATATTAATATTGCCTAACTCTTGAACATCTGACTTGGCATCCTAGGAAACTCAGATATTTCAGACAGCTGAGATGCAGATCAAGTAGCGCATTGTTCATAAGAATTCATTAGTAGGCAGGTGTTGTTGAAACCTGATGAAACAAAATTGGCAAAAACTAAAGCAGTTGAGCATGGATAAAGGCCAAGATGAAAATGTTACGACCATTAATTAATTGGATTGTTTGAGAAATCAAAGCCAGTATGAGCTGACAGGTCTTCCTCTTCTGTGTTGTTGAGAAGTCATAGGGAAGGATGGGGTTGCTTGCCAAGTTGTCTGTCTTCCATGAAGAATATAAATGTGTATGTGTACCCATTTCAGGTGGCTAAAATTTGAAGAGGATGTTGAAGATGGAGGTGATCGATGGAGCAAACCTTACGTAGCAACTCTGTCTCTACACAGTCTCTTTGAACTACGAAGCTGTATTCTTAATGGGACGGTCATGTTGGACATGAGAGCAAACACGCTAGATGAGATAGCAGGTTGCAGCAAAACTTTATTGAAATATTTTATTCCTAAATTTTAATCTGTAACTTGAAATGCTTTTGATGATGTCTTTTTATGTTCTTAAAAATACTGTACTGAAGAACAGGTATGTGCTTGCTTACTGCAGTTTTCTTCTTCTGGTTGTAAAGAGCTGATCTTGCAAACTTCACTTATGAGCATCTGCTCTGGATGAGTGGGACCTCCCTTATTACATATTTTAGGATGAGGCCCAAACTTTACCTTTATGTTCTAATTCCTCAATGTGTTCTTTGTCTTTGTTTCTACAGATGAAATGTAAGTATCTTCCAGAACATTTTAGGACTTATTTGTGCATTTTAGTACCATAATTATTAATCATAACTTGGCTGATGTTAACTTGATGCCATTAGTGCAGTTGAGTGTTGCACATCTGGTATTTTTTTCACCTTCATAAGAGGTGAGCAGAAATAAATTATGTAAATGTTGTTTGACCTGCTATGTTGAGTGTCCTCACTAATCACATGATCATATTGGGTACTATAAAATTAGCTTTGAAAGCTTTCATATACATACATATATATGCGTAGCCTGAATGCCTTTGAACTAGCTTTACATAATTTTCCTGGTATCTCTTGCTACAGATACCACGCTGGAATGCCTTCCCAGGAATCATGCTAGGCTTAGGGCTGATTGACATGTATGTGATGGACAAAGTGTTTTGGCATAAAAGCTTTGGCACCGATATATTTTTTTATTTATTTTTTGAATCTTCAAAATCCTCTCACGAAATTGATGTTCCCTTCCTCTTTTCCTGACCTACAGAGTAAGAAGAGTGTTCAGTACATATTCTGCAAAAGTAATGTTTTGGTTATTGAGTTTTAATAAATACATTTAACAGTAGTCTGAGTTCATAAGAAAGATAGTTACTGCTTAATTCTGTGTAAACAGCAATTTTTTTAGTAGCAAATGTTTTAGGTGGATCTGGAATGTATGAGGAGATTGCATGAGTTTGAAGTTAATGTTAGGTGCAATTATGAAAGCATGTAGGGTAGTAATCCTTGGCAGGGCATGAGGCAATAAATGTATCATTCTGGATCCCTGAGTTAGTAATACCTAGGAGGTATTCTTGGTTCTCACTTAAACAGGGCAGGAGTTTCGTTTTGAGAAGCCATAGCAAAAGACTATGTTACCTAGTAATCCTAAAAAGAGGCTGCACCGCACTGACAGAATTTTTTGCATGTGATTTTGCTTGTAAGGCGTTCTGAGCTGTCACCTTTCTCATTGTGAGAATTTCTGTGCACCTACAGTTTACTAGTGCAGCTAGGTTCTTGATGCATGAGTTAATAGAACAATAGATCTTAAAAGTTGTGTGTCACGCAGTTTTATGTTAGTTTGTGCAGGTTTACTATGTTTGTTTCTAAGTAACAGTAAAACAAACAAACAAAAACCCTGTTAAGTACTCACGCATATATTTTCCCAGACATGCAAACTTCCATGTTTCATGTAAGCATATGGATGATATACCCTTCTGAATCACGGAATGGTTGGAGGTTGGAAGGGACCTCTGGAGATCTAGTCCAACTTCCCTGCTCAAGCAGGGTCCCCTAGACCACGTTACAACTTGATGTTGTTGACAGCTGACTAGTCAGTTTTAGATGATGAGACTAGCATTAGTTTTAAATTTCCTCTTTGAAAGTGTGTGAATCACATGAAGTCAGGTAGAAGGCCTCAGGAACTTAGGGCATCTGAAGGTGATAGAGGAGTTAGGGAATTCATCCTATTATGTAATAACTTTCTGTCTAATGTAGTTGTATACTTTCAAAATAGTGAACACCAGGTTAAGACTGTCTTAAGGTGTCCGTTCTCTGTTGTGTTTTTCTGTCTTTGCATTCACTTCTAGCGAAGGGTTGTTGAATACAAAGATGCTTTTGTTTTTAAAAAGAAAGTTGCAGTTGGCAGTTGAAATACATAACAGAGTAAATTATAAAATCAAGTAACTTTTTTCTTAAAATGATGATACTAATAAATAGTATTTTTGGATGCACATGTTGTGCATTACTTATTTGCTTATTTAATGACATCTTTGAAATTTCATTTAGATTCTTGAAGATGACTTTGCTGTTGAGAAGATACTTTTTGTAAAATAGATTCTATTTTTTTTCCTGTGATTTGGTTCACCTACAGTGTTTGTGTGTAGAAGGAAAGATCTGATGTGTATATAATTTTGATTTTTATGTTGTTCTTGTTATGTAGATATGGTTTTGGACAACATGATTGCTTCTGGCCAGCTGGATGAATCCATAAGGGAGAATGTGAGAGAGGCTCTTCTAAAAAGGCACCATCATCAGAACGAGAAAAAATTCAGCAATCGGATTCCCCTGGTTCGGTCTTTTGCAGATATAGGCAAGAAACATTCTGACCCTCACTTGCTTGAACGAAATGGTGAGATAAGTTGTAGTGTCCAATTTATTCTAACCTGTTAAATAATGTTCTCACTGGGAGATGAAGGAAAATTCAGCTGATATTAGCAGATAAGTGTTTCCTTCTTGATAAGCAAAGAACTAATGATAACAGTATGTGCTATGTGTAGCTATGGCTGATGTTTCTGTTTATTTTTGAATTTACTCAAATGCTTTACTTCTGCCCGCATATGTAGCATGCATTATGGTTTTGAAGCGTAGAAATAGACCCATGTTGGTCCTAATACTTTTTAGGATATGCTTGAATAAAATGTATAAGGTTTAAGGAATTTCAGCATCGTGGCATAGTATATATATTTGTCAGGTGGCTCGTAATTGCTTTTTCGGTCTTTATGCAAGAGATTTACTTTGTGGTCATGTGATGAGTTCAGCGATGCTGACAATTAGCGACTCTAATTCAGCATTATGTTTATATGACTAGAAAGAGTTCACTATCCTAATGGTGAAGAAATTACTTTTACCTTGGAAACTGTTAATTTTTACCATGTCTTGTATAGAACGATCTATCTGGGGGAAGAAAAAAACCAAACACACAAGCAATGTATTTAGAGGCTGTTCTAAGTCTTTTATTGAACCAATTCCTGAAAAAAATCTGGAATGTCAATAAATTTACTTGAGGCATCCAGTTCCAAAGTGCAGATAACAATAAATACTGCAGAGCAGCTTACTTTTATTCTTATTGCCTCTATTTCCTTCTCTATTTTGTGTTTCCTTATGCTTTGCATTAACTAAGCTATGTATAATTTCATGTTGAATTTCTTAGTCTAGTGGAAACTTAGTACTGATTTCATGAGTTACTTCTTGCAATGAAGTTCCTTTCCAGTCTTTGACAATGCCTCATTTTTCAGAACGTACTCTTCTTAGTTATGTGTTTGGGTGATCCAAGTTCAGTACATATGTGGAGTATACTCTAGCCCAGTCTTTCTGACACATATTGTTAGCTAGTGAATATATGATGCATGGTGAAACATTTCACCAGAAGTTTCAGAATTAGTTTTTTCTAGAATGGAAATGTGACTGATTTAGAGTATAACTTCTATATAGCTTCTGATTCTTCTTGTTTTGTGTAGCAAATGTGAAAATTTCAAATATAAACTTGGTTTTATCCATCCCTTAACATGTGTACCAACCAGATGTAATTTTTTCATGTGATAGTTAATTTTTTCTTTATCCTCATATAGTTGCCCTATACTAACTGGTAAAACAAACACAAGTGCATAATACTTTTTAGTCTCTTTGTACACCTGTGTGTGTTAGGACATCTTATGTTCATAATTCAACATAAACATACTGACAAGGCTAGTGGTTATTACCACAGTGATTAACATAGACAAAATCAACCAGTTTTCTTTATTGGTCCTTTTGTCTTCACTGTACTGTGGTTTTGATAGCTGAGCTTTGGGGCTTTAGTTCTTATTTTAAATCATTTTTATCTGTAGAACCCACTTTTCCACTGTTAGAGGAGGAAAAAAAATGTATGTGACATTTACCTAAACATATTTTCTTTGCCTCTTTTTTACGAATTATTCTAGGGTTGTCCAGTGTGTTGGTCTCTGTATAATGCCTACTACAAATGTGAGACTAAATGTGTCTAGTTTGCTGTTTTTTGCTTGATGGCATATTATGTGAAAACAGCATGTTTTGGACTTCAGGGATTGTAGGAGAAGTAGCCAGTACCCTCTCAAAGAGACTGCCATCCCAGGAGCAGTGGGTTTTTTTGTAAACAGGAGGAATGGTTTCACTAAACCTTCTAATGGAAGTGTTGGTATGAAGATAGACAGTCTCGCTTCCTGCTTTATGAAGAATTAGAAATCTGAAGAAACTGTGACAAGTCTATGTTCTCTTTAAAATGAAAATAGTGGGACATTGAGACCAGATAGGGCAAGAAAAGTGACAGTGAATTTTGGAGAAGTATGTTTGGCTTTAGGCAAATGGGGATATTTGGTAAGTCACAGCAAGAAGAGATGGAGAAAGGGCCACGTAACTCCTCTTCGTACCTTCTTTAAAACTATATATTAAGACTACACCTGGCTAGAAAACTTCCTATTAAAACGAGAGCTTTGTTGGAAGACTGTTGTATTTAATGTGATTAGATAGTTTGATCATGTTCATTTAAAAAAAAAATTCTTTTTAAAAATTAACAATTCTTTGTATAAAATAGATGCAGTTAAATGTGAAGTCTTGTAATGTGTTGGCTGCTAATGATTGTTATGGGTTGGTTTTCTTTTTTTTGGATGGCATTAGGGGGTAGCTGCTGTGTAATTTGGAATAAATTATAAATTCTAGGAAATTTTAAGAGTCAGTTCCAAGAGAGAGAGAATGTTTTTGTTTAGTTCTTATGTTTAAAAAAAAAAAAGATATCTTACTGACTTTGAAATAATATCTTCTCCCACATATCTTTGGTGTTCTATTTAGTACTTATCAGTAATTTCTGACATTTCTAATGTCTAAAATCAGATCTGCTCTTATCTTTTGTCTTACTTGCATGAGTCTGACACTTCTGGCCCATAAAGCTTGCAATTTACTATGTAAATTGTTAATGCATATTTGTTTCTTTTTTTTTTCTAGTATTTCTCTGTTGTAAGCCTCATGGTGTTTCATTTGTTTTATCTCAGGGGAAGGCCTTTCAGCCTCCCGCCACTCTTTGCGAACAGGTCTCTCTGCCTCAAATATTTCCCTGAGAGGAGAAAACCGTTTGTCTGTTCTTCTCAATTACCTTCTTCCTTCTTCAAGAGCTGGAACCCCGGCAACCTCAAGGTGTACAACCCCTGTAACTACCCCTCAAAACACACCACCCTCCAGTCCTACCTGCAGCCACCTGCCAACCACAAGTGCCCAGCCAAGTTCACTTCAGGGCAAGGAATTGCTGGTGTCCTCTGCCAGTGATGATATTCCTTCAGTAATTATTCATCCACCTGAGGAGGACTTAGAAGTTCAGGACAGCCAGGAAAAGAAGACAGAGGAAAATATTGACAGAACACCAGGCAACTATCAAAACTTAAGCTATCCATGCGTGATGCTCTCTGCATCAGGATCACTTGCATTGCAATGTTTTTCAGCACGTAACTTGGGCACAAGGGGTTATGATAACTGTTACCTCTGCCTGCATGTTTTATTTATTCTCACTTGTGACTGTTTTCTTGTATGGCACTTTTAACTTTTTAGCTTTTTAACTAAAGCTAGCAAAACAACTCTTTATTTAACCTTAATTTGTGTAGTTAAAAAGGAATATTGTTTTAAAATACATAATACATGAGCAAAATGTCAAAAATGGTGGCCTTTTCCTTTCACTCACCTACAATCCCTGTCAGGTTTTGTTTTTATTTTGTTGTTTTTGTCAGTGAATGAAGTAATATTTTATACCAATGTTTGTTATCCAGCACTAGTTACAGAATAAGTCATAGTGAAGTATTAGAGACAAATATGAAAAGAACTACAAAAGGTGCAATGATGAGTGTTGTAGTAATGAGTGTCTTAGATCATCATGAAGTATTTGAGCAGTTTTATTTTTGCTTTTGGGCTTTTAAGAAACGGGCCATTACAAACGGTAGTTTGGAATTGTCAGGTTGAGTTCACCTGTACCTGTTTCTAGGTAGCTTTCCATTACTGCAGTTTCAGCGTCGGACAGTTGCTGACTGTTTTATTGTGTTTGATATGCAAACTAGTCTAAGGTAATTAAAAGAATATCTAGGTCAGAGCTCAACAATTTATTAGCTGCTGACTAGCTAGGCTTTTGTTTTTTACATGTAAAAAGTTATGTAGGTGTATAGATAAATTGTGAGAGGATAGGAAGTTGAGGCAGTTTCTTCAGTCATTTTTATTAAATGTTTCATAACATGCAGTCTGCATGCTTTTATCCTTGCTTTGCTTTTGCAAAATCATCACCTACTTAGAAACTTTAGGATTTTCCTGGATAAATCTTGTTTTTAAGGGTATCACCTGGCTTTTTAGACTTCAAAGTCCTGTCTTTTTTTCAGAAACTTATCTTGCCAAAATCTAGCTTGTAGATTTGTCTACTTATGTCTGTATTTAAAAAAAAAAAAAGAAGAAAAAAAAGCTAGTTCCAAAGATTATTGGAACATAGTTGCCTCTGAACTGCTGCTGTGCGTGAACTGTCTGAGTATGTGAAAAATATGATCTGTTTTATCCTTTGGGCATACTTAGTGTAAGTATTGGTTTTTTAACCCTTCCAACTCTATCCATCTCTTTATCAGGATTAGTTTCAGGGTAAGCAAGAGCACACAGTTGCATACAACAGTGAAAACAAGCTGACAGAAAAGGCTGCAGTTATCTGCCTTTTCACATTTTGCAGCAAGTTGCTGGAAAGGAAGGAGTAAGTTATGTTATAGGCTGTCATCTTGAGTTGGAGTAGGGGCCCCATCCTTACTTCAATTCAGAAGAGCAAACAAAAACCTCGTTCTCTGCCCTCCTTTTGGGAAATTAAGAGAAATCTCGTGAAGACCATTCTCTCTCATGGATGACCTTTCAAAGATAATTAAAAACCAGAAGTAAAAAAAAAACCAAACAAAAAAAAAACAGTTTTAAGTAGTTTTCCAGTTCTCATTTTTCTACTCATCTGGCAGGAATGATAGCATGTCAGACATAAGATCTTTAGAACCCAAGAGAAGGCAAACAAATGAAGATCAAATACTTGATACTACTATTAACGTTAATAAAGCATTCCAACAGAATTTCCAAGACACATTCATATTGCTTTTGTGCCTCAAGGAGATATTTCTCATACAGAAAAAAATCTGAAAGTGATGATTTCCCAGTTAATCCATAAATAAATATCTTTCCAGAGAAAGAACACCAGTAATAATGGAAGACATTTTTGTTTTTCTGTTTTTCCTCTTCTTTAATTCAATAAATCATTTGACCACAGAAAGACATTTTCCTTTGAGATGCATTTGAAGACATTCTCAGACTGTGACTTTCTGGGCTGTAACTGAACTAATCTGTCTTGTCTTCTGTCTAATCAGACTCAGAAGGGATCCCTGAAGAGGAAGTCATCTTCCTTGTCCAAAACAAAAACAAAAAACCCAACACCTTAATACTCCAGGTCCATTCCATTAAAGATAATGATCTGTATCACCTTGCTAGTAAGCCAGAATATTGCAGCCTGCATACTTTTTCCATGTCTTTGTGATTGACTTGTGTTTGCCTTCTCTGAACGTTGGGAAGTGTTTTAATTTGCTAATAGATGGCTTTCTTCTTTTCAGCATTCTTCTGTCCTTGGCCTTGTGCTGTTCAGATTTTATTGTTTTTATTTTTAACTTTGTAGATAGCTGGAAGGTTATTGAATTTCATGTGAGTTACTGTAAAAGGAGGGAAGGGAGGCACACTTTTCAAACTGCTACTTGATTTTCATCAGCCATTCACCAGTTTATAGTGAGTGAACCAGGCAAAGGGTTCTCCTTAACAATTCTTTCTTTTGTCATCTGTTTTTGTTTTCCCATCTTTGAAACTGTTGAATACTGAATTCCATAGGAAGAACTAAGAACAGAGCTATGCCACAGCTGAAGATGAACAGTGTTAATTCACCAGCAACATTAAACTTTTTTAATAACAGCAAAGAAGCCTGTTACAAGAGAACTTTTAATTCACTGATAAGTGTATTTTAAAACTGAATAAAATAATAACAACAACTTTTCTCTTAAAATTTAATTCATGAAAATAATTCAGAAAGCTTTGACATATTTGTCTTCTAGGAGTAAGTCATTCTAATTCTTTTCCACATAAGGCAGCATAGAAATTTATTTTTTAAAAAATAATTATTTCCTCAAACAGAAATATGGCGTGACTTGGTCTTTAAAAGTTTTCTCCTTAATAAATGTTGCCTATATAGACATAATTATATTGGAACAATCATGCTTAGGTGTTGAACTCATCTTAGTTCCCCCAACGTGTTTTTCTTTTTTACTGAAGCAGGGACACGAGGCAAATGTCTTCTGGTTTTCTTTCCTAGTGAACTATTATTCCTATGAGATTTTTTGTGATCATAGTATTAAAGTAAGTCTAGTTAGCACATAATCTTTAGTGACGGTGTGGTTATAAGTACTTAAGGGATCTTACAAGGTTTTAATCCAGACTTACTCAAGACTCGTTCCACTGCTGTCTTTTGAAGGAGGCAGGTGGTGCATCTGCATGACAACATCAAGAAGAGAACTGTACATTTTTAATGGGTCCATCAGTAGTTGGTAAGACTAGATGAATTTCTGTCTGGAAAAACTATTAGGTAGTCCTGGTTTTAGCAAAAGCCTCCAAGTTTGTATCTACCCATGTGGAGAAGAAAAGGGGAAAAAAAAAAAAGTGCCTTTATTATTGTGAGATTTGAGTTGTTTCACTATTAGAGTTAATATTTTCTTATTCTAAGTTTCACTGCAGATATTGGACGGACTGATAAGCATAATGCTATGCAATATCATATGGAAATGCTTGCTCCGTGTCTGAAAGCAAGTAAACAGTATTCTCATGTGAGCACAGCATTCCATCCATCTACAGGACAACAGAAAGAAAAAACATTTATACATGGTCTAGGATTGGACAAATATTCCTGTACCAGTGCCAAAACTTGTGAACTTAATTGTAACCGATTGGGGAAATTTTGAAGGAAGTGTTGTAAAAGAATCAGTGTCGCTCAATAAGAAATAGTACCGAACTAAGTTAGTTTATTCTTTATTCTCCTCCTTGATTGTCTTCACTTTTTATTCTAGTCTGTTTGCTCTTGCTCACAGAGCACTTGTGGAAAGCGCAGAATGACGCATTATTGCTCATCAGTTAAATGCATCTTCAGTTACCTTTATTGTTATGTAGAGAAAAGGTGAAAAATGTTTAAATGTATTTTGATGCCCACCTTGCTCTTCTTCTGCAATGAACGTTTAATATTTCTATTTCCAGTTCTACAAACACATCTTAACATTAATTCTTAAACAGTTAAATATTTTGAACAATTAATTTCACAGGTGGCTGTTTGCTCTTAGTTATTCTTGTGAATAACAGATCTTGGAGCAGAAGGATTGAATGTGATTATTGTTGGTCTAGCCAACTGAATGTAGTATTTATAGTGTCAGGTAATTACTTGTGCGTGGTTAGGTTTCAAAAAGGAAATTACAGCTTATTAACTTCATTTAATTTTTGCTTCAGGAAAAACTACCCACACCATTTATACTCCTATGAACTGCAAGAATGAAAATTAATGCTTAAGGCTTGGACCTGCATTTTTTTGACTGTTGATGGCTCTTTGAAAGAGTTTTTGGGAGATAAATTTGGGAATCAAAGTGAATTCAGTTGTAATTTGAAATGTTAAATAACATCAAATTACTAAATAATAAATGTGGATAGGGGCAACTGTACAATCGTTGTGATAGAACAATAGCCAAAATGTAGCCAGGGAGGATTTGGTTTTATCTTGACTAGAGTGATGCTTGATCTAAACACAAATTCCCCATGAAATACAAAACTTAGATGCCAGGCTTTTTTTAGTTGTGGTTTTGCAAGCATGTCGAAGCATGTTTAATACCACATCTGAAAGGTCTAGTGTGGACAAGCAAGGCAAAATGCACTTTAGTGCACATTAAACTGAACAAGGAAATGCTTTGTAATCCAAAAAATAGAATTTGGGTTTGTTTATGCATGCCTAGACCAGCTTTTAAGCCCGCCTTGGGTAGGGATGACCATAGCAACATGGGATTCAATATATATGAACACTTGTAGGTCACTTTTTTTTTGCGTCCTTCACTGTACCTACAGTTCACTGTTGGCTTAGCAAGCTACATAAAACTGTTGTGTCTTGGTTCAGGTGACAGAAGGAAGCTGTACATGTAACTTCAGTAACTTCATTGTACGTGCCTCTTGATTTAATGAGGTAGAGAGACCATTTCATATAGTATCATGTGGGCAGATCAATAGTTGGAGCTTCGGTATGCTGACTGAAATTATGGTTTGCAAGCTGTTTATCCTTCCTGTATGTAGTATGTTGTTTGCTTGTACAGGTTTAGTTAACTACCCAGGGTATTGCTCCTTGTAGCTGTAGCCTGAGGCTTTCCAAGACTTTTTACAATTGAAATATGTGTTACACAGCAAATTGTAGATAACAGAGGTGTTCCCTTTTGGTATTGGAGGGCTTCTAAAGATAGTAAAGATGCTGTCTACTAAATACTGGGGCAGTTACAGTTAAAATGTCAACTTGTTTCCCCCCAGCAATCAGAGTCTCTCTTACTTTCTGGTGACTGTTCTGCAAATGGCCATCATTTAGGCAACATTTAACTTTGATTTTTTTAAATTATGTCATTATTTTGGCATCACAGTGAATTGTTATGTTGCATTTATGATACTAATGTAGGGCACTCTTACTGAATAACTTGCACATTTGCTTTAAGCAAGCTGCCACATCGAGTTTTTAGTAGTGTTGCATACTCAGTTCACTTTAAACACCATTTTGAACTTATCTCCTTTATTTTAATCTAGGGTTATTAGCATCTCCACAATCAGCACCTGGAAATTTAGACAATGGGAAGAGTGGAGATGTTAAAGGTACTGGGACAGGCGGAAGCAGAGAAAACAGCACTGTTGATTTTAGTAAGGTAAATAATATTAAATACCATAGTGTTTAGCATAGAAAAAACTGTAGCAAAAATGTGGTGGTTGTTATTGCTGTCTTAATTATGTAGAAGTTACATGCACAAGTATCAGAATGTGGCAGAGGCCAAATGTGTCAAATGTTTTAAAACTGTGTGGGACAGAACAACTTCTTTCATTTGGTGATCTCAGTATTTTAGTAACTTAACGAGAGCAACCTGTGTACTTTCTCATGCAGGGGGAGATATTTTCAGACCTGCTATAAAGACTCTTCTGAAAACAATCTCGTAGATGGTATTGCAATGGTTTCTCCTAGGCTGCTTTTTTTCTTTTTCCTTTTTTTTTTGCAAAGGGCTTTTAAAGGGGATTCATTCTATATGTTTGAGTTTGCTATGCAAAAGCTAATATTCATTAGGAACATACAGTATCTCATTCTGAATCAAATCTTGTACTACCGTAAATTCCTTCTATGTCTTTTATAATTTAAATTTGCTGGGCAAGTTGCATTATGGCTGTTATTATAAAACTCAGTCTGTAGTGTTATCTTTATTGAGCAACACTAAGAAAATTGGTTTGCCAAGTTAAATAATTATGTATAAGCAAAGGTAACTTTTACACTGTAGTTCTCATCTGATCATGGCAGGTGCCATTTATTCCTGATCCACTGTCACAGTTTTTATGTTTTTGCTTGGCCTGTCCTTCTGTATACCTGCCTTGTCTCCTGTTGGGCAGGAGTCAGCCTCCTGGCACTGTAGTTGTGGCACACTTGGTGTGGGACTCAAGAGGTTATCTGTAAGTTCTCTAGATAGCAATGTACCTGGTGCTTGTGCGTGTTTGTATAGATGTGGACAAAGAGTTCATGTGCTATACCATTTTCTAATGCTATTCTGTAATTACGTACAGAAAGAAAAGCTTAGATTTTTAGCTGTTACATTCTTCGTGGGTGAAAACATGAACATACAAATTCTCTTTCAAAATTATGGCTTTTGAATATATATGAAAGATGAAAGATTCTAGAGATGTTCAAGACCAGGTTGGATGAGCAACCTGCTGTAGTGGGTGGCATCCCTGCCCATGGCAGGGGGGTTGGAATCTGGTGATCTTTAAGATCCCTTTCAACTCAAGTCATCCTATGATTCTATGCAACTGTGGAATAACCAATTGTTTTCTAGAAACCATGTGTAATTACATGAACTCTCCTTAGTTAATTGTGTTTAATTTGTTAAGTTATGTCCTATCACAGAATGTTTGTCATAAGTAATCCTAGTAAGGTGATTATGCAGTCTGGAGTCTTTTAGAATATAATAGGTAGCAGTAATTCTAACTTCTAGAAAATAGTTCATTGTTAGTGGCTGGCTGGCTGACACTTTATAAATATGTCTGTCTTTTCTGTATTGTGGGATTTTTAATTTGCTTTTGTATTTTTCTTTGTAGCTTGAATGTCTAGTAAATACTGATAAACTAAAAATTATGTTATAAATTTCATGCTAACAAATGTAAAGGAATAAACGCTTGTTTAATTTTTGTATAAATAGGTTGACATGAACTTCATGAGGAAAATTCCTTCAGGAGCAGAAGCATCAAACGTGCTAGTGGGAGAAGTAGATTTTTTAGAAAGACCTATTATTGCTTTTGTGAGGCTCTCCCCTGCTGTGCTTCTCTCAGGTCTCACAGAGGTTCCAGTTCCTACACGGTAAACAAATGCCTGGAAAGTCT
This sequence comes from Cygnus olor, assembly GCF_009769625.2. Lineage (NCBI taxonomy): Eukaryota > Metazoa > Chordata > Aves > Anseriformes > Anatidae > Cygnus > Cygnus olor. Next base: position 42,040,442 of record NC_049170.1, on the reverse strand, counting down.
GGCTTTACTTACATTATAAATTAATATTATTTAAGAAATTAATAATACTGAAGTTCTCAAATAGTCTACTATTTTTATACGCACTCCATAATCTCAGGAAATCTAGACTTCTGCTTAACATGATTACAGGTTGTTGGTCATACCTCAGTACTAGCGGAGAGAACTTATTTTTTGTGCACATTGATTCATTCGACTGTTATGTGGTATTTGACAAAAATTTGTAAATATATGGGTTCGATATTTTTGTTAAAAAATGAGTAAAATGCTTGTTTATTTTTCATTGTTTTCAACATATATGCTATAGGGAAAGGCAAAAAATAATCTTCATGGTGTTCTCTTAAGTGGATGTGAGAATTTTCAGAGGGTAGTTGACAGTAGTGCTTGTAATTCCAAAATTTCTGCAAATGTTATTTTATTAATTCACCTAAAATTATCCTGTCATAAATTTTCAGAATGCTGGAGGCTGATAGATTTTGAAATAGCACGCTTTATTCTGAAGATACAATCTCAGTTTTGGTTAGGGTAGTCAAAAAAACAAACAAACAAACATTGAGCTTTTCATTTTGTGAAACGAAAGTGCTACTTTTTCAAATGTGTGGTACTTGGGAAATTCATTTACATGGCCTGTAGTAAGAAGGCTGTAAAAAGAATTACTGCAGTTCACTGTTTATAAATTCTAAAGGATACAAACCAAAGTACTAGTTCAAAGAACAAAAAAGTGCTAATGATGATTGTGAGTGGAAATTGAGGCTGTCTGGTAAGACATGCTGTGACCCACCCCCAGATTAAATTTCCCTCCTAAAATGTCACTTTTACCTTCTTAGGTGTCCAAAATATAGAATCCCTTCCCTTCCACTGACACAGGACCAGGGTATGTCTGAGTATGCCCGATGTGTTGCTTGAAGTATATCCATGTATCTGTTATATGATGTACCTGTTGACAGAAATTGAGGGGTGTTTGACTCCTATGCGAGAGGTGATCATTGGAGGGGCTATAGCAGGTCATAATGCTCCTAGGCCCTACAAGGTCTTTGCCAGTGACAATGGCAGAAAGATGTATATAATTCAGAAGAAATATTCATTGGGCTCTAGCCTCTGCATTTCTTCTCCATTTATAGCATTAGGAAGTTGGAAAATTAGGCTTAATTAAGATTTCAGAGTAATCGTGGTTCTGGATTTCAGTTCTAGTAATGACTTTGAGGTGAGTCTTTTCTTAGTTTTACAGCAGTCTGTAAGACCTGAAATGGGAAGGAAAACATTTTTACTTCACCACCAAATTTTCTTGAAAAATTGGTTTGAAAAAAGAAGTCTCCGAGTATATTCAAAGGAGCCAGCCCTATTATCTCTATTGTTTTCTCCACAGATTTTTGTTTTTGTTACTGGGACCAGCCGGCAAAGCTCCACAGTACCATGAAATTGGAAGATCGATAGCAACACTGATGACAGATGATGTGAGTGATGTATTTTACACATCTGTAGTTAAAGAAGACTAGAATAATGTATTAACTGACTGTAATAAATGTATTTTGGAATGACAGGTTAAAGAAAAGGAACCAAACTAGCTAAATGTAGAACAGTAGAAACTTATTTCTTGTGTTAGTGACTTACAAAATGGTAAATTATTTTTTCCCCTTGCCTTCTGCTTAGAAATGCTACGTGTATTTCAGAAGAGATACTTGAGCTTTGCTTTACAGATTTTATTTTTATGTCAAATTAGGAAATAAAACTTTTAAATAGAACTGCATCTGATATGAATCAGTATAGTTGTCAAAAATGACAGCAAACTGCACAAGTGTTCAGGACAGAAAATTTTAGAATGTGTTCAATTGAGTCATCACAGGTATTTTTTATCAAAGCCAGATCAAATACTTAATGTTAGAATTTTACTAGGAATTTGTAGTCATATGCTTAGAGCCTTGGTGGACAATTTTAAAGAGCACAGGGGAACCAGAACTCTAAAACGGTCATCATTTTACTGATTAAAAATAGGATGTTTTAACTCTGCCTTTGCATACAGCGCCACCTGCTGAATTGCTCATAAATATTAGAATTTCTACTAAGTAACCCTAATAATTCTTCACTCTAGAAAAAGAAACCTGTGTTTGGAAATTTAAATCCAACTGTTCATTTCACAGTTGGCAACTAATCTACAGTATAGTATTTGTACAGCATAAGAACTGAATATTCAAAATTTTAGTTACAGCTTCTAATGTTTTAGGTGGGCTGATTTTTGGAATACTGTAGATCACTGAAGAAAATTAAAAAAATATATAAAAATTGGTGGTCTTAAAAGACCTGAAAACCTAAATAGTCGTAAAAGATCTAATTTATAATCGGAAGACTTAATTGTCAGGCCTTTGGAGATAAACATTTTATGCTTCAGCATGTGCAAAAAACAATTTAGAATCATCTTCTCCAGTCAGTTTAATAGCAAAGCTATCATTTCCTTTCCCTGTTTAAAAAGCATTTTCAAAATTCAGAGATGGTTTTGTTTAAATGCTACCTGTTTGAAATTGTCAATTCAGAGAATTCAGAGTTTGTGGTGTTGTGGCTGTGATAGGACTAGGTTTTTCTTGAGTAGAAAGGGGCTTGCTTTCTCATGCCTTTTAAGATAGATTGAGCTAGAGGATCTACAAATGAAATTTTTATTCTTAATCAAAAAGAAAAAAACAAACTTGTGTTTTGGTTTAAAGCTTGTTCAAAGGTGCTTTTTCATCCTCACTTAGCACAGTACAGCAACACAGTGACTGTAGGGCAGAATTGCTCAAGCAATAGTACATCAATTTGATTTACTCAATATTGAAGATTACCTTCTTAATCAATTTTAGAAATAAATTCCTTGTGAGTTTGAAGATAAAGCATCCTTATTTTATGTTCTGTAAGGGTGTGCATACAGGTAATTCTTAATGCAAAAATATGCAAGTAATGAAGAAGCCTAACTATGGAGGACTTTTAAAAATTTCCCATGCCTTAAAAAAAATAATAAATCACGTGTTCTTTTTAATCAGTTCATCTTTCAAAACAAAAAAAAATTTCAAAAAGCTGCATGTTTTCTCCTTGTAGGTTTTCCATGATGTTGCCTATAAAGCAAAAGACCGAAATGATTTGTTATCAGGAATTGATGAATTTTTAGACCAAGTGACAGTCCTACCTCCAGGAGAATGGGATCCATCTATACGAATTGAGCCACCAAAAAGTGTTCCTTCCCAGGTAAAAAAAAAAAAAAAAAAAAAAAAAAAAACACACCACCAAACCTCCATTATAGGGCTCCCATGCATTTCCAAATGCAAGTTAATTGTGCATTGCATGTTAACTTCAGTTAAGCATCAAGAAGACCCACACAACCATTTGGAAGAAAAAGTAGATCATTCATCTAACCAGAAAACTGATCCAAAACCTTTTTTTTTCCATTTTTTTAAAGTAAATTTTATAGTACTGGGTCTGGCCAGTATGGAGTTAACCTTCCCCACAGCAGCACATACAGTCCTGTGTGCTCTGCACTTGTAGCTAGAACAGCACCTATATATCACCAATGTTTTGTTTATTGCTGAGAAGTGCTGGCACAGCATCAAGACTCTCTCCACCCCCAGGGCAATGGGCTGGAGTTGGGCAAGAGGTGAGGAGGGGACATCACCGGGGCAGCTGACCTAAACTGACCAAATGGATATTCCATACCATATGTCACACTCAGCAATAAAAGCTGGGGAAGGAGAAGGAAGGACTCATGTTATGAAAGCATCTGTCTTCCCAAACAACTTCTATGTGTACTGAGGCCCTGCTTCCCAAAATGTGGCTGAACAATGCTTGCTGGTGGGAAGTTGGGAGTAACTATTTTCTCTCCTTGATTCTACGTGGTCTTTGCTTATTTTTTTTCCTCTTTCCCCTTAATTATCCTTATCTCAACCCATGAGCCTTTTTTCATTATATTTTCTCCTCTTCTTTGAGCAGTGTAGTGGAGTTTAGTTGACTGTCATGAAACCACCACATGTATTTATTGTAATTCCTTTTGTAATACTGAAATGAAGCTGTCTGAGATGGAGAGTTGATCCAAAATTGTACTTGGGTTCATATTATAAAATTTATTAATCTAACAATGATCAGCAAGAATATTGTAATTCTTATCAAAAAACACACCTTTATTTGCATGCAGCATTGATTGAAAATAAGTTTTAATGTGTATTGGTTAGCAAATAATGTTTACAGAATGTTTATGAAATAGATAAATGTGTCTGGTTGTGCTACAAGGCTTAGAACTGAGAGCCAGGGTGAGACCTTAGTGGCCTCTGACTTCTTCCCTTTCTCCCGCTTTATCACTGAGGGAAATTCCTGCCACAGGGATCAGAAGTGCGGAGAAAGACTGATACTCTTTGTTCATAAGGCTGATGCTGGTGTTGAATTATGTGATTATTTAGGGAAGTGGTTGGAATGGAAGGGGGGACAGCAGTATAGCTTACCTCATGAGTAGTGTGAGGCGAGCAATTAATTTGTTGCCTGAACAAGCAAGGCTAAGTGTTTATTTTTTCTGGAATGCAAGTTTGGTTGAGAAATTTACGACGAGATGGTGAGCTTGCTGAAAAGAGGAATGACTTTTCATTTGTACTTGTACTAAATACTGTATTTTGTTAGAGAGTGAGGTCAGTTTCTGTTACAAGCTGGCGGCTTCTGCTCTGGAAATGACTGACAGAAAAATCTTAAGATTTCTAGGCCACATGGCTGAGCCTATACTATGTCTTGAAAAGGCAGACTCTGTTTCATCATGTCTCAGGGGAGATAACTCTTTTAGAAAGGGAAGATTAGTACTGTTGTGCAAGGCATTAAGATCTTTTTGAGAGTGTTGCACAGTTTTGGTCATCTGTATTCAATAAAAGAGGAATTTGGCAAATGGAGAGCTGCTGATAAGCTGGGATTCTGAAAAAGGCTGGAAGGCAAGTCTCTGTACACTCTGCTTTTGCACTAAAAAGTATAATTTAAAGTATGTGTTTGTCTTGTGTGGTTTTTGTTTTTTTCCTTCTTTAGGAGAAAAGAAAGATACCTAAGTTTCCAAATGGATCTACTCCTACAGGAGAGACTCTTAAAGAAGAAGGCCATCATGCTGGACCCGAACTTGAGAGAACCGGAAGGTGTGTTCACTTCCCTAAATACTAGCTACCACAAAGAAATAAATGTGATAAATCTTCATAGCTTTATAGCTTTTAATGATGGCATTTAAACATCAAAAAAAAAAGAAAAATATTGTATGTGTCAGAACGCATCTGTTTTCCTTTTCAAGTGTTGGATTCTTGCCTATAAATGGCAGTCTGCTTAAAGCATTTTCAAGCCTGTGGCAGTGTTTCTCAACACATTTGTGAAGGATTTCTTATAAGATGCTGCTTGATTTAACTAACTGACTTTTAAGTGTTGAGTTTTAATTTTTAATTATCAAGAGCATGCAATTATCATAATTATACCAGGAATATACAATTTTCAGTATTGGGCTAGGTACTAAAAATTTCAGTTAATACAAATCTGTTTTATTAAACATGTATGAAGTGGAATAACAAGGAATATAAAGTGGCAAAGAATACTGTTTTTGGTTGTTTCTTTTAGATCTGAAATAAAAATCAAAGGAACTTTTCAGTTGAGTTGCATTACTATTCTGTTCTGAAATACTTGCCAAAAAAACACCCCACCTCTCTAACAGTGGAAATGCAACTGAATAGGACTACATGCTAATATTGCATATTAGAAATTATATCAACTGAGAAATTCTGGAGAAGATGTATAAAGTTATTATCCCCAAAATGATAAACTTCTAAGTGATTTGCATTTTTCTCATACCTTTGCAAGAAGGAATTATAAGCGTTGTTTTAATTTTTACCATTTTAGCTTCATCATACTCTTATCTTGCCTTTTTGCAGATGGTATAGGGAACAAAAGTTCATTTCTACCCACAGAATTATCTTTAAGTAGCTAAAACTTGTTTTTTTCCACAGGAATGGAAAATTTTGTTAAGGCTTTTATGTATAATTCACAATAAACCCATTTTTTCCTAGTTACAAATTTTACTTAGTATTTTAGTTTTGAAAATTTTGAGAAGCTGCAAAAAAAGCCTTTTAATTTCTTGCTAATAACTTACCCACTTGAACCGATTTATATATATTTGTTTTTGTATTTCCGTTTAGAAAATATCTCCATACTCCAAATGTTACACTGTTAAGTAAATATAGGTTTGTTCATCAATATAGAGAATTCAGATAAAAAACAAAGCTACAACTGCTTACTGGAGTAGTGATATTGAAATGTATCAATGCAATGATTTTGGTTGAAGCATATGTCTCTTGTTCCTTGTTCTGAATTTCATAAGCCAGATTTAACTTTAAGCATAATTAAGGTATAGATATTTGTAAAGATATTTTTTCAGTATCTAGCCTGTTATATGCAAAAATTCCTAGCCAGCTTTTAAAAATGTGGATGACCTGATTGATGATACTTTGGAAAAATAATTAATTGGAATAGATAAGATTCTCACTTATATTTTAAACTGTGTTATGCTTTAATCTGGATTATAAAATAGCTAATTTTGTGCTGGCAATAGGCACTGGCAGTCTTGTGTAGCCCATAGTTTTGAACTAGCTAGAATCCTTTAGTGTACAGTTTGACGAGTTTCATCTCACCTATTTAGGCTTTTTGGTGGTTTGATACTTGACATCAAAAGGAAAGCACCTTTTTTCTTGAGTGACTTCAAGGATGCATTAAGCCTGCAGTGCCTGGCCTCGATTCTTTTCCTATACTGTGCCTGTATGTCTCCTGTAATCACTTTTGGAGGGCTCCTGGGAGAAGCTACACAAGGCAGAATAGTGAGTACAAAAAATGGTAGTGGCCAGGCTTTTAGACCTTCAGAGGCAAGTCACTGTGTGCATTTGTCTCGTTTCTTTATACTTGTATTTGAAGAATTTACCCACAGCACTTGATTAGCCTGCCCCAAAGCAGATCTTCCCCAAAAGGTAATTGCTGTGGAAAATGTGGGGAATCCATGTGAACAGGAGAAGATGCACAGTGGAGGTAAAAATTAAATAAAATAAAAAATTTTAAATGTTTATCCTGCCATATTGGATGAATAGCTTCATGAATTGAGAAAAGGCATTGCCTTCTTTTTGGCTACTTGAAAATAATGAATAGCAGTAAAGGTGCACCATCCCACTAGGCCTACTTTAGGCAAAATCAGAGGCTCAAGGTGGACAGCCAAGAATGTGTACTGGCCTTGAGTAGTAGGCCTATGAGGATGATAATGCCTACAGTGTTATGGGTAGCAGTCAATTCTGTATTTAAGTAATGGACAGGATATATGTGTTTGCTTTTGCTAATGGTATGTTGTTATCAATTGCAAAAAAATAAAAATCAAAAAAAAAAATTGAGCAGAAAATACTCTTCACTGTAAATGACTTGAATATTGACCATAAATATTTGGTAGTGTTATATTTGGCAGTATGCAACACCAAAACCTTATTAAAACAAATGTTTGGTTGCACTTTAGTTTTTGGACAGGGAAATAATACTTCTGTCAGCAATGTTAAATACTCTGTGTCCATTGGTTTGTGAGTAAACTAGTTTGAAGTGTATTTTCTGGTTTTAAATCTTTTGCAAAGAACCAAGGCTTCTCTCCTTTTGGGGAAGGGGAAAGATAAATTTAGGAATGTCCTTTACAAAGTTTAAGAATCTGGTAAAGCTTATGCTATAAAGTTCTTCATGATACTTCTTAAATCAAGTTCTTAAGCTTGTACTGTGTTACCGTTTAGTTAACTTTTCTCTCTTTCAAGTAATGCTGTTGACTTGGATATTTGTTTATTGATGTAGCTCTTCAAGCTGATAGCAAATACAGAAATAAGTTATCTTTTCTGTGCACTGTTCTTGCCACTCAATGTAAGAATGGGTTTCCTTGTGGTTATCAAAATGTTGATGTAATTTATGAATGTACCTTTTATGACTATGAAAATATGCTTCTCTTAAAGCTTGATTCTTAAATACCTTCTTTCTTTTAGCTATCTGGAATTGTTTGTGGGTTTGTTCCTGCCTTCAGATACTTGGTGTGCATCATTGAATATAAAATTTAGTTACTGAACACACATGTTCAAGCACAGTAGCTGACATTGTAAGGTACACAATTTGTGTTTGAAACCTTTCCTCACATTCCCAGAGGTCATCACCTCCACAGTACTCCTGTCCCTGCCACCTTGACTGACAGCCCCAAGGTTAATGCATTCACTAAACCAGTAGTTCAAAGGTAATAGCTAAGCAAGAGACGGGGTTTATATATTTTTTTTCTGACGTAATTAACCAAGGACTCATGTTTTTTATTTTTAATAGCTCCAGTTCAGCAAACCCTTTTGACCTATTTTAGATGCTTTCCTGAATTGGGGCTTAAGTTTGCATAATTTTTCTTTTCTTAATCTTGCATAGTTGCAAAATAGCAAACAGCTGCAAATTCCCCAGCGAACCCTTTAATCTGCTAATTCTTGACTTTTCATAGTTACAGGTGGTGTAGTTAACTATTTTAAAGTAACTTTAACACCATTTTAGGATCTAGAAAGCCCTGCACGTCTCTTGAGGTGCATTGTAACATTTCTTCTTAGCAGAAAATGTTATCTTAGAAAATGCAATTCATCGAAGAAAAATACTTATTTCAGTTCTCAAAAAGAAATGCATTACCAGGTGGGACATTGGTTTACAGTTCATCTATTTATGGTGTCACATATACATAAACCAATATTGTTCAGTAATATCCCCTGCACCACCTCCTGTCAGTTGTTATTTTTTTGTAATGCTTGGTTGACTGATGCAGGTTTGATGCAGCACACTGTGTCATGTTTTGGTACAGGTATGTTGCAATTTTTTTTAGAGAGACAGATAATTCCTTCCATACACTACATAATTTTATTTTCTATTTGTAGTAATTGTTGGCATGTTTTTCCTCCATAACTCGCAGGACTAGTAACTTGTTCTCATGGTTTTGGATGGCTTTATGTTTCTCGGGAGTGAAGCTTTCCAAATCTTTTGTCCATGGTATTGTTACTGCAAAACAATGTTAAATTATTCTTGTGTCTCAAACACTAATATTAATTGTAGTGTTTTTACATCTTGTCTTGTTTGTACATTAATGCATCTTAAAACTGTGTTTATGCAGATGTGGCGCTAAATGCTAACCTGAAAGGCAGCATAGTAAAAGCAGATTCTTTTCCCCCCGAACAGAGTGCAATAGAATCTCTCTTTGGAGCCTCGTTAACTGGGATTGCCTATTCTCTCTTTGCTGGGCAACCTCTTACTATTTTGGGGAGCACCGGACCAGTTCTAGTATTTGAAAAAATATTATTTAAATTTTGCAGGTAAGTAGTGATATTTTTATTAGCTTGATACACTTTCTCACTTTCCAGCCTGTTAGAATAGCTGTAACTGAAAGCAGATGTGTTCGAAATGGATGATCATGAAGATGTAAAGACAGCAGCAAGAGATGGAGATGTGCATGTGGTTTGGCAAAGCTTTGAGTTGCTTGTGCCTTAATGAGAAAATCAGTGATGAAGTGGATAGGACTTAAATAGTATATTCTAACTATGTGGAGATGTTGGCTTTGATTCTGCAAAGGTAAACAGGGATTGAGCTGCTCTCCTGGAAAAACCATCCAGGTACTTCTGGAGAGAGCATTCCCATGATGCTTCCTGAGGCAGGTAGTTGCGCCCTCAATCCTAGAAACACCTTGCAGTGTTGTTCAGCTCTGGTGGAAGATGAAACAGAAAAGTTTGTGTTTTAGTCAAAACTGACATCAAGGAAACATTGTGAATACCTAGAACTTGGCCTCATTATCCATTTTCAAATATAGTATGGTAGAGGTTATTTTAGGCTCAGCTAAGACTTTTTTTTTTTCACAGGGATTATGAGCTTTCCTACCTCTCCCTACGAACTAGCATTGGTCTGTGGACTGCATTTTTATGCATAGTGCTTGTAGCAACAGATGCCAGCAGCCTTGTCTGTTACATCACTCGATTTACAGAGGAAGCTTTTGCAGCGCTTATATGCATCATATTTATTTATGAGGCATTGGAAAAGCTTTTTCATTTGGGAGAAATATATGCCTTCAATATGCACAATAATTTGGATAAACTGACTTTATATTCGTAAGTATTGAGTTTCTATTTGTCAGTAAAATACATAGATAAAATGTTTATATTATAGTGGCATATCATTTACCAACTGTGGTGGGTGCCTCTTGGTGGTAGGGTAGGAGGAATGCTGGGGGTGGTAGGAGCATGAGAAACTTCAGAAAAATTCTATTCAGGATGCCGTGGAACTGAATTTTTTGTGTTAGCTATGGGTGGTTGGATGGGATAAGGGACTGTGACAATGCCTGTTTTATCTGCAGCCTGATTAAAAGTCAGCATGTGCCATTAGCTGAGTTCTGCCAGGAGTTCTGCCTCACCACTTCAAGAAATCATGATGGTTTCCCCCACCTGGGTGAGAATTATTTCCAGGCAGCTGAGGCATGGAGAGCTTCTTCAGCTTGTCTGTGCTAGGAACAGAGTTAACATCTTTAAGCACTGTTCCTTCCTACTGCAATTATGGGGATACTTGACTTTTTAGAATTTACTTTTTATAAGAGAGGAAAATAATAAAAAAAAAAAAAAAAAAGAAACCGTTTTTTGTATTTCCTGCCTTAGTAAAGCTACTATCTCTTTTCATCATCATAATTAGCAGTAAAACTATCAATATGAAAGTAACTTCATTTCATTTAAGGAATATAATATATTTAGGTATATCTTTTTACATTTGATTTATGGGAATTGTGCATCTTACCTACTTTTTAGTGTGAATCTGTACTGTTTAAAATAGTTCACTTACACTGTGAAATCATCACTGAGTAGTTGTCATACCACGTGTCTTGATGTCTTATTTATTTTTATGTGTGTGTGTGTATATATATATATATATATATATATATATATATATATATATATTATGATCTGCTGCTTTGTCTTTTGCTCCTCAGTGTGCAGTTTTCAAGCTTAGGGTACAGTTTCATGAAATGTGATAAATCGACTTAACAGCTCACACCTGCTGGGAGGAGGAAATCCTGCTGTTAGTGGGAAAATCTGCTCAGTTCTTAGTTCAAACCAAATCAGAATCAAAGTTTTTCCTTGATTCATCAGCAACACACAATTACCTGACAATCAGTTATCCATACATTTAGCATTAGTAAGACAGTGGATAAACTGCAATGCTAGACACTTAAGAAATACTAGTAAGAACCGACACATTTCTAAGTCATCTTCTATTACTAATCCCCAAAAGGTCTTAATCATGCCCACACCAATATTTACCCTCCAACCCCAGACATTTGGGTTATGGTCACATGCTCTTCGAGGAGTACAGGTTCTGCTGCTAGTGCTTCCCTCTTGTTGGACGTGTGGGTGCCCCAGTTTTACTTGTGCCTGTGTGGCTCTCTACAGTCTGCTAAGTCACATCCTGGTCAGAGCTCTCTTCAAGGTGACATCCAACATCCATACACCTGAGGTGGGAGTCATTGCCTGTACCCTGCACTGTCAGTCCCTAGCTGGAGGGCAAAGTGGCTGGCAAACCCACTAGTGGGGTGGCTCTGCCTGGCCAAGGCAGTGGTCACGATTATGCACAGGGAGACTTCTGGTGGTGTCAAACCAGATTTCAGCTGTTGTGTTTCCACTCCAGGATCTTGTCACTTTACAAATATTCATGCTTCATTAGCATTTATTTCCAGGATATTTTATTTATTGGTTTGATTTCTTTCCAAAAGTCATTTTTTAGTTAATCTGTTTAAGCCAGCTGATGGTCTGCATCCTCCTCTTCAACATGATTGCTTCTGGGCATCCACCATCTCAGACTGCTGCTTGTATTCCATTCATACATGGTATTTTCACTCCCTTTCTTGTCTTAACAGCTGTCCATTTATCCAGGCCATTTTGTCATGAGCAGGCCAGTGGGCAATGCAGCTCACTAGGTCCTTGGGGAGCACATTAAATAGGCCAGTCGGTAACTGGGGGCCTGTAGGTCTTCTTCTGACCCTTGCCACATGACTGTCTGCTGCGCTATGTGCATATGCCCATTGGGGTGCAGAAAGGAAGGAGTGATGTCTCCTTGGTTCAGCTTTATGTGGAGTCATGCTTGTCATTTTGGGTATTCCACAAGCTTCAATTTTTTTTGGTTTGATTTTCTATTGGAAAGCTGTAGGAAATCTGACCTTTTAAAAGTGCTTTTTTTTTTTTTCCTGTTCCCTTGGAGCGTAATCTTCTAAGTGATCCAGAAGACAGTTTCAAATACTCTTAGGCATTCTGTTTATTTCTTTTTCCCAGATTTCCACTTATCTACTTGGTGGCATTCTTTTATTGTGTTTGTTGAGAAATTTGTTGATCTTCCTTCAGCATTCTTGTTCATGTTACTGCCTTTAATGATTAAAGCTGCTTTCTTTGCCTCTCATCATACTGTTGCAATTCCTTTCTCAAGTTACTCTGTTTGTGACTACTTTATGTGAGTTACTTCTTTTCAATCTTCTGTTTTCTTTTGCTGTTACTTTAGAATTCAGTTACCAAAAGACAGTATATTTACATCCTAAGTTTCCTCAATACTGTGCTTTGCAAATTACATTGGTTTTGTCCATACACATCTTGTGCATTTTCCTTCTAGTCCTTCATGCTATTAGGATGCAAGTTTTACCTTCCAGAGTTCTTTGTTTGTTTTTTCAGTTTTGCGATGGATTTCGTTAAAAAAAAAAAAAGTTTCACCTGAGACTTACTTCTAGTTAATTATCTGATTCTCTTCTTCTACATAAATACTTGCATATTAAACTTAGTTTGGTGTACTTCAGTAACTTTATTTGAAAACAGCTCGTTAAATCAATATTCAGTGTGTTCTTTTACTGATGTGTACTGCTGTCAACCTGTCCAACAAAATTCTGTAGGCCAACAAATTTGTGAACCATTGCAGTAGACAGGAGCACTTTTACTTGTACATAAAGTTAATAAAAACAGATATATGCAAATGCTTTAAATATGTGACATTTATGTTTTTACATCTTCATTTAGCCCATTGCATACTCAAATTGTGTCTAAATTTAGGGTGACCACTTTTGGTCATGTGTTGATCAGAAGGCATGCAAAATAGAAGATAAATGGCTGGGTACCAACATTTCTGAAAAGAAATGGTTCAGAAACTTCTAGAGGCTAGTGACATGCCTGGTCTGAAAAAAAGGGGATGTTGAAACCGAGTCTTTGACGACAGTTTTCTAAATGCAGTGGTTCCAGTCTCTGTTCTCTCTTACGTTGGTGTACAATGGTAGGAACTGAATTTTGCCTCACTGTGGGATGGTATGCTGTATAGAAATCTGAAGACCTCAATTTGTACACAGTCACGGAAACCTATTTGTGTCTAGAAAACTTTATGTGGAAATTTTTATAAATAACACAGTATATTTTTGTTTACTGATGTTGTAAGGTGGTGGTGTTTGGATTTTTTTTCTTCTTTGATTCACAGTATATAGATATCTGCATATATCATCTATTTCATTTTATTTTCAGGTGATATTATATTTAAAAACTGGCAGATCAGTCACATATTTAAGTCAATGTCTTTTCTGCTTCTAATTCTTTAAAATACATAGATTGGATTTTGTCCAATCTGTAGAAACTCCTGTGCATTCATTTCTTTGCAACACCTTTATCTCCTTGCCACCTCCTCCATGGGAAAAAAATGTAATTCATTTCATGTCAGCCTTGTGCTTTGCTCGTTTTGTAGAAGGCTGGGATAAACTCTGGCTTAAACTCCTCAGGATTTTTTGAAATTACTTAAGATCAGTGTGTTTGTCATTTATGTGCTTAAAAGCTTATCGTTTTTTCACTCTTTCTTTCTTTCTTCCTTTCAGATGTGTGTGCTCTGAGCCTCAGAACCCCAGCAATGAAACCTTGCGGATTTGGGGGAAAATGAATAAGTCTGTGGAAACTATTGTATGGAGTAACCTTACAGTATCAGTGAGTATCTAAAAGTTATATATCTATATGTATAAAAACTACAACAACAAACAACCACACAGTACTGGTCTTTGTTAATATATTTCATCTGGTTTCTTTCTCACTTTGAGCAAGGACTGGTTTCTTAAAAAATGTGTTTTGAATACTTTTATTCCTCCAATAATGTTTTAAGCAGTCATTGTACTGTTTTAGATAAATGATTCCATGACATTAAATTGTAGTATTTTAAATGGCTGCCTGAGGTAGCCACTTCAATACTGGTAGACAGAGCAATCTTCTTTCTGAAATGCAGATGAATGTGATGAGCTGAATAAAAAGAGGATATACTTTCTTTCAATTTCCTGCAAAGGATGGATAAATATTTTTTATAAGATGTGAAGACGGAACTTGAAGTTAAAATATGCCAGCAGACACATTTCTTAAGTTGATGTTAGATATTGGTATAAAACTCACAACAGAGGTAAAGTGAGCAAGTACCTAAAAATTGATTATTTGGAAAACTGAAGGTTAAAAAAAGATGGGAGGGCTGTTTGAAAGACTAAGCCTTAAAGCATTACTTTCTGAACTTGATATTTTGCAGCCACATCTGTTTACTCTTGCGTCCTGGCACCTGGTCTGCACCCACATTTTGTATGATTTAGATCTGCTGTAGATTTTGCATTGCATTTGCTAGCTTTGTATGCCTCTGTAAGCCTTCTCAGAATATATAAAATTAAGATACCTGTGTCTGGGCTCTTCTTGTGTCTGAGCCTAGAGGCTCACACTGAAATTAGGATGTGTTGTGTACAGCAAAAACACTATTAAAAGCCTCAGTGTTGTACTAGAGTTTTAGCAGTAGTGTTTTCTACGTACTAGCAATGGCTCCTAGTCTGCCATAATTACCTAGGAAGGCAATTTCTGCCTTCTACCCAGAAGGTAATTTGTTATAAATACTTTAGATTTATTTGTTTATTTTATATACTTTTTTTCTTGAATGTTTTTTTCTTCCCATGGGCAGAACTGATCCAAGACTTTGTGGTGCTTACAATCAAAATTGGTAGTTAATGGGGAGAATTTTTTTCATAGATTACTTAAAAAAAAAAAAAAAAAAATTAGCCTGTGTAAGGACTAGACTGCTCCTTCCAGCTATTTGCTCAATTGGCTTGTTCATTCCTGGTACTCTGTGTCTGCTTTTAATTCTTCACTTGGCATTTCACTGAGTCTTTTGGGTAGGGGTTATCTAAGGATGTTTTTCTTTTTCATTTTTTTTATTTCACTAATTTCTGTTATTTATTTTTTTACTTTGCCAGAATTTTTATTTCTACCAATTGGGTTAATCTCATTTTGAAAGAATCTTTTTTTTTCTTTCCTTTAACTGTATGAGGACAAAACAAACTCAAGACTAAAGACGTGGCAGAAACTGGGGAGATCTCATGTTTATGTTCATCAAATTGAAAGTTGATGTAGAGTAGTCTGCTTTCCTGGATTTAGTCCTCAACGTTTATTTACACATTCAGTCTTGTGGTGCTTTGAGAAAGAGAATAGAAATGAGGTGAATGTAAAAGATGAATGTTGGGGCATCTTGCAGCATTTTGTAATTCTGAAATGAGTAATTGTTACTGTAGCTCTTCTGCAACTGACAGTATACAAACCTTTGGCATTTCAGGATGAGGTGCTGATGGAGGAAAGAAGGAACCTCCTTTTGGATATTGTGGACGTTTTCATGTGTGTTTTCTATTGATAGGGTTACAAATTAGGTTGAATATTGTAACTGACTAAAAATTTAAGGATTTTCTCTCTTTGCAGGAATGTTTAGAATTTCATGGTGTGTTTCATGGATCAGCTTGTGGCCATCATGGACCATATATTCCAGATGTTCTCTTCTGGTCTGTCATATTATTCTTTACAACGTTTTTCCTCTCCTCTTTCCTTAAGCAATTCAAGACCAAACGCTATTTCCCAACTAAGGTAATTAAATACGACTGTTACTTTGTACTAAATAGATCAGTATAACTTAGCAGAGTTTATTTTTTTTAATTTTGCTTCAGAACTTTGTTCTGAGAGTATAGCTTTAACCCATTTTTTAAGACAGAAAAGAGATTAAAAACAAAATTAGCTAATAATTCAGAAGATTAAGACATTTTAGAATTTTGTTACAAGAAAAAAGAGTAGAATTTTCAGCACTAAATTTCTTTTACTCTAAACATTAGAATACCTAAGTGTTTGTCTTTCCATATTAATAGGTATTGCCAGGTATCATCTGGAGTGATTAATTTCACACAGTTCCCTCTCAACTAGTTGTACAGAACAATTGATTGCTTTGTCTAAGCCTATAATGTCAGAAGAGTTCTGAGTGGTTCCTGAGGGAATGACTATTTCTAACAGATGTTAATACAATGATTAAAATTTATTGGTTATCCTTGGACTTACTTATACTAGCCAAAATAAAGGGAGTAGATTTTTCTCTGAACCTCAGCTCATACCTACAGTGTGTTCCTAATACTTAAGAAAGTCATCTTTGAGAACAATTCAGTGGTTTTACTGAATTAAGCTACAAGAGATTAGTTGTGATGGCCCAGCCTCTTAGTAGGCCAGAGAGAACAAAGATGGGAAAGGAGTTAATTTGGAGCAGTCTGTTTCTTGTGGTAGTTAAATTTAGATGAGATTATCAGATCAACAGTTGTATAGAATAATCACCTTCTCCAACTTCATACTATTCTGGCAGGCAGCTAAAATATAAAAAAAGGAAATAAACATGATATTCAGTGGTGTAGTAGAATATAAATAGACTTCAGTATTCATAGGGAAGAAAATTCTCTTTCTATACGTGCAAATTGTAATGATGAAACAGCAAGAGATAACAGATCTTTTTTTTTATAGGTGCGTTCTACCATCAGTGACTTTGCAGTATTTCTGACCATCGTAATCATGGTTTTGATTGACTATCTTGTAGGAGTACCTTCTCCTAAGCTTCATGTTCCAGAGAAATTTGAAGTAAGAAACAAAATCTTTTAAAATAAACTTTTTTAATTCTTGCAGTTTTATAGGCAATAGAACAATGGAATTGAATTGAAACAGGAATTTAAATTTTTTGATTTAAATTGTAGTTGTTAATCTCTCTTCTTTTCTGAGTGTGTGTCTCTCCTGAAAGAAAACACTATGCTTTACATTGTAGTATCACTGAAAAGGATGTATCCTTTTGTGCAAATGTGCACAAATCAAGGAATGCAATGGATTGTTTTAATTTTTTCATGGAAGTCTCACGTTCATATTTAACAGCTAGTCAGTCTTTTCGTCAAAGCCATGGGAAGAAAAATCTAAGCTCACGTTTAATAGACTACTGACCTGTTCATTGCAGCTAATGTTTGTTGCAATAAAATCTGAAGTTTTAGTAAATTAATACTTATTTATTTTATCAGCCCACAAGAAAAGACCGTGGATGGTTCATAGATCCTCTTGGAGGCAATCCTTGGTGGACGCTGCTGATAGCTGCAGTTCCTGCTTTACTCTGTACCATTCTCATTTTCATGGATCAACAAATAACAGCTGTTATTATAAACAGAAAAGAGCATAAACTGAAGGTAAAAGTCTATCCATTTTCACAAAACTCTAATTTTTTGTAAGTTGAGTTTATTTTAAATCAGATTCATTCTGTAAGTCTGTGAAACATTACCAGCAGCTGCTATATAAATATACATATTGACTAATGCAAAGAACAACTCTAATTTTTTGGGCCCTTCCAAAGTCTTTTAACTTTTTTAGTAATATATTATTTACCAACAATGTTATAAATCTTGCATAGTATAAATAGAAACTTTATCAAATGATTCATTTCTTTGCTTAATTTTACAGAAAGGCTGTGGTTATCATCTTGATCTGTTCATGGTTGGTGTTATGTTGGGTGTATGTTCTATCATGGGTTTACCATGGTTTGTCGCAGCAACTGTCCTGTCTATAAGTCATGTTAACAGCCTGAAAGTTGAATCTGAATGCTCTGCACCAGGAGAGCAACCAAAGTTTTTGGGAATCCGGGAGCAGCGAGTGACAGGATTGATGATTTTTGTCCTCATGGGTCTTTCAGTGTTCATGACCTCTGTGTTAAAGGTAAAAGAGTTTATTCCAAAATACTTGTATTTTTTTGTTCTTTGGATTTTCCTTTTGTGATTTAGTTTTTTGTGATGTTATCATGTTTTATTATGTTAAGTAAAACATATCTAGACTCGTTATCAAGTTAGTTGAATAGAAACAATGGAGGAAGATGCAAGCAAACTGAACAAGCTAGAAGTGTAGTGAGTAGAGAAGAAAGCAATCTATGTCCCTGTTACCTGATTTTCTTGCTAGCAACCTTTTTTAAAAATTGAGAGAGTGATAAAGTCACTTGAACAGAAGTAATGTAATATGGCCGAAGAAGCAGAAACACACAGTACTAGAAGTGATCATCAGAAATGACATTGCTCACTTTTCTTTATTTTCCAGCTTTTTAAACTGCCTTTGAGGTTTAAAGTGTTGAGATGACCTTACACAGCACCATGGTGTAATAAGAGATTCTGCAGGTCAAGTTGTGGCCTCAGCTGACACTTTGCCTCTGAATTTATATCAGTTCAGTAAGCTTTTTGCTCAGATAAGAGTAAAATAAGTTTCACTTCTGTTTTGTTGTGCTGACTTCAGCAGTTAGGAGAGAAATAAATAGAAATCTTTCATCAAAATAGCAGTTGTGGCATAGAATTGCGTAATTGCCAATACCTGTGAAGAATTTTGTGGAAGATAGATCACAACTCATTTCACAAACAGGTAGCTTCTAATGGCTGTTTAAGATTGGGTAATGGGAGGAAATAGATCTATGAACACACAGCTATAGTTTATTATTAGAACTACATATTATAAATTTTTAATAACTGATCATTTATGCTTGTTAAACACCATAGAGGTCTGAATAAAATAAAGCAGTATTTAAAAATATATACTCAGATAAGACAATCTCTGGTAGAAAAGCTACCAAGAGCTGAGCTGTATAATGGAAATTGCCAGAATCAAAAGCAGAAATACTGAAATAGATTTATTGTTGCTCAAAAGCACTAAGTAAAGGTGCTGATTGCTGAAGCCTGATGTTTATTGCACTTTTTAACAACTGATTCTTGGAAACTAATACTTTAATTTGTTGTGGGATCCAGCGTAATAGGAATGGGATTACTACAAATCACTCTATGAAATACTTTTCTTTTTCACTGTAAACGGATGTTAGTGTTCAAAACAAAGAAGTAAGACAAAGGCTTGAATTCGTAAGCTGCTGTGCTTTTGTTCCATGTACTGATATATGCTGATTTAATGTAGAAGTTAGTGCTAAAGAAGTACTAGCATGTCAAATTATGTAGCTCATGGTGAAGACACTGTCTTCTATATATACACACAGAGTAATGAATCCCTAAAGCACAGTTTTATTCCACACTATTTTAAGTTTCGGTAAAGGCTTTTGTTCAGGCTTGATCGCAGCAGTTTTTATTAAGGCTTTCAATTACATCTTGACTGTCCTTTATTCAGATCTTTCATGAATTCGGGAGCAAAGCAAGCCTCGTCTGCTCTGTGTAGGCTGCAGAGGCTTGATGGAAGTGCCACTGAAATCAGTGAACAACTTCATTATTTTAAGAATATTAGTTTAAATCTTACTATTGGAGCAACGTTTAGCCCTGAAAAATTAATAGATTTTTATAGACCAGTAGGTATGGTTTCTTTTTTGCTTCAGCTGATTCCGAAATACCAGCTTAGTGTGGGGAGGGGGACACACTGCAAGCTTTCATATGGCAGTTTCATGAAGCTGGTAGTCTCAATACAGTTCCTATCAAGTAGCAACCTAAACCAACATCCTGAGCGTTAATAGAAGTATTGGTAGCAACCTAGAAAATGTTCATTCTGGACTGTCCATTCCTTACTACTTTTTTTAATCACAACGACAGGCTTACTAGCTCTACGGAAATAACACAGGTCCTTCCCCACCTCCCAGCTTTTTTTGCTGTTCACTGCTACATTTATTCTCTCTGTAAATAGAGCCTAAGCCTGTACAATTTCTTCACATAAGTAAAATATGATGTAAAAACAGTTAATGTATTTCACTAATATGGACTGCAGTGGTATATTGTGTTGATTCTTTAAGTAACTGATGCTTTTTCCTCTGCAGTTTATTCCAATGCCAGTTTTGTATGGTGTCTTTCTTTACATGGGAGTTTCTTCATTAAAAGGCATTCAGGTAAAATCTGATTTTAAGGAACAATTTGTCTTTACCACTACAAGAAAAAAAGTTTAATGCATTATTTTACATCAGCATCAATAAAGTAAGCCAATATTGTCAGAGTAGGATGTAGGATAATTTCCTAAGTGTCATGTTTAGTGTTCTTGCCACTGTCTTCACTTCTCATTTTTTTTGTTTATTATTGTAGTAGTGTAGCTGAACAACTAATTTTCTGAAATACTCGAAAATGTTGTAGTACTAATGGTTAAGAGGAAAACAAAACAGCCCCCAACCCCACCTCCTTGAATTTTCAGTGTCCTTTGTTAGTATTTTAATTGGGATAAATTTATCTTTCTGGAGTGTCCTAAAACGTTTTTGTTTTGGAGAGGAAGAAAATGATTAACTGAAGGATGTTGTTATTTTTCAATGCAGTTTTTTGACCGTATAAAACTGTTTGGAATGCCTGCCAAACATCAACCTGACCTGATATATCTACGTTATGTACCACTCTGGAAGGTCCATATCTTTACAGTTATTCAGCTCACTTGTCTTGTTCTGTTGTGGGTGATTAAAGCCTCCGCAGCTGCTGTTGTTTTCCCTATGATGGTAAGTTATCTGTTCTACAAGTTAATCATTTGCCAAGAGTGTGTGCATCACCATCTGGTATCTCCCCAGAATGTGTTACTACCTTAAGAGGGAAGGGAGTGGAAAAGAAACAAAAGAACTTTAGTAGTTGTTTACTTTTGAAACATGAAGACTTTTCATTTCTTGAAAAGTAAGTAATTCAGCTGTAAAAAGCTACAAAGGGGAAATGATCCAACTTTTCAGTAAGGTAAAAACTAGTATTATAATAAAAGGGCTGCAGTTAAAAATACTGAATGTACTAAAAGTGCATGTGCATTTTTCTTAATTTCAATAGTTTAATATAAATTATTCTGTTTATGATTTCCTTAAGGTTCTAGCATTAGTGTTCATTCGCAAGCTCATGGATTTATGTTTCACCAAAAGAGAGCTTAGCTGGCTTGATGATCTTATGCCAGAAAGTAAAAAGAAGAAAGAAGACGACAAAAAGAAAAAAGAGAAAGCAGTAAGTGTAAAACCGCTCAAACTGAGCATGTTATAAATCATTACAAAATGCTTAATGACACTTAAAGGATTTTAAGTGCCATAAGCATATGACTTTATAACCAAACATACATTTTGAAGTTCTCCACTAATGAGATTTAATGATAGAGAACAATTACTGGCAATTAAGGAAAGTTACTATTTCAAGGATGCTATTATGAGTTATGACTCTTCTTTGCAATGAAAATTAGCAAACGGTTTAGAAAGAACCGGTTCTTGGCACAAAATGTTGTTGCCTTTGTTTTTCGTCAGGTGTGAAGGTGGGTAATGGATGAGAGAGAAACACAGTGGAGTAGGGATCTACTCTGCTTAGAGTAGAGACAAAACTGTTTACCATATAAGGGACATTCTGCTTGAGTTTGTGTGCAGAGTGGTAGTTAAAAACAACTGCTAGTCGGTAATAATGCACTTGCATAATTTATCCATAAAAGTCTCCACTAACTGTACACCAACAAGTTGAATTCCTTAAACTTAAAAAGTAACACCTCCTTCCCCAATTTACGTGTTTGTAATAAAAAAGGAGGTCTTAACTAGATGTCTTGCTTTAATTAGAGTACCTACAGGGAACCGTTCTGCCCCATACCCCTATTGAAATACATTGTCAGTGTGAGAATTGTTTTATTTCTGCTACATGACTAATTTTATCAAATGTTTACTTGAAATTTACAGGAAGCAGAGAGAATGCTTCAGACAGGGGACAATGAAAGCGTACACCTTCAATATGGAGAAGGAAATGTCTTGAATTTTCCTGTAAAAACCCTAAAATACAGGTATAATAAAATGCAGGACTTTTTAAAAGGTTTTGTATCAAATGATGTAATTTGCTTCATGCTGAGTTAGTTGTGTATGAGTTTAATTTTTTTCCCCAAGCTTGTCACTCAGCCTTGATTAAGAAGTATTAAGGTATATCTCATGGTGTTAAGGTGGCATTTCTGTTGGTTTATTTTTTTCTTCTTTAAAACTGCATCTTAATGATAAATTTACGTGACCATCTCGAACAGATCAGATGACTCAATTTCAACCAGCTGTACTCAAGGTGAAGAAGCTTCCTTGGTCAGTTTTCATGGAGTACTTGTGTGCTACTATGCATGAAATACAACTAATAGCATCAGTTGAGCCATATATTTACCAGCCACTTGGAGTTTTCAGACAAAGTCTAAGTGTGCAGTTCTTTGGTTTATTTAAGTGAGGGCTAAAGTCTGTAATTTCTAAAATCAAATGTTTTACAGGTAGCCTTATTGCTTCAGTAGGTTATTTTCTTAACATAAATGTGAGTGCAGTGGGGTTATCAATTCTCTTCCAGAAAAGGAAGTACTGGAATTTCACAGATTTAAAAAGTTCTTCCAGCAGTGAAAGGCGTTTTGCCTCAGTATGTAACTCTTACTAGAGAAGTGTTATGATTAGTAGCAAGGTATTCTACAGCTGTCAACACACGTGGAAGATGTGACAGATAAATAGCTTGTCAGCTTTTTTTTCCTCTCTAGTATTAAGGGTGCCTAGGTTAAAAAATTGGGCTTTAGAGGTCTATCCTGACCTGGGTTGGGAACAGGCAGATTTGGGGGTTGGTTAGATATTCCTGCTGAGTCCTATTGTCAACTTTAAGAGCAGGCTTAACTTTAGCAACTCTGTGAAAATGACACTAAAGCATTTTGTTTTAAATCGAGATGCTAATTACTCTTACAGTAGAACTATGATTTCACCAACTGTGTGCTTATGTGTTTACTATATATTTTACTGTCTTGCATCTTGTGGGGATTCCTGAGGTTTAAAAACCAAACCAAACAAACAAACAAAAAAAAAACCAACCAACCAACAAAAACAACACACACACTTTGAAATGTTCCTGTGCTGATTTGAAGAATTTGAAAGATCTTATCTCCTGGAGTAGATTCTGAAGCTTAAGTGTGGAACAGAACAAAATACATACCTACAGGCAACACCGAAGTCGTCTTTACATGTAAATGTGTGAAACTCATAGGTTTTGAAAGTTTACCACCTGTGAGGCTGAACTTCTGCAGGAGGTAAAATGAAAAGGTCCAGATACTGAGATTTACAGATTCTTACTACTTTTTAATCTCAATTGAATTACCAGTTTCAGATTTTTATTAACGTCTACTCTTTTGCACTTGATTATTTCCTGGAAACTGCTTAAAATAATTCTGATCTATGAAAGCATTAGCAAAACAGTATGATGAATTTCATTTTTCCTGAACATGCTAAATAGTTTTCTGAAGTTACGGATTATTCAGAAAAGAGATGTTCACAATCTTGTAGTGATGTCTGTGTGAGAAACTGTTTTATGATACGTGATTAAGGCTGCACAAGCGAGTTAAACTTTTTCAAATTTTTGTTTAAATACCTTTGTAAGTGGTGAATTCAACTTGTGGCTGTGTAAATATTGAAAGAAGGTACAACTGATGTAATTGATGGGTGACAATAAGTATAATGCTGTTGCAAGGTATTGAATACTAACCAGAAAGTATGTTTGTTCTTTAGCATTGATCCCTCAATTGTAAACATATCAGACGAAATGGCCAAAACTGCACAGTGGAAGGCTCTTTCCATGAATTCTGAGAATGCCAAAGTAACCAGAGCTAACCTGAGGTAGCTATAATTACTCACGCATTTTCTAACTACTGTCTTGTGTTTAGCAGTTAATAGCTGTGCTCGTATTTCTTGAAATATATCTCAAAAAGTGAGCATACATGGTTTATAGATTTGCATTTACTTTTCACTTACAAGGAACTTGAATTTGAACTTAATTTTTGCTTTCTATTCTGAAATTAAACAATGTCTAAGGAATTCTAGTTGTTTTGTTAAATGTATTATAGTTTTAAAGCTACTCTTAATTTGTTTAATACAACTGTATGCTACTCTGATGGGTTTAGGGTTTCTAGAAGCTTTATTAGACTGTGTATGAGCATGGGAATTGTTTGGTCCTGAATATTACAAATGCCAGTGGGAATAAAAGGTAAGTCCAGCACTTTCACTGCTGCTAAGGTCTTCCCTGGGTTGGTGTTTTTGTTGTGTGTTGTGTCATGTGCCCCCCCCCCCCCCCCCCGCTCACTTTAAATCTCTCTACAAATTAAACCTGACTGAAATATCATCTTTGCTGCGTAAGAAATATACTTGAAAAAAGTGCTGTGTTGACTGTTATGTATAAAATGTTTGATAAGCAACCTTTAGTAATGTGAACCATATCTCAAATGATCATCTTTGCTTTCAACAGCCCTGAGAAGCCGGAAAGTGTGAAAATAAATGTAGAAGATGCACCTGTTGTGAAATACGTGGATGCTGAAACATCTTTATAGAACTGAACCAAGGGGAATTGTGTGTATTTGTGCGTGTGTATATATCACTGTAGGGTATTACACCATTGAAGTGTGATTTCCAATTTAAGTAATATGTATTTAATTCTGCCATTGTTTAGGGCACTGTAGATATGCTTACATAAGGAGAAGATTTTCCTACAAGTCAGATGAGTGGTAATCACACTTCAGCTATTTATTTTATCGGAAATTTTATTTTCATTTTTAAATAGGAAGATTGTAATGAATGCATATTATTTTCAATAATCAGTATGTGCATAAAAGTTAAGTCAGCTTTTGCTGATGATTACTGGTCCACATTGCTTAGAATTTTGCAATACCTCTGTTTATAATGTGCGCTACAGAAGTTTGTTTTCTGTGCAGGAAATTACTGCTTGTTTTTGCAGGGTATATTTTTTTTTTGTGATTTCATAGGTCAATTATTAATGTGCTGTTAACATGAACTACTGTGTTTTATGTCTCCACTACATGCTAATGTTATTTGGATTCTATCACTCATATTTTACAGACATGGCCTAGAGCCCTAAGTCAGGTGGCTAATTAATCCTTAAAATATATGTAAATATTCTGTTCTGCTACTATTTTTTAAATACACTCTTGATTTTTCATTGTCATTCAGTAGCAGTATGAGTGCAGTAACTGTAGTTACAATCCCAAGTCAGTATTTGCCATTCTGGAAACTCCACGTTTACACAATATAAATTGGATTTACAGACAGCAATTTGGTCTATAGGAAGTTATACATACTTGCTACACTAGCACTCTTGAATTGTTTTCCTGTTTTTACGTTTTCCACTGACTTTGAAAACCTGATATACTCAGATGTAAGACTGACACTTCAGAATATTTCTTGTCCTCATCAAAATATTTTTCTTGCTTAATTCATTTTAAAATTCACTGTGTATTTGATTAAATTTGCCATGGTTTAATTCTGTGATAGGTTTATGATCAGTATTATTTCATGGATTACAAATTGCTTGTGGTATTTGTTTGTACAGTTCTGATCTTCTCCATTGTAAAGGGCATATATGATAGCACACCAACTTAATTTTAAACATTTTATTTATTTTAATTAGTATAAAGTTTTATCATGTTAGAAGAATTGAAAAATTAAATATTCATTTATTAAAATAAACGGGATTTTTGGGGGCTCACTGTTAAAAATGCAGTCAGTGCATTTTATTGTACTTATTTTCAAGGTCTAGTGTTTAGCATTATAATATCTCAAATGAGAATTTTATGTGTAAATGAAAATCTTGATTGCTTACCTGCTGCAGTGTCCATTATTTTTTTTTCTTTTTGCCTTATGCCTTAGTTTCTTGACTTTATTTCCTGGAATGGTCTGTTTTCTGAAGTGATACCAGCCCTTTCTTGATGTGTTACAATGGCTTTAATTGGGATCTGTGCGAATTTCAAACCGAGAATATAGCTGTTTGCTTAATTCTGCCTTTAAGCAATGTTGGAAGTTTTACCATGGACTGCATGGTAAAATTCTCAACAAAGCAAAAGGAGAAGATTTTGGAGGAGGGCAGAGTTCATCTGAAAACACCACTTGAGGTGGAATTCTGGTGCTCTTCAGAGAAGTGACACTTGGACAGAAGATGATTGTATATTACTAAATAAACCAATCAGTGAGAATAAATGGAAATATTTAAAAACAGCTTTTAAGTTACACGCACTGTTACCTTTTGCTTTACATATAATGTAGTTGTTTTTGTTGTTGTTTATGTTCTTTTCCATTTGGCTGAATTGATAAGGCAGTTTACTGAAAATCATAACGTACAGCAATATGAGTAGTCCTACCCAAACTGTCATGAAGGCTCAGGTCAGGGAAAAAAAACAAGTGAGGTCTGCATTACCAATTTGACTAATACTGTGTATGGCCTGTATTGATGCTCCTTTTTCCTTAGATAGTAGTGTAGCTTGTGCCTTACCTTGAGTATATGTTCTTTCAGAAAATACCTATGTTTTCCCTCTAGTCAAACTGAGATGCAATAAAATTATGGCAGATGGTTTTCCAAAACTTTAGCATTATCAAAAAGAAAGAAAGAAAAAAAAAGTAAACCTCAGTTGTTGACTGTTAGTTAGTTCCTAGTGAATCAAAGAGGGAAAATACTATTTTGAGCAGTTTACATAGTGTTATCCACAGTACATTACTCATGTACAAGTCTTCCTGTTAGTATTTTATACTTCATGTTCACAGCCCTACAATGATTTCCAAAGACCCCCCCCCAAAAAAAAAAATTTAGTATAAGCCTCTTAGATTTTTAACTCTTTAATACCAGAAATCAGGGTTCCCTGGTGCTGCACATCTTTTATCTGGCTTCTTCTGAAGGGTTAAGTTTGGGCCAATATTAAAAGAAGTAGGTATTTCTCTAGTGGATTAAAAAAAAAAAAAGCCCACATGTCTAATCACAGTATTTCTTCATTAATTGTGTAGACATTTTAATCAGTGCCAGAAGTACCATGACTTGCAAAGCAGTTTACAGTGACCTTTAGTTCCAGTGTTCTTTGTTAGTAGCATGTTATGCTTGCACTTTTCCCACCCCACACAAATATAAGAAGACCTGGTATTAAGTGCATAAAAACCCATTGATAACTTATGGTTAAGTAATTTGCTGCTCATTTTACACCACTTCTACTTTAAAATCGTGCATAGTATTAAAGTAAAACGGCTAATGATATAGTTGACAGACCGTATGTAGATTTATGTTTTGCCTTAATGGGTACAAAAGAACAGTGATAAATACTGTGCACTGATTCTTTCATAGGGATTAAGCCCTATAAAAATTAAGCAAATATATTTCCATTCCAACAGTTAGAGGAAAATAAACAACCCTGCACTTTTTTTAGATGCCTTGGTTTCCCGGAATGGAGCTTAGTGCTACTGTGTATCTGGCTGCAGAGCCACCTCAGGAAGTCCCTGTTTTTTGTTTTTTCCCTTTTCTTTTTCTAATTTATTTATAAATATGAATGTTTACATAAAGTGTAGGTCTTAATTTTGACCACTCCATTTAAATTATCGTCTAAAATATTTCACAGAAAATGCAGTCTCCTGTTTAAATTATATTCTGCAAAACTCCTTAGTACTTTTCATATGTATTACAATTTCATTCTGTTTACATATGCCCAAGTTCATTATACTTTCTTCCTAGATTAATTTTGCAGCTGTAACAGGTCATCTTACATTGTTATATAGTGAAATGTTCCAAATTGCCAAGTTTGTTGTCGTAAAGCCTGTTAGGATAGAATTTGGTGCCCTAGTGGGATTTTTCAACCAAATGTGTTGGCCATTTTTTCTATATCTAATGAAAGCTCTCCAATAACTTTTCATTTACTTCACCTCCATCTTTGTCTTTATATGGTAGCTTCCTAATTTGTGCCCTTTGCAAAAGCAGGTTCAACTTGCTGTAAAATATATCTATAACAAATTGGTGTCATGTCCCAGAGCCTGCACCATTTTAAAGGGTTATCTTGTACATATGTTCTGTAAATCATAAGATAAATGGTTCATGATTTTGGGGTCAGAAATGTAGTCTGTTAGATGAGCATCGCTATGATTTTAGTTTTCATTTTGCTGTATGTGATTAGTAATGTTTTAATTACTCATCTAGTTCAAACTCATTATCAAGTACAGTACAACTGTGTGAAATACTTTGTTTATACCAACAGTAATTTATTTTACAGCAGACTTTAAGACTAGAAGCACACAGCTTTGAGTCAGTGTAAAAGTAGTGCTATAAATACAAAGCAAATTGCTTAGAATTTTAAGTCAATTTTATTTTGTAACTTTTTAGTGAAAACTTACAGGAACTTCTTAGTTGTCATTGAAGTTAATCTAAAGACACTTTCATATTGAATTTAGTATCTGTTGACATTTATTTGGAATAATGACTGAGTTTGAAAATCAGTAATTTTCTAAATGATGATTTATCGACAAGACACATGATTTATAATGGTTTTCTTTATATTGTTGCTGATACTCCTGCGCAACTGGGTCTTCCATGGTTCAGCGTCTGTAGCTGAACTACAATTTTGATCTTAATGCTGATTATTTGAAATGTGATAACTGTACGGTTCAAATTTTTATGACTGTTTTTCTAATTACAATGATGGTTTTTTATTTTAACAAAATCCAAAGCCAATGACAACATTATTCCAAACGTAGAACTGCTCACTATTCAGTTTCTATAGAAAACACGACTCAGACTTGTCTTTGATGTGAAAGATCCAGCCTTTATTGTTTTAATTACTGGTAGAATAAAATTATCTTTTGTAATGTTTCGGACAGTTGGTAAAAGCAATAAAAATCTACCGAACAATAAATCTGAGGCCTTTTGGCGTTTTTATTGCGGGCCGGGGGGGCGGCGCGGTCCCGCCCACGGCTGCCATGTCTGGGCCAGCGGCGTCCGCGTAGTCATGGCAACAGCGGCCGGCGTCGGCGGGTCGCTAGGGCAGCGGGCACTTCGCAGTGCCGCGCTTCGCGGTTGGCCAGCGAGCCGTTCCTCGCGAAGAAGGCGGGACGCGATTGGCCGCGGGCTGGGGCTGGGGAAGCCTGGCCGCGGCCGGGAGCGGGGGCTGGCAGGTGAGGGGGGCGGCGGGGAGACCTCCATCGGGGCTCGGGGGGGGGCAGCGGGCGGCCTGGCCTTAGTGCCGCCGGGGGGTTAAGGCGGGGAGGAGCGGTACAGCGTGAGGATGGGCGGAATCTGCAGGTACAAGTTATGATCTGGAAAACAGTCCAGAGAGACACAATTGCGTGCTCATGAGCCAGGAATTTCCTAGGTTTGTGCTGCTGCTCAGTGCTGATGCTTCTGACTGCCGTGCTCTCCAAGAACAAGAGGGTAAGCGGTCTAGAGTTTCCTTCTGGTTGGAGGAGGAGAAGTACATTTTGGGAACCCTTTTTTGTCATCTTTGGTCTTCCTCTGACGTCATTTGACCGTTACTCGAAACACATTTCTATTTTGACAATAATATGTTGATAACTGTTCTTTTAAGGAGTGATTTTTCATCTGACCTCACCCAGCTTAGATACATTCCTATCTAGCAACAGCATCAAAAGTTTTACTAAAGCCAAGATATAACATATCTGTTGCTTCTATATCCAGCTTAAGCCAGTTAAACTTTTGTATATAATTAGGTAGTGGAACTCGGCCCCTGGAGTGATTAAGAAAGGAGTTCAAGGTCAATCAAGCAGCTAGTTAGCTTACAAAGCTGTTTGTATCTGTTACTTATATCCACTAGTTATTGCTAATAAAGATTGTGAAGACCATAAGATATCATTTTGTTAAAGCAAGTTTCTAAGCATTGCGCTCTAGCTTGTGGAGGTAGATTTATTCTCTTTGTGTTTTTGTTTATTTTGGGGTTTCTTTTCACCTTCTGAAGCCTTATGTGCTTGTGTCATCTGAGACAGATACTAGACTGGGCCACAGATCAAATCTGTTGCGGTAATTCCTTTGTCTCCTGTTTCTCATCATGTGAGTTCTTTCTGTCAGGGTTCCTGGAACATTTCTTGTCCTATCCTGCACGCCAGCACTATCAGAATGCATCTTTCTTCCTTTGTAATTGAGTTAACATAAATAATTAAACGTAATTATTACCAGTTAAAATGAATTAATTAATATTGCTCTCATTTCATTGTTTTAAATGGAATTGAATAAGACTCTACACTGTAAAGTTATTTTCCTTAATGTGTTTCAGTTGTTTTTAAAAGTTGCATGATCTCAATCTTTTTCTGGCACTACCTGAATAAAGTGCAAGTGTTGTTTGGTTTGTTTCTTATGCATTACTCATGGGGCTGGCTTAATAGCTGGGGCATAGTTAATAAGATCGTTAATAGCCTGGCTCCATGGAAATTTCTTCTGGCACAAGTAAAGAAGAAACGCATGGGTGGGAACTTACTTAGTGATTCAGGAAAGTCAAGTCACTGTGTGAATTGGTAAGGAAATTTTTCATGTCTGTTTTCTCTCAGGTTTATGGCTGGTACAAGGAAAACAAGGGGTTGATCCTTCAGTAACCCCTCGCCAAGGGTGTGGTGCCAGTACACCCACCTGATTGCAGGACTGGCTACCGATGAAAGGATTTTCTGCTCTCCACTTTCTGCAGCCGTGCACTCCTGCCCTCTGCCTTGTCAGCAGAGATGCTCATCAGGTGACTGTAACAGCTAAATTTGTAGAAAACTAACCATACAAACAGAGTTATACAGTTTTCTGCCTGTTTAGTTCTCTAAACTGGCCCAGGTTTGTGTCTGGTAAGCTGATGAAGTGGAGAGGAGTGGCTGAACTTGGGAGGGGACAGGGGCTGCTATTTTCACTGCAGCTGGCAATTACATTGGCTTATATTTGCAGGAAAGCTGAAGGGCACCAACACTTTAAGCCTCACGGACAAATGCTCCATTGTGTATATTGTCCCTGCCCTTGTACTTGGGGACAAGCTGTGGGGTGATGAGGGTTAAGGCAGAGAACATGTAATTTGAATATTGGAGGAGAGCGGAGGAATTTCTTGGGGATCCAGGTCAATGATTCTCTGTGCAATTACTGGAGATAGGATAAAGGGTTGTTTAACACAACAGGAGTGAATGAACTGAGCTTACAGTACACTTCCCAGAGTGCATGAGTTCATATTGTCAGCAGTTGCATTTTGTGTGTTTCTGTGCCTGATGTGAGAATGTATAATTGGGAAAACAGCTCTAATTTTCAGGAGGAAAACAGCAGCTTCTGATAGTTTACCATGCTTGTTTCCATCCTGGTCGTTATCATCTTTGCCTTTATGAGAAAGAGGAATAAAAACCAATCGCAGTACTCTACACTGCACAAAGAGAAAAGAAGGCTATAGGATTTCAAGGAGAAAGTCCTCTTACAGACACGACAGGGAACATCCAAACTATCAGTGTTTAGTGAATAGTAAAACAAGTAGAAAGAATCATACAGTGGTACTGATCCTGTACAGTAAGTGGTACTTATCCTTGGCTTTTTTTTTTCTTGGAAGTCAGACCTACTAAATCTGATGCAAATAAACGGAATGTTTGCGGTGGATCTAATGTGTGGTAGTGACCCTCACAAGGCCAATCCATTACATCTCTGTTCATCTACTGAAATAAGCTGTACGTCCCACTGCAAGAAAAGCTGGGTGCTGTTGGAATAAGGCTGAAAATTCACCTGAAATTCATAAGACCTGGATTCCAACCTCTGCTAAAAATTTCTGTGGTTCTTTCCTAGACTGCATGATGTGTGCATATCATTTATTTGTCAGATACCTCCTTTTTCTACCCTTGATCCATCTTTTGTAATTAGATGATAAATCCATTATCTCCTTTGTAGTCTGGACAACACCTTGTATGATACAACCTCGATGCCAGTCTGTAAGCACTGCTGTAATATAACTAGCCAATCCGTGGTGAAAAAATAATGGTAAAAATAATAAGAAAAAGCCCAATAAAAATGAAGTGCAATAGCAAGACAGCTGGTATTATTTACCCTCACCAAAAATGTGTTGGGAAACTCAGGCTTCTGTATATGAGATTTATTACTTTCTTGTTAATATCTGGAATTCTAAAGAATATCTTCATGTAATGCCTAAAGTTTTGTGTTGCGAAAGTGGTAGAGCTGTTTTTTTTTTCCCTAGTCATCTCAGTTAGTTCTGTAAGTAGACATTTGTTGCTTAATGCTGCAGTAATATAACTGTGATCTACTTTATTTTTAAGGATATGAGTTCTTAGTCATGCAATGATGACGATGATACACACAATGCCTGATCAGGACAAAAAGCCGAAGAGCACAGAAAAAGCAACAGACAAAAAGCCTCATGGGATTTCTGTGAGGTATAGTATCTGACGTCTTTGTTTGAACTTCAGCAGGACCCACGTGGAATTTGCACTAGCTGCCAAAGCAGAATGCTTTAATTTGAAATGCAGTATAAACATGACAACTGTTACTCTGGTCACGAAGTTTATTTACACCTTTGTTGATTTAACGCATTCTGGAGAAGCTATAAATTCTTCTCCATGTAAAATGAGGACACTAAACACCAGAAAACTTTATTTTCTGTCAGTAGTATTGTTGTTTGTTGACCTTCTTTACTCTTAAGAAATAGGTTTATGTAGCTATTTACATATATTTATGCTATTACGTTTTATTCTAGGGATTATTCCGATCTTAAAAGACTTCAGTCCCTCTTAAATGTTCTGTCAAGCAAACAGCAGGTATTTTTCAATAACTATTATTAAACATGCTGAAGAATTGTATAATTATAAATAATGGTGATTATGGTTTGTGGCAGATATTTATGATATTGTGCTCTATTATGATGAAAAGTTACTAAAACCTTGTGTAGTGGATGTGGTGGCCCCCCCCACCTCTGCCTGCAATATTAGTGCTTCTCTGTGGGGCAAATCCTACTCAGAAAGGGTGAAAGGGTGAAAGAATGAAACTGAGCCAACTCCCATCCTACTCTGCCATAATCTTTATTTAAACAGGAAAAACAATTACTTTATGTCAGTATCTCAAGCAGGTTGTATCCAGCTATTAACACACACAGTCAGTTACCCTCACGGATTTACTCCACACCCTTCCACAATCTCACAAGAAGGAAGGTTAATAGATTTATTAGTTACAACATGGTGAAGAGTAATAAAGTACAAAAAATTTTAAAAAATCAACATTTTAACCGTAAACAGTTTGTCTTTGGAGAATAACACTTCAGCTAAAAATCTTCAGGGCATAAATATCAGTGCATGAAACTTCTAGGACATGGGAAAATCTTCACCTCAACTCACAGAACTGAGACAGGTAAGAAACAGGAAATGAATATATGTTGCAGATTTTCTCAAGCTTTACTGTTATAAATTTGAAAAGGTACTATTCCTAATATTTTATGTCTCCACACACATGTTTTCCAGCCTTGCTTTGTATCAGTGTCCACTTCGGTTTTGTATCGCATGATGTGTTTGTGTGTGTGTATTTTACAATGGCAGTTACGGATGGAAAGTTTAGCAGTGTCTATAGTTCAAGCCAGAACTTGAGAAAAGGTACTTTTTCTTGTTAAAATTCTTGTAAAACTGTTAAAACCCACTCTTTGTCTCATGAGTACCCTGCTTTTCCTCCTTAGCTTCCAGCCATAGGTTTCCAAAGTGGTCAATCCAGCATAACAAGAAGTCTGCAAAATGTCAAAAACAATGGACAAAACCCTCATGGTCAGTGGCAAGAATCAACTGAAGCTGTTGAACTTGAAAACTTTAGGTAAAAGAAAGAGCTAGTACGATGGTACTGTGTTGTATTTCTGAACATCTTTATGTGTCTTAGACTTGGTGAGGTGTTGAAGGCATTTATATTTGTATTTAACTGTGTTTCTTGTACTTTCATGTTAACCCGCTGAGATACAAATTATATACTTTTAATTTTCTAAACCTAACTGTAAATATTTTTGCTTTTGTAAATTTGACACATGCTTCCACTCGGTAGAGTGGACTGTTGAAAAATTAATATATCCAATTTAAATAAAACGGTTTCTTTATTTGGAAAGCTTATAATATTCCATTATAGTAGTCCCAAGTTATGCAAGAGACAGACTGTTCTTCCATACTTATTAGTGTCTGGAAATCTGAAATTGTGTTATTCCATTGTAAGTGCTCATATGAAATTTCTTAACTTTTCTTGCTAGTGTTAAGTTTTGGCTTGTTAAAAGATAATTACCAATTCAGCATTTTCCTTATATTTTTCATTAGTGTGACCTACAAGAATGAGAGAAATTTTAGCAAACATCCCAGACATAAGCTGTTTCAAGAGATCTTTACAGCTTTAGTTAAGAACAGATTTACCTGCAGGTCAGTATATTGAACACATTCACACCCAAGGAGGGATCACACTTTTTTGCCTTAATTAGAGAACCAATGTGTGGATAAGGCCTGGTATATATATGTTTCAACAGTAGACCTCTATGTGGAAACTAGTAGCTTCACATCTCTGCATAATCTTAGTTTTAATATTTTAAACAATCATTTTGGGGTTAGCTTTGAAGACTGAATGCTTGCGTGGCTGGGATAGAAGAAGGAAGGACTGGGTATCTTTTACAAAAATTGGATGACCGAATTCTAACATTTGCTATGTTTCCTTTGATCATTTGCCCGTATCTGGTATTTGTAATCTATAGTTCCTTTTTCTAAATAGTTTTGTTCTTATTTTATTGATTTTTATTTGTATTTTACGGAAAAGCCCTTTCTTATGCTGCTGTCATTTGGTCGAGCAAGAAAAACATGCAAGACCTTCAAAAAATAGGGGAGTAGAGAAAGATGTTTTCTGGAAAAAAATGTATTTTTCAGGATTTCTGTTACTATACACCACTGCTGTGTGATGTATTTTTCCTTTTTCAATCGAAACTACATTTTCTAAAAAATCCTAAATGATACAGAAGCTTAAAGAAGGAATCCTAGAACATTTAAATGTGCTAATATGTAACAAATTGACTTTATGTAAGTACCTGAAAACCACCATAAAATTCACAGTTTGCTTAGACACTTTTGCAGATTTAACTAGGGAATTATCTCATCTTTAATTGTTTAAGTAGCAGGAAATTTTAAGACAAATGAACAAATTATTTAAATGATTGTAAATCTGGAACCTCTTTCCTTCTTTCCTTCTTTCCTTTTTTTTTTTTTTTTTTTTGCAAGGGAGCTTTATGATCTCAATACCTACCCGTGTCACATCAGTGGCTCAGCTTCATTTGCCAAAAATTTAAGTGTTTAAGAGTAACTTCTTAAGAATAAGAAGACACAAAGAATAACAAGTTCTATTTATACATTACGGCATACCTAGCTCATATTTTAGTTTTTGTTTTCTTTGGTACCCATCGATGATTACGATGATATAACAAAACCAGCATCTTGTATTATAAATGTAAGCAGCCAGGTAAGGTTAATGAAACAAGCATATATTAATAAATTTGATAGACCCTTAGGATAAGTAATCACCTTACAAAGGTGATTTAGTTGCCTTTTATAAGTATTTTACCGTGGCTGTGATGGTGTCCTCACTTTGGAACAACTGCCGTTGCATTGTGTCAAAGCCTTAGAAGTTGTCATCCTGACCTGTATTACATACTTTTACTTGCATAGCTATGTTGTTTGGGGTGCAAATTGAAAAATCACACCCACTTCCCAATGTCACTGTGTCAGCAGAAGTCCTGGTTGGAGATAGTTCTGTTGGCAAAAAAAAAAAACACTGTGATGAGTAGAACTTAAGTTGTTTGGATAAGGAGTGTAACTAAGCAGGCAGAAAAAAAATCTTGCTGGCGTATGCTGGATATACACTAAGGTCTCTAGTAACGTGAATGGGTTCTCAAATGTTAACCAGGCTCAGAGAATTACTGTCACTGAATTACTGTCCCCTCAGAAACGTGACAGATGTGTTGCACAATTAAAGAAACTAACATCTGCCAAGAGTCAATGCTTTTTATAAGTATAACTTTGTAGAGCCACCATTTAAAGTAAGCTAAAGATAATTTTCTAATTTGACTTACAAATTCTTGCCTGCCAGTATATGGTTGCTGTTCGCTCTCCATGAAAGTTATGCACTTCTTGAAGTGGCCAAGTATGGAAGCATAATGAAAAACACTATTACTTTGGGCAGAATGTTGGCATGGAAGGGCTGAGATTTTGCTAGTTTCTACTTATAAAACATTTATTTTTATCAAAATATTTTTAGCCATTGGCATCATTCCCAACTGCAAATGATAAAAACGTAAGAGAGCTGCCACGTCACATAGACTTCTGCTCCTTGGAAACTTGCCAAGATACAGATTCCATCCTCTCAGTTAACAAAAGAAAATCCCCAAAGATGTCTGAATGTTTGTTTGTTTGTTTGTTTTTCCAAAAGGAAAATGGTGATATATACCTACAACAGACAATGGAAATAGTAATTCCGTTTCTGGTATTTATACAGGACTGCTGTCCCTGGATGCTTTGTGCTTTCTGCCAAGCCTTGTGCTGGAACTGTATGCG
The DNA here is from genome assembly GCF_009769625.2 of Cygnus olor. NCBI lineage: Eukaryota > Metazoa > Chordata > Aves > Anseriformes > Anatidae > Cygnus > Cygnus olor. Next base: position 42,003,776 of record NC_049170.1, on the reverse strand, counting down.
GAACCATAAAAGAGGAAATTCTATTTGGAAACAAACAAAAAGAATAAAAAAAAATCCAAAGACTAATAGTACTCAAATTTTAAAACCCAAGATAGATCATGATCATTTAAAAATAAGTATTTCAAATCTAGCTAGTTTAACTTCTGAAGCACCCATGTGGTCTTATTATATATTTATGCAAATATAAGTTGTGAGCTGAAGTTTGATGTGTGCTTTTAGTGTTTCTGCCTTTTGGGTCTCAATCCAAGCACTTAAGTTTCTACTGAAGTATGATCAGCTTGTGCTTAGAGATAAGCATGTACTTCCCTGTATCAGTTCAGTGATAGTAAACGTTGGCTGATAGTGTTCATATAATCAATTAAAAATCAAAATCAAATAAAAAATCAAAAAATCAAATGAAATCAATTTATTTGAACTTGTCACTATGTTTGAATACAAATGGTATAAAAGGTCTATAGCATAGAATTTTACAGTATGGTATATTGTACAGTTTAGTAATCTTTTAGTCAATTGATTCCTGAATCCAAATTTTTTGTATAAGTATTTTTATACTTCTTTATTGTATTTCATTTATGTTTTGGATATTTCTTTTACAGAGAGTGGGTTAATCAAGCTCCATCCATCCATTTTCTTAGAGTATTAATCTGCCTGAGATTATTAATAAGGGATCCATGCTACCAGGTCAGTATATCAAAGTATTGTTTTTTTCTTGGACAAGAGGATGTCTATAACATCATGCATATGGTTGTGTTGGTGCATGTGTATATAAATGTGTATATTCTTATGGATGCACACTTAATATATACATGCACCTATATTTCTATATGCAAAGATATAAGTGAGTTGCAAACAGATTACAGTAGAGAACATGCACTGTTACTGGGTAACTATTTTTTCTGGTATTTGTTTCTTGTAGGTTTTGGTGTTGCTAACTAATAAAGAACCCATAAATCTCCATAACAGATGTCTTGGTCATTGCCCAGAGCCCTAGACTGTGTACTTGACTTTACTTCTCTGTACAGATACGTAAAATTTCCATAACTTACTAACTGAAGAAAACTGAAAGCTACCTATTCCTCCTAGCAGCCTATTTTTCTGAATTACAAACAAGCCGATTTTTTTTTCTGGCTGTTATAGCAATTCTTCATAAGACAGCCCCAGACATCTGTTAAGATATTTGTATTGTATATATATATTTTTTTGCATGTGTTGCAAAGCTTATACTGTTGTTCTAATTTTGGAATCTTTCAAATTTCACCTCTGTGTTTTTATTTATCTACTTATTGTAAGTAACTCTAAACTCTGAAAGTGCTAAGCATCTCCAGAATGCATTGACTTTGATCGCTAGAGTTAAGGTTTCTCAACATTCATAATGAACAGGGCATTTATGTTCAAGTGTACTCTCATTGGTAGTGCCTTTTGTATTCTGACTCTATTTTTTTTTGTCTTTTTATTTTCTTTCTCTTAGGAAATGCTCCACAGCTTGGGTGGGGTTGAAAATCTAGCTCAGGTAAAATTCCTCTTAGTACCTGTCCTGGTTTTGGTTGGGATAGAGTTGTTTCTCCTAGTAGCTGTTATGGCACTGTGTTTTGGATTTAGGATGAGAGTAATGCTGATAACACACCAATGTTTTAGTTGCTGCAGAGCAGTGCTTACACAGAGCCAAGGGCTTTTCTGTTTCTCATGCTGCCCTGCCAGCAAGGAAGCTGGGGGTGCCCAAGGAGCTGGGAGGGGACAGAACCAGGACAGCCGACCCAAACTGGCCAAAGGGATGTCCCACACCATGTGGTGTCATGCTGAACAATAAATATGGGTTGGCTGGCAGGAGTAGGGGTTAGGGGCAGCTGCTTGGGGACAAGCTGGGCAGTGGATGTTGAACAATTTCATTGAGCACCACTTGATTTGTATTTTCTTTTATTATTATAATTATTATAAGCACCATCATGATCATCATCATTATTACTATATTTTCCCTTCCTTTCCAGTCCAGTTAAACTGCCTTTATCTTCCTTTTTTGGTCCTAATAAACTGTCTTTATCTTAACCTATGAGCTTTTACCCTTATTCTGAGTCTCTCCACTATCCCGTGGGGTGGTGGTGAGCAAATGGCTGTGTGGTGCTTAGCTGCCTGCTAGGCTAAACCAGAATAGTACCTTTACCCATTATGTTGCATGTCAGTTTATTACGATTAGAATAAAGTATACCGTAAAAAAAACGTATTCTTGGTTTATGGAACGAAGTGAATCTATTCCTGCGTTTGCACTTAAATGTTTTTTTTTTTTTTAAACTAGTACACAGTGCACTTATATCCGTATAATCTAGCAGCATTTAACAGAAGACTTTCTTTTTGGAAAGCATAAGAAATGCCCCCTGAAGTGGGAAAAGGATTAGAAAAGTCAGCACAATTGGTTCAGTCAAAAAAAAAACCACTATAGACTTTTGAAGGAAGATGTATAAAGGCACCTTGAATTTCAGCAAATGACTTTTCGAAGGTGAAAGCATAGTGATAGAATGGTTGAACAGGCTGAAAACTGGGGACTACAGTAATTCTGCATTGCAGAACATTATTGATAACTAATAACTGTATTGTTGTTGCTTTACGTTAACACTGCTTTACTCCTGGATTTTTAATACTCGTTCTTCAGTGAGTGGGAACTGCCCATTTAACAGTGAATTATGGTGTGTCTTGAATATGGCCCTATAAGTAAGATCTTTGTATTTGGGGGTGTTCAGTGGATTTTCCTCTTGTGGAATTTTTACACTTGCATTCTGAATTCTTGTACTTCAAAGATCTCTTCTGTACCCTGAGAAGTTTAACAGCAAAAGTATGTCACTCTACAGACTTACCTTTTTTTTTTTTTTTTTTTTTTTAATTTTATGATACAGCTGCACCACCTACAGGCTATTTGTGTGCTAACACTCTAGATTTATGAACTAAAACTTATTTTTTAATGTACTTTTATTTTTTTTCTCCCCATGTATAGTATATGGAAACAGTAGCAAATAGCTATCTTGATTACGGAGAGGAGCAGCATGGTATAGACAAATTGGTCAACATGACATGTAAGTGTTATAGCTGATAACAAATTTTAAGTGCACCTATGACATTTGTATGTGAGGCTTTAAAATGTTTAAAATACCTGAGAGGGTCAGTAACTAAGGTATTATTAGATTAATTGTTGGCATCATCACTCAATTATAAAGGTAGCTGAAACTGTGGAAAAGCAAAACCTTTTTTTTAGGTATAATGTTTATTCTTAAGAATTTAATACCACTAAATACCTCTATGCACTGAAGTAATAGAGTAAAATGAGCTTGTCATGGTTCAAAGAATCTGGTGTTTTGTTTTATTATCTGATTAGTAAAATGGAAAATACTAAGTGGTAAAGCTCCAATATATGTGACTTCCTTTGTTCCATAGACATTCTTCAAAAGATTGCTGCTGTTAAAGATCAAAGAGAATGGGTTATAGCAAGTGGAGCACATAAAGTAAGTGCTTTATAAAATTACTAATCATAACCAATTAGCTACTTAACTAAATGAATTTTCCTTTTCAGATTTGATCTAGTTGGCACTAAGTTCCTTACAATGTCAAGCTTGTAAAGTAAGATAATCTCAGTTCTGTGTTTTATTGGCGTGAATGAGCATCATGAAAATTATTTCTGTGTGTGACTAACTGTCTTGATGCATGGTTATTGGATGTTTGAGATAATTAGTTCTTAAATGTTTGAACTAAGCTCATTCCTATTAAAAATAGTAGCCATGTTTACACTGTCCTTAACTATGTATACTATGATATGAATTGAAATGTCTGCTTTGATTTTTCACTTAGGCAACGTTGTGTGTCAGTTTTGCTAGAGATTACTCTCAGTGTAAGGATCTACACTTAATGTGTTTTATTGCTGATTTGTGGGCAAAATGAGTAACATTAGAGATCGAGATCAGCATAAGTAGTGCTTTGTGCTTCTGTTATGCTGCAGTTGGCAATTAAGATCAGATAGGATTGGATGACATTTTTAGAGGATCTAGACAAATAAGAATTTTATTTTGATATAAATCATTAACTAAAAAAATACATATATGGCCTTAAATTATCTATTGTATGGTTTAAATGTAAACTTAAAATTCAGTTTTTACTTCAAGAGGACTTGGTTTAGAATTCTGAAGTGTTTTACACAGGAACAGTTGTCTACAAAGTTATATTAAATTGCACAGATATTTTAAAAAATCATGAGAGATGCATCCTTAAAAAGATGAAACATCCTTGTTTGTCCGAAGACTGGGTGTATTGTAAGACTTTAAGAGTGTATTTTAGTGTACCTAAAATATACTTTAAAAGTAGCTAGGACTTTTAATATATCCTTTAAGTATTTGGTAACTTTATTTTGAAAATTTATGGCATTTCAATAAATAACTACTTATATGTTTGAGTCATAAAGGAAAATGAATCATTTATATTCATTTGTCTTGTTTGATGTTTCATTTTCTAGACCTTAGTAAATTTGTTGTCTGCCAGAGACAGTAATGTGCTTTTAGGTGCCCTTCTTGCCCTGATTAGCCTAGCAGAAAGGTAGGTTCAACATAATGTGCTGCTGTTCACAATAAGAATTTTAATGTTATGTCTTTACACGTGTTATGTCTTGTCTTGTTTGTGAGGAATACTTTTTTTTTTTTTTTTTTCAAAATCAAGTCTTGTTCTGTGGAAGACTAGGAAGTCTGCTTCATTTTACATTGAATCAGTAAAAATGGAAAGTTAAAAAGGTTTTACTAGCTACTAATTGGAAACTTTGGTCCTTGCAGCACACTTCTTGCTTGTGTGGAGAGCTTTGCAAGGCTGGAGTCATAGAATCTCTTTTGTAATCCCTGTGCAGGATTCTGTAGTTCTTACTGATTTCTCTGTATGTGAAGGTCTTTTGTACTGAACTTATTAACAATGTCCCACAGTAGCAAGCAAGAATATTGTTCAATGTAGTAAATAATGAATCCATACACCCAAATCCATGTATATGTACCTTTTCTTCACAAATGACTGGTTTAAATGAAAATAAGATTATTATTTTTTTTAATTATTATTATTTTACCCTGTTGTAGGTGGGGATGGGGAAAAGGAAAAAGGAAGATATGACATCTTTCATTCTTAATGACTTAATTTCTAATGTCTTCCAGACTTGTTTAACAATTTTATCTTTAAAATGAAAAATTTTAAGGAAAAATTTAAAACTGAAAATAATAATACAATTCGTTAAGATCAATAAAAAGTTACTTACTAACCTTTCTCTGGATGTTCTCTTTTCCCAAATTTCTTTTATTCCATTTCATTTTTTTTCTTTTTTTATTATCAGTATTAGTTTGAATTTGAATCTTATACATACAGTTGCAACTTCCATTTAAATTTCTTCACAGAATTAAATGTTTCACATTTTGACTAGGTAAGACAGTATATGGAGTATATTACAAATATTCATGTAAATTATATTTTATTCTAAAGGTACAGCTAATTTTCTTAATTTCTAGTATGAAACAAATTATTTTCATCTTTACTTCTGTGCATCCAGGTGTCCACATTCACTGTTTTTGTACTGAGAAAAGTGAAAATTGTTGCACTGTTACTCTTGACCCAACATATCTTTGTGTCTTTAAATATCTGTGATGTTGTTATTAGATAAGATTTGAGGAAAAAAATATTGGTCAAAACAATGTATAAGGAATGGGGCTAAAGAGCGATGTGTTTTTTGATGTAATTTAATTTCCTATAAATGCCAGGAATAATCAATTTGTAGTCCAGAATGTAGGGAGAAGATAAGTGAACTCACCATTGTTGAGAACTTGCTGGTGATATTACATGAATACGATTTGCTTTCTAAAAGGTGAGATTTTGCTCATAGATTAATTATGCTAAAATATTTTTTTTTGACTTTTTCATTTAGAGGCATGTTTATTTAGAGGAATTAGATAGAGTGCCACTTTAAGATTCTCAAGGTAAATTTCATGAAACCTATGTAGTTTCTGTCAGATATTGATACAGTAAAATCTCTTCTAGTAATTCTGTTACAGGCTGTCTCTTCTCTCTCTGCTGATGGCCTACAGTGCAGTGCAAATAAATTGTAATGTTACCCTAAAGTGACAGCAGAAGATTTTCTTGATGTACCTTTGCTGCTGTCAAACTTGAATGGTTAGATGGAAAGTATATTGAACTCAGACAGTTCCTTCAATATTAAATAAAAAATAGTAAAAAATTGCAAGACATATAGCTGCCGTAGCTTATACCAGAGACTAGATAAGACCACAAATCCCTCTAATCACAAAATTGTAAAGATCTTTAAACATCCACTTTCAGCTCATCTAAGCCTGCTAGTTGAACATAGTATATCCACATTTCAGTAAGAAACAAATAGACTTCAAAGTTGATATTTCACATAAACTATCCACATTTATAATTTTGAAGACTTAAAAAAAATTTTGTGCTTCTTGTATGCAAATTATTTTACACATTATTAGAGATAAATAAAATGAAAATGTGGAAATATGTTACTTAGTTTCTGCATTTGAAATTATTTAATTATATATAAACCAAAAGGTTGTTATAAAAATTGAAATTTGAATGTAGGCAGGAAGCTGATGAAGTTCAATGCTAGTTACGAATAATTTTAAATTCAGTTAGGGATTTTCTGATGTTTCATAAGACATGCATACAGCTTTCTGGTCTCAAGTGGAAGTGAAAATCCCTAACCATAGTTTCACTGAAAAGTCCATCTTAATTACACTGAAGTTAATGAAAATGTTGTACAAAATTTTTTAATAATACATCCAATCCTTTTGTAAACATAATATTCAAAACATACTGGAGAAAAATCTAGGTTGTTTGTGGAGTTATTCTGTTTTAACAGATGGACTTTATACTTGTACACACACTTCACACATGCAGTGCTATTTGTAGTAGTAATGCCATTAGCAAGAAGGTGGTGATATGAATGGTTGAATGATTGTAGTCCACCTCGCCATCTCCATGCCAGCTGTGTATGCTTGGCTGTCTTTTTAGTGGAAAATTTAGTCAAATTCAATAGTAAATATAATTTCATCCTTTGTGAGGGATGAAATTATATATATATATATGTATTTCTAACAGGCAATAAAAATTAATGATGAAGCTACTGTTAAAATCACTTACTGATTTTTTCAGGCTAACAGCAGAGTTGTTACGTCTCCTATGTGCAGAGTCACAGGTCAAAGAACAAGTAAAAATATATGAAGGAATTCCAGTTTTGCTCAGTTTACTCCATTCTGATCATATTAAGCTTCTATGGAGTGTAGTTTGGATTCTGGTACAGGTTTGTGAAGACCCTGAGACTAGTGCGGAAATCCGTGTTTGGGGTGGAATCAAGCAGCTCCTTCATATACTACAGGGGTAGGTTTTCATTCCTGAGCACCCTTTCAATTACATGAGACTGTTTCATATCTTAAGTTACGTTTGACTAAACTCCATTTTATCAAATAGCATCTTTGTTTTGTTCAGCTGTGTATGATGTCTATAAAAATTAAAATACTATTTAAAACATAATGAATAAGCAGTATTTTTTTCGACTATGCATTGTTCTCCTACAGTTTTTCATACTTTCAATGTATATACTGACATGAATAGATTATAAATGTCATTAGTGTTTACTTAGTTTCCTTATAATTAGACACCTATTTAGTGAACTAGAATGGTGAATATAAATGATGAATGCATTAAAGGGATTTTCTGCTTAAAGGCTTCTTTGCTTTTTCAAATTGTATTAACAATTATTAATTAACAATTAACATTATTAATGTAGTGAAAAAAAGACATTTTCAGAACTTCAGAAATGGCTAATAAAGATGTGTTAAGCCATTTTTATATTGGAATTTAATTCTTTCAGGGAAAGAAATCTTGTTTCTGATCGCTCTTCAGTTGGAAGTTTATCTAGTGCGAATGCAGCAGGCAGAATCCAATATCTTCATTTGTCAGATGATTTGAGTTCCGATGAGATACAAGAAAATACTTTCTCCCTTCAAGCAGGTTGGTTTACAAGGCGTAATCCTCAGTCACGTGTTCACTTACACCTGTGCAAAAGGATTCAAAATATTTCAAAATTGAAATTATAAACATTTTTACCTGCTAGTGTGTATATTCCCACCTGGAGTGGTAGCACAAGATCAAGCTGTGTTAATTTCTAAATGTGCAATACCAGGACATATGTTCAAAAACACACTTTTTTTTTAGAAAGAAACAAAGGATGAAATATTAAGTACGCGGGAATCATATATTTCTTCCACCTGTATAAATGTCTCAGTTTTTTAAGATTTTATTTTTAGCTTGAGATTAGTTTTATTTGATCACATTGTTCCCTCCGTTCAAACTTACTATGACAGATCAGTCATAAATTCATTATAGTGGAACTCTTTCAGAGTGGTATTTCTAAGACTCTTTAGGTGAAGTCAGTCAGGTGAGGATCATTCAGTAGCTGTGGAGAGAGTCCCTTTTAGAGGAGATTTATTAATATCAAATATCACATCAAGTCTCCACTCTGAAATGTCTTCTGAAGGATCACTTTTTCCAGTGATTACAGGAGGACCGTGGGAACTATCCTTACTAGGATTACATGAGAAGAATATTCCTGAAAGATGTAGCATAATCATAGAATGGTTTGGGTTGGAAGGCACCTTTTGAATGCTTTATCACTGTTACCTTTGAGGAGCTAGTAATGTGAAATAAATTGCACTAGCAGTCCTCACATCCATAAAGAGTGTAGTGCCTTACCAAAAACACTACCTAAATGGAGCATGTATTTGGGTTACTTCTGCTTTCTTTAAGGACTCCTAGGAAAAACAGTTGTATGTAAGCACTGAATTTACAGAAGACTTCTAGTTATGACGGGAGTACCTATCTATATTTTTACCTTTTGGGTATTGGGTGTAGGTGTCAAGGTTTTGGTAGTGGGAGGCCTGCAAGGGTTGCCTCTGGGAGGTAGGGGTCAGCCTGCGTTGGACATAGCTGTTGCCAGGGGCCTCCACAGCAGACTCATCACTGGCCAAAGTTGAACCCATCAGCAAAGTTGGTGGTGTGTCTGTGAAAACGTATTAAAGAAAGGGCAAAAATGCTGAGTGAGCAGAGGAGGAGAGGAAAAAGGAGAAACAGCAGTGTGAACACCAAGGTCATAAAAGGTGGAGGAAGAGGTGCTCTAGGCACTGGAGCAGAGATTCCCCTGCAGCCCATTGGAAGGACCATGGTGGAGCAGGTATTCACACTGCATCCTGTGGAGAGGACCCATGCTAGAGCAGAGGAAAAGTATGAAGAGGAAGGAGCAGCAGAGAGGAACTGTTAGCTACCGACTGTAATGCTCATCTGTCCCTCCCCCCCCGCTGGGGCATGGGGTAGAGGAGCTGGGAATAAAGGAATGAAGATGGTTCTGGGGAAAAAAAGGAGGAGGTGAGGGGAAGGTGTTTTAATTTTTAATCTTTGTTTCTCACTATCCTAATCTATTCTAATTGGCAATAAGTTAAATTGATTTTTCCGTAAGTCAAGTCTATTTTGACTGTGATGATAAACGGTGAGCAATTTCCAGATCTTTATCTTCACCCATGGGCTTTTCTATCCTATTTTTCCCCACCTGTTGAAGAAGGGGAGTGAATGAGTGGTGGGGTGTGCATTTGGCCCTTAGGTAAGGTTAACTCACCATGCCATCTGAATTTCTTTATGAATCTGACCCTAAATGTTACATCTGATTTTTTGTTCTAGCTTGTTGTGCTGCAATTACTGAACTGGTGCTCAATGACACTAACGCTTACAGTGTAGTACAGGTAGGAAGACTTTATTCAGTTAAGTAAGGCATTATGGTTTATAATTTTACTTATTTTTCTTACTGGTCACTATCAATTAACAAGCAAAATGCAATTTAAAGGGATTGGACAATATGCCTTTATATAACTTTCATATATATTTTATATAACATTATCTCTCTTTATACATTTACAAGCACACAAATATGCACAAGGATATCAACATATGTATCTAGCTGTTTGGGATAATAAACAGCTTTACTTAGTGTATATTTTGGTTGGCATCTCTTGACATGCTTTTGCTGCATTCATAACAGAATAGTAATAAGTGTCATCATGGAATTAACTGAGAAATACAAATTCTTACTTTCAAACTGTGCAGCTTAGCGTTGAGTTGTTGTTTCAGAAACAATTTCCCTTTTCCTCAGTCTGATATTTCTGAGATGGCTTCCTGGCATTCCATCCCCAGGGGTGTGTTTCTAAACTACATTTTAAAATGTAATATGTCAGTTGGGACTTATGGATTTGAAAACTGTTCTTAAAAATCCCTGCTATGTATTGCATGAATAGCCAAAGACATCAATATTTAGGACAATAATATCAGCTAAAATCCATATCCAACTTTTATACCCTATATGTTGTCAGTGATCAAAGCCCTCATTTTATTTTAAAACCCAGCCGAAGTTATTCCTAAAAGGAATTGAGAAAGCAGAGTTGTCTTAATTATGGTAAAGAAGGTACTTAGGTAAAGACATTTGTATACATTTCAAAAACTGTTGTTCAGGCAGAAAAGAATAGAAGTAAGTCTAGATTTTTTTTCTATGTATCTTAAGCACTAAAATTCACAGTAAACCAAATTTAGCTTTTTATCTGAACAACATAACTTCATATGTTTAATGCTGAGTCTGATTTCATCAAAATAAAACATCACTTATTAAGTTAGATATATTTTGAAAACAGTGCAACTCTTGGGGGACTTAGGAAATGAAAGGTTGATTTTAACATAGAGTAGTTTTTTTCAGTGTTGCTCCAGCAGTGCATAATAACTGTGGTGTCAGTTAAAATTGCTTAAAATTGATGGGACAATGTACAAGCTGGAAATAAGGTGTTTCAAGTTTAGCTTCTTTCTCCACTCATTCTGTTAAAAGACAACGACGTCTCCCTACGTCAAAATATCAGCCAATGTCCCCCTTTCAAATCAGGACAAAGCTTCAAGTATGTTCATTTAAACTGATTTCTACACTACAGCAGTCTCTTTCATTTTCAATCCTACTTCTTTCTCTGTGCTATTGTAACTTAGAGTTGCATGGTGAACAAGATGAAGAAACTTAGTTTAAAATAAATAGAGGGAGAAGAGTTTCAGCACTTTTAGTTATGTGCTGAAACTTGTATAGAAAGTAAAGCTAAATACCCTCTAAAGGTTTATATCAGTAGCAAAGGATATCTGGTTCAGGCTGTTGAGAACCATTGGCTTCTGCTGTAGCTGCCCTCTTTCTGTCCATCCTTTGTCTTTGTCTGAACTTACAGCCTCGGTAGCAGCCTGCAGGCCAGAACATGTTTATGACTAAATGTCTATATTCCACCGGCTAAAAGTTTAGGTTAAATCCAGCCTTCATGAACAGTTTAAGAAAACGTGTCAGGAACTGCAGCAGAGCATCTGCAGAGCTGACACACATTCCCTTCAAGTCTGCTAGAGAGGAGAGTAGTCCCCAGCAGGGAGCTTGCGAGGTAACTGGGAGCTGTACTGCAACTAAATCCGCTAGTGCCCATCTCTCAAACCAACATGATGGGTATAATATGTTAGTGAAGGACACAAGCATGGTTACAGGGAAATGGAAACTGAAACACGGTATGGGTTTCACAAAATCCCACCGAAGGCACAGACTCAGGCTATCACTTCTGGTATCTCTCTAGTTTATGATATTTATTGCTTCTTTATCTGTTTGCAAGCTCTCTTTGTAGTATCTGTTTAAATGTAAAGATGATTTCATTATGTACATTTAAGTTATTTCAGTTTATCATTCAGGAGGTTGAGAACTTGGAAATTTGTATTAGATTCTGATTTATCTGAAGTAACAATGTTTTTTATTTGTGGTTTCTGTGCAAAGGAATGCTGTTAATGTTGACCTTTCTCTGTTTCCAGGCAAATGGAATATATACAATAGCAAAGCTTATTTTACCAAACAAAGAAAGGAATGCTGAAAAAGCTAATTTATTGCAGGTAACTTCCTTTATTATAATTGCATATGGAAAGTCCAAAACAGTTCCTGAGAATTTTTATGGTTTTAAAATTTATTTTAAAGTAAATATCTTACTTTAGGGGGAAAAAAATAAAACAAAAACAAACAAATAAAACAAAACAAAAACAAACAAACAAACAACAAAAAAAACAACACAGGAGTAACAAATGGCCCAGGAAGTAAAAGCTGAACTGCTGATTCAATTTAAGGTGCTCTGTTCTGATCTGCCTTGTTTCTTGCACCTCATATAGTGTAAAGGAAAATGAGTATTTTTCCAGTGATAGGACTACTTCAGGCTGCCCAGCATCAGATCTTTTTTTTGTTCCTTGCTCTCACTGAAACTTGATGAAAACTTGATGTTGTACTAATATCTGTTTCTTTCTGGAGTATCTTATGGTGGGTGTTAAATAAAATTAATTATTTTAATAATTATAGTTTATATTATTATTTATAAATATTATATATATTAATAAAATAAATTATTAATAATTAACAATTTAAATAAAATACAGGAAACCATCACATGAAATAAAGCAAATTTAAGCGTAGGTTAAATATAGAGCAAATAAATGCAGAATGTCTCTTATTTTTGCATGACAATATCTTAAATGTACTGGTTTGAGTCAACTTGGGCTGAAATGTATCAGCAGTTGCTAATTATCTGATGGCTCTTTTCCAGCCTTTGTGAAATGGGTGTCTTTCTAACCTTTAATAAAGTAGTGGTCTGTGGTTAAGGGATGTCTGTGACACAACTCTGTGCTGCTCTTCTGTGGGCAAGTATGAGATCCTTAGCACAGCTGAATTGCTATCTGTAAGGCCTTTATCATTGCTACTGTTATGCATTACAGTTGTAGCTATTGGAATACCCTTTATGAATTTCATAGGCATTTTTCTTAGATTCTCACAGTGCAGTCCAGTTCTTTACTGCCCCATTTTCTGTGCTTTCAATGATTACATTTTCAGCTTATTTCTACTGTATTACCTTAGCAATTTCACTCCATTACTTCAGTTGTTGCTGTAGTATTAATCATTGATTCTGCATAAGTATCATGTATAAAAATCATCATGCCTTAGCTGAAGCATATCACAAATATTAATATTTCATCTCAGAATACTAATGGAAGAAAGACAAATACTACTGCCATTTTAAATGCCCACTTATTATTAATGTAGTTTCATGGTATCCCTTCACTGGTGGGCTTTCTAAAATAAAATCTATGTACAGTCTCTAAAATAAAAACCTTTCAAGGTAGCATTTACGGCTCAGCTGGTCCGTGTTATTTTGTGCAGCTAAGTTCTGAGTATAATTCTTAGTAGAATATTAGACATAGCAACCCACAATCCTTCTCCTGTGACGGGGAGTTTATTTTGGACTGAAAAGAAACATTGTCCTGTAAAAGAGACAGCTTCTTAGTAGCATTAACAATCTGTTTATTTTCTTCAAAATTTCCTTCCAAGTATTATTTGGCCATTATTTTCTTAATTTAATGCATTTTCAAAATATTGAAAAATGTGTTCTAAACGTACAGATTAGTTCTGCAGTTATCACTAAGGCACAGTTACCGTCATCAAAATAGGGATTACCACAATGAACTGTAGTAGCATTTTAGTCACTGATACAATAGAGTAATTCTAAAGTGTTAGAAGCATTTACTTATTTGCACTGTTTCAGATATCAATACCTTATTTCCCTTTGGTTTACTTCATAGCCATCTTTGTTTGGTTAGCCATATCGTATAGCAGGTACAGTAAATGACTCTTGATAGAAAGAATTCAAGATGTGTTACATAAAAGCATACATATTAACTACCTATCAGTGGATGTTTTACAAATAAACTTTGTTCAGTAGAGATTATGTAGAAACTGTGGTATGTAAAGATTTCTGTAATGTAGATGTACTTTATAGAAAAAAAAAAGATTTTTTTTTTGTCCCATGTTAGAACTTCTGGTGTTCTATACCGCATTTTTTCGGAAAAAAATGTCAAATGCTGTTTCTACTGTATCATTTCAAAAACATTGATTACATTTACCTTTTTTTTTTTTTTTTTTTACTGTTGGAGAAGAGAGCAACTCTCAAGTCTTGAACTATCTGCAGATAAAAAGATGAGGAGGACTTACACACTTTTCAGTGTGTACTATAGCTATAGTTATCTACTTTTTCTCCCTCCCTCCCTTTTTTTCTTATCTAGTCCTACCTAGTACAGGAGGAGCCTAAAAATACATTTTTACTCCCTTCATTATCAGGTTAATAATGTAATCTACCTAGTCATATAAGTACAGAGCTTACTGACATGTTGGGAAACCTTGATGTTTACCGTTGGCTTTTTCATTTGTGTTTAGATTTGTCATTAATTTTAGTATTTTTCCTACTGTAGTGTTATGCTTTCAGAGCCTTGAGATTTCTCTTCAGTATGGAAAGAAATCGACATATCTTTAAAAGGTATGTTAACAAAATGTTTTCTGAAACTCCTTTAGGATGGCTTTCAGAAGTTGTCATTCCTATCAGAAAGATGTTGTTTTTAAATGTCAGTTATTTTCAGCAAAAATAATAAGTAACAGACAACTTCTGTCCAGTCTGCAGCCACAGATAGACTTTCCTGCATTGCATCAGCGCCAGCCTACAAGGTCTAGATGTTCAGTACAGAGACTTGTATTGTTATGCTTGCCAGAGAACCTAGCTCAGTAGGGACTCCTTCCTCCCACATGAATAATTGTTTAAAATTTGTTCTAGACAGATTTTATACTGTCAGAGATAAACTGTACTTATATCTGAAGATTATCAGATGCAAGTTACAGCCCTGAGTAGTAGCAAGTAACTGGGAAAACTAATTTTTTCCTCTGCTCAGTAGTCATCTGCTCCTTCACTTGTGAATAACTTTGCATCAAGCCAGCTTACTTAGGAGCATTACGAAAAGGTTTGGGCCAGTAAGGGGAAAAGGCCTTTCATCAATTACCCATTTTTACTGGTGGTGACAGTTTCTTCAGGTAGACTACAAAGGCTGTGTAAAACTTAACAGTTTAATTTGTGGGATAGTTTAATTTGTTAGGATAGTAATCATACTGCCTATGAGGTCTGCCTGATAGTAGTGTTTCTATATGACTTTATTCTGTATCATAAGTTCCTAAAATTCTAAATATAAATTTTATCTCATTTTTACTTTTAAAAAGGTGGATTTTGTACTGGAGAAGGGCCCCAGTTTCTAATGAATATTGCTGGTTGGTGTCAAGCATTGGAAGTGATAAAAATGGCCTGCTTTGCTGTCTTTCATTTTTTTTCTAAATGCCTTAGTTTTCCGTATTTTCATTTTTGTCAGAACTTTAAAAAGAAACTGACCTCCAGTTAAGCATGTCACTAATCAAATATCATATTCTATCTGTTAGCTTACATGTGGCCTTTCTGCTGTTCTCAGTCCTTTCCATCTTTTAGGCTAGACTTCCTGGGATAAAAATTCTGAGATGGGTGTTAAATGCAGACAAATGTTAATCCTACCACTTAATGCATTACAAGGAGAAACTCAGATAAGGTGACTACAAGCATAAAGTAATATACTATAAGAAAAAATATGAAAAAGACTGGAAATTCAGGAAGTGCATTGACTTTAAAGAGGCTTACACTTTGGAGAACTGGCATTTATATTAATACCTGACACATGGAGACTCAAGTCTAAATTTTGAAAAGTCTTTTGGTGCCTATATATGTAATGAGTTAGAAGAATACGTTAGTCAAGAATAAGTGTATTATTTAGAAAATACTAAAGTAAGAATTAATAATAAACACTGAATTTCTGTAGATCACAATCTATTGTGAGTACTTTCTAAATACATCAAAATGTTAAACCTTTGCAGACTTTTTCCGACTGACTTGTTTGAAATCTTCATTGATATTGGACATTACGTGCGTGATATTAGTGCTTATGAAGAGCTGGTATCAAAGCTGAATTTATTAAAGGTAAGTATAAGGCTTTGTAGTTTTAAGAAGCAGTATTCTTTGCACATTCTTAGCACAAGAAAGGCATGAAATGTTTTGTATTTACTTATTTGTCATTTAATTTATAATCAGGAGGATGAATTGAAGCAAATTGCTGAAAGTATTGAGAGCATCAATCAGAATAAAGCGCCTACAAAACATATAGGCAATTACGCAGTTTTAGAACACCTTGGCAGTGGAGCTTTTGGAAGTGTATATAAGGTAAACTTCTTTTTTGATACTAGTTTACAGGCTTGAGAGGAACTGTAACGAAGAAGGTCTAACACCAGTTTTAGGCACTAACTTCCTTTGGATTTCATTGAGGAAATGAAGGTACCAAAAGGTACCATTGTCTGGGCTTCTTGCTAACAAATGTACATTTCTCCTCTTAGCATTTACTGTGATTTTGTTTTGTCACCTCTTATAAGATTGACTAGTATATTCCTTAGGTTGACTAGTTTTACTTTTTATTAATTCCTTTCCACAAACAGCATATCTGTCTATTGCTAACAAATCTGTGTAAAACCACAGAAGTTCAAGCATATTTCATTTGGAAAGGAACACTGTGCACTGTTAATGTTCCTTCAAACACAATGGCAAGTTCACCAGTTTAATGCTAACCTGCATAGTGGGGCAGTTCTTTTGGCTAATCACGTCACGTATGTATACATATCACATCATACGCAGAAAAAAAGGTATGACTAACTTTTGTAAGGTGTATTTGGATTCAGTTAACTAATATGGAATCCATAATAATGTCCTTTCTGTCCCCATCCTATACTAATTTTACAGGGATTTTATCTTTTTTATAGGTTAGAAAACATAATGGTCAAAATCTTCTGGCAATGAAAGAAGTCAATTTACACAATCCTGCATTTGGAAAAGACAAAAAAGACAGAGACAGCAGTGTAAAGAACATTGTCTCTGAATTAACTATCATCAAAGAGCAGGTAGGCTTCATGGACTCCAGTTTTATGTATGGGCTTTCTGCTGTTAGAATTAATAATTGTGAGTTCTCTTGTAGCAGGGCTTCCACCTGCTGTTACTGCTTCTATCTGATCAGTACAGTATTTGTCCCTTTCAGCTGAATGTTTTCAATATTGCAGACGTTCTTGCTGCAGTGTTAGCAGCAGTGCAAACGCTTGTTATTGAAGATTCTTACTTCTTTTTGTTGGTAGCATATGAACTTTTCTCAGGAATTCTGTAAATGAATTCTTGGATTTAAAATGTGTTGAGAAGATGGTTGTTTTTGTAAGTGTAAATTAATAAGAATAATACAACAGAACAGACCAATCATTAGTGTTCTTAAACTATGAAAGTCAATACTTTGATGTAGGTGTAATTGTCTGTCTTCAAACTTCCTTTATTCTGTTGCAATTATTAACAGGAGAGAGGTGTATGAATCATGCTTTTTTTTTTTTTCTTTAAATCTGTTTGCTCTGGTAATCTGCAACACTTTGATGTTTTCTTTGCAACAAAGTGTCTGGGATAGCATTGCACTGGAGTTCATAAGCAAATTCGTGGAATCCTTGTGGAATTCTTCCTTCCGTTGTGTAGCTAAACTTAAATACTGTGCCATTAGTCTAAGTATTCTAAAGATCTAAATTTCTTTCCTCATTGTAGCTTTATCATCCAAATGTGGTACGCTATTACAGAACTTTCTTGGAAAGTAAGTATAAAAGTAGAGAATTACTGTATTATACATAATGAAGAAATAGAAATATGTAATAGAAGTACTTACAGCTTGGAGTGTGTCAAATTTGAAAAGTAAATGGTAACATTTTCTTCAAGAATGGCTGTGGTTCAGACAGGCTTATATTGCTTTAAGATTGAAAAAAATATGATAAATAATATTTAAATGTGTTTATCAGTAAAACTACATGCAGTCTAAACATGTAGAAAGTATCATTCTCATCCTATAGAGAGCTAAGGAGCCCAAATTTGCAGACAGAATATTAAGTAGGGATAAAAGATATAGTAGAATGAGTGATACAAACTGCTTAGCCATATTGTCTTTTTTTTAATTTTATTTTTTTAATAAAGAGTTAGCTACCTACGCCTTCCTACTGAGTGATTAACAGGCAGTGAATTCCTTGTAGTTGCTGTGGTACAAATGGATACGGAGGAAAAATTGGAAAAACAAGGAGTTGAAATAATAATAAAATGTATTTGTCTGTAAAAACCAAACAACGCCCCCACCCCCCAAAAAAAAAAAAGAAGCTTAAGAATATATTTTAACCTCAAATACTCCATTTTCAAATGCCTTCTATATAAATTTATTTCTTTATATTGAATTTTCTTTTTTGTAGATGACAGGTTGTACATAGTCATGGAGCTCATAGACGGAGTGCCATTGGGAGACCATTTTCACTCTTTGAAGGAAAAGAAACAGCAGTTTACAGAAGAAAGAATGTGGCATATATTTATCCAAGTAAGGGTGTATGTTTTTTTTTTCACCAATACTTTTCTGCATGTAGTTAGTAGCACCATTTATGTTTGTTAGGCTAATAGAAAGCAAAGTAATGCTTATTATATCAAGCACTAATACCAGATATGAGCATAATTATATGTGCCTTTACTTAGATTGCAGTTAAGAATCTTTGTAAGGTTCTTTCTGTTTGTTTTTAAGCTTTGCCTAGCTCTTCGTTATCTGCATAAAGAGAAAATGATTGTTCATCGAGATCTCACTCCAAACAACGTCATGCTGGGGGATAAAGACAAAGTTACAATTAGTAAGTAAAACTCCTTTACTTGAAGAGAATTTCCCATGATGAAAGTGAGTAGAATTTCTTTACTGAAACTCACAAAAGGTTTCAGATACTGAGGCATTGGCCACCATACTTGAAAGCTAGTAAATTATTGTATTTATTATACTGTTGTGTAAAATAATTGCTACTGCAGATTTTGTGATCATTGCTGCCAAGTATCATCAGCCATGACTATATTTTTTGCAGCTGTATGTCAAATATGACAGAGGAGATGATTTAGCCCTGAAAAAATTAAACTGTAGTTATGCTTCAAGTCCTTTTATTTAAATCAGAAAGAATACTGAGACAAACAGATTATATAGCCAGTGCTAATGAACATGCAAAGTAAAAGGAACATTTTTTCTATTCGAGTTCCACCATGCAACTGTTTAGTACCTGTCAACTGTTCTGTGATCAGCTGCAGTGAGGTGCTATATCTCTGAGCCTGTAGTAGTAAATATTCTTTATGTATATTTCTTTAATCTCCACAGTGTGAAAGAAGGAGCCCAGGGAGGTTTCAGGATAGGGTTTGAAAACTGTAGATATGTGAATAGTGTTTTGAAATATGGCAAATTTTTACTCTTCAAATGAATTAATATAACTTGGAATATACAGCAATGCTTACCAGCAATTCAGATACTGTAATTTTTAATATTCTCAAAGAGCTGCTGCATGCTTTCTTACTGCTTATGACAGAACCAAATAAATATTAGTGTTATGAGAAGTTGTGATACAAAAACCAATCTCTCTTCTTTAAAAATAAAGGGAAACTGTAGACATATGCAGACACCCAACCACAGAAAACTCAGCTGTAATAGGCAAATTTATTTAGCATCTGTCTTTTTATAGTATTTATACCTGACAACATACCTACTTAAATTCATTCATGATTAAATTGTGTGTGTTAAAACACTATGATTCTTAATAGTAACACAGTTTTGAAAGGAGTAGATTTAATGGAACATTTGTCCTTAAACGATGAAAATAAATAATCAGAATATTATTTTAGAGTAAAATATCATACAGTTGTATTTCATACCAACATGCTGCCACTGAGGGGCACTCTTGGCTTGATTCAACACCTTTGTCTTTGCTCTGGTCCGATCTAGACCTATATAAAAGCATAAATATATTTTTAAATATAAGCCCAAAATTACCTTTGAAGAGCATAATAATTCTATCAAAGATTTACAGATGTTGAGGAAAATGGAAAAACATGAAACTTGCTTTGACCATTTCTATAGTGATTGGTTCAAAACTATTGCAATATTTAAACAAATACTTTAGTACTTTAGTTACCAGTGTATATTGAATTTTCAGAGGGAGCTGAAGTTCTTTTATCTATTATTTCTGAATTTTGCAGAGACTTCTTGTTTTACAGACATAATGAAAGAAAGATTTTCTTTCTTTTCAGTTATAGTAAATATGTACTGTATCGGTGCATGCTGTGTTGTGCCTAACGCATAAAGTCCATGCATGCCAAAGACTGGACCATTTATAGACTTCATAATTATGTCTGACAGTATTTGGGGATTTTTTCTTTTATTATCCATTTAACAATTTCACGTGGTTTTGGATGAAAGTAAAAAATGTCAGACAAAGATGAAGGCATATGCTCATATATTGAGAAATCTTAAATCCGTCTCTGCAGAAGATTTAATGTCAGTTTTTAAAAATAAGAGGGCCTTCTCTTATTTTTATATCTCTGAGCCTGTAGTAGTGAATATTCTGCTCAGAACTGTAGTCCTGCACAGTCATCCTATGGAGCCAGAGTTTCGTTTTTCGTAGTATTTCACGTCTTAAAACCATCCAAAACTTTAATTAATCTTACTGGAGAAATATCTGTGAAGCAGTGTTGCATGACTGTGTATTTAAGATACAGCCTCTGATGGTCCAAATGATTTTGCTTCATAAAAGAAGCTTGTGTATCTTACAGTGATGCACATTTTTTTCCTCTTCCTCAGTCAGACCTTCTAGAAATAGTAACACCTGTTAATCTTTTGCTGTGAAACCCTCAAAGCTGACAGTATAACAAAGGCGTCTTATTCCTCTGTAACTAAAATTTTTCATATATATATATATATTTAACGGTACAGTAGCTTTGGCTTAGTTTTAGACATTCACAGAGGATTTTGATTTAAAAAACAACCAAACACATAAAAAAAAAAAGGTAAGTAAGCAATAAAATAGCACAAAGTGCTTCTATAGACAGAGATTTTCATTCCATGCTGTGCATGGCTATGTGACAGTCCCAGCTATAAACTGCTTAAAAAAGTTCAGGGACGCACAGATAAATTTTTCCCCCCTGCCCTGGATGTGAGAACTGAGCCACTCGTGTCCTAAATCCTATGAAGGCCTCTTACACAGATTCTGAGTTTATGTTACTTGAAAAGAAAAGGAGTGCATAGTGTGGGAGACATTCTTATCTTTCTGTTAGCGCACACAAATAAAAAAAACTGCTAAAGAATTATGCTTGAATGTCTTAAAAGCACAAAGAAATTGCTACATACAGGAGGCCAGAACTTGGTAGGCAGGGACCTATGGAGAAAGGTAGCTGAACACCAGAACTCATGGAAGCAGAAAACTCTGCAACTTTTCTGGTGCAATGTAAGATTAAGCTCTGAAGAACCTTTTCTAGATATGATCTTTGAATATCTGTGCAATAGGTTTTACTGCAAAAAGAGTATCTGAGGTTAATTGTAGGAAGAATTTTTTAATTTGCATAACTGCACTGTATTTTCTTTCTCTTAAGTTTTGAATGTGATTGATCAAACACTATCCTTATCCAGGTTTATTTATTTTTATTTTTTCATTTTTATTTTTAAACTTATGGAAAATACAAATGAAAGTTGTAAGCCCAGTGAAGTGCTTCATTTTAATCTGAAGATTATGTAACGTTGCATTTCTGATGACGTCTTTTACACGTCACTTAAATCTGCATTATCACAATCTTTTTTCAGGCTCTTTTAAGTCTTTTAATTGTTGAAAATGGAGACAGACATTTTCGATCTGATCCTAGCTGGTTAGTGTTGGTACAAGATCTCTGTTTCTGATGGTAGAGAACTTTAAGAATGCTGCCCATTCTATTCATTTGTTCCGTTTCATCTCTGACGTATATTTGATAGGGGCCAGAACTACCATCTCTTATACGTTGGTATAGCATTTAATCATAATTGGTTGACCTACAAATATGACAAAAATATAAATATTAAATTATGCTAACCTGTAATTTCATTAACAGCTTATTCTAAATTGGTAGAAAAATATTACTGAAATTGTACAACTCTAGTCAGATTGAAAGTCTGATTTATAATTTCTGATAGAATAACAAAAACAAAAACAAAAACAAAAACACAAAACAAATACACAAACCATGTATAGTAGAATATCAGGCACAGCCTAAACAAAAGTTGTTTTGTTGTACAGGTTTTGCATGGGGTTTTAGAGACTGAACCCGTATTAACTGTGGCTCGCAATTTAATTTGCTCAGCTTTCCATATAAGATGTTGAAAAGTTATAGTTTTCTGAATTTAAAATGTCTGTTTTTATTGCAGCTATATTTTACTGCAGCAGTATTTTGCTCCTAGCACAGCATATTTCTGTCTAGAGCTTCCTAGTTTCGTTTGTTTCTTGTTTGTAGGACAAAACAGAAGACTACGCTTTTCCTCAGTATCATCTAGTTTCAGCAAGGTTTGGATCTTGATGGTCCAAGAGGGCTGTGTGGAATCACTTTAACACCTTTCACATCCAATATCAAGATTAGTGAAGGATTCTCTATGCTCTTTTTGGTGGTGTGCTCTGTTTTCTGTTTAATACACACAGTACAACAGCAGCAGAAAAGATCTGTATGGAACTGTATTAAACCTAGGATTATTATGTAGCAGCAGATTACTAGTTTTGAGACAAATCATCTATTTGACATACTTGTAGTTGTAGCAGGCAACCAGGATGTGTCAGAACAGTGAAGCAATTGAGACTTGAAAAGTTCAAATGTTTGCCAGATGCTGGAAGATCAGGTAGCCAGGTAACAGGTAGCCAGACGCTACCTGTTAATTTTGTAATTCAGAATATTTTGTTGTTTAGTGCACTTTGTAGAAGACCTATTGCCTTCTGATTCTGTGCCATACCCAGAAAAGCAGCGGCCATGAGGTGAAGTGATACGAGCTTATCCTGTGTGTCAGTCACTACTTTTTGAAGTCCCTTAGAACAAGGCTAAATTTTTTGTAGATTTTATGGCTCGTTTAACAGACCTGATGCCCTTCATACCAAGATTCAAGGAGATGCTTGTAGTGCTTCATTTTCAAAGCTTCCATAATATGCTCAGTGGAATTTTCAAATTAAACAAGAGATTATGTTTGATTTATGTTCACACTGTAAATAAAACATTCTGGATGCTGTTGGTGGCTTAATAGCACAATCACATCTCTCCACAGATCTCATTTCTAGATGGGGAGCAATGCTAATGTTCTTAGTGCAGAAGTTACAGGCTTCACAACACTGACAGATAGTAGGCTGACTTTATGAGACACTGATATTACCAAATGGAAAGGTGAAAAATAGAATAGCTAGAAACATGTATTTGGGAGTGATGAGAAATGAATTCTGTTCCCATTCTATTGGTGGAAAAGACTAGAATAATTATGTATTACTGTTGATTAAATTGCAGATTATCTTGATTTTAGGATATGCTTTTATGGAAAATAAAATTAAAATTCTGTCTTTGTGTTCCAAATCACTGTAACACAGTAACTTAAATGTGCAGCAGGTTTATTTGGCTATTAATTGGTTCTACTTATGCCAATAATTCCTATCAAGCATAAGATATACCAGTATGACTAGTCCTGTTGTAATTCATGGTACTATACATGTTATAAAGCACTGGTCTTGATAATTAAAAATGTATAGGACTGGAATAGCCATAAATATGATCATCACTTCTGAATTTTAGTTAAGAAATACTGATTTTCCATTATTAATATCAGCAGTCTGACACTTGCTCAGGCTTTTGAAGAAAGAAGTAAGTTGAGATAAAAAATAAATATATTTTAGGATATTAAGCTTGAAAAACTTATTACTGTGACTAGTAATAAAAGAATGCTTCAGTATAACAATAGAAAAGAATCATTTGTCTTTCTAAATTTCTAGAAATGCTTATTCTATATTTTATGTCAAAACAAAGGAAACATCTATTAATAATAGTATTGCTGCATTATTTGTAAACATCAAATACCTAATACTACTCAGTGAGTTGCAAAAAAGCTTTCTTGATTACAGCTGCAAACCAGCTGATGAGTAGCAAAGGTAATCTGTCTCAGCCTGAGCCTTTAAGGGTAAAAGATGAATCTGTTCAGTGGGGACAGTGAAAATTTGACCTGAATAGGTCTGAAGTTCATATGCAATTTTATTCCCCATTCATCCTCTTTTTTTTGCTTTGCTTTTCATCTTTGAATACATATTTGTTTTTAGGAAAACTATGGTATTTTCAAATACAGTTCAAATATAAGTTAAGGCAACAAACATACAAATACGAGATTGCTGTTGTTAAGAAGTAGCATCTGGAAAAAATCCGCTTGTCTTAACTGTTGAAGATCAGTTGGATAGGTGAAATCTTGGGAAATAAAATGGCAAATGAAAACAACTAATTCTGTCAACAACAACAGCAACAAAAATATAGGTACCTAATATGCTCCTTTAAAAAGTTTGCTAAGATTTAGAAAGTTTGTTATTTGGGTATTGTGAAAGTTCAAGAGACACCCAGTAAGACGTCAAGATACTAGCCAAGTCACCTTACTAATTTTTTCACCTGTACTATAAGCCATTGTGTATTTTTTTTTAGTTGGTCCAAAAGGGTTAATGTTTACTTTTCCGGAAGGCTGGACAGTCTAATGGTCAAAATGAGGGCTTTTGTTTTTTTTTTCGGTGATGAGGGAGTTGCCTCTCTAATGCCAATGTTATTCCTGCATTGCAAGGTTGCAGAGGACAACAAGAATCCTCTGAACTGGTAGACAATTTTTAGTGGTTTGAATGTTTATGTTTAAGGTAAAGATGATTGTTCTGTGCATTACATTCCTTAGTTCTAACAGCAGCAGTTGTATTTTGAGCTTCTTGCTGGTATCAAAATGTTTTAGTAGAATTTGGAAAATATTATTGCCTGTGAAACAAGTCTTTTCCCTTCGCTTCTGAGGACCTGAGCCTAAGAGAAAGAGTATATAATTTCTCCATCTTGCTGATCTTTTCCTTCCTCCCTCCATCCTTCCCTTTCTAGATAAGTAATCACTGATATTCTATTAAGGTAGACTCATTCTTCCAAAACTGGGATGTCCAGCTCTCCTCTTTCCTTTCCTAAATATTTCAAGCACCAGGAACTGATTTTTTTGATTCAATGTCTTAATACTTTTTTTTCATGGAATTTATGTGAAGGACTCCAAAGAAGGGAAGTTATTATGATTCACTCACATTAATTCAGGGAAGTATCAACATTGCAAAAATCCCTGCTTCTATTGGGGTTAATACTCTCTGGAGTGAAATACCTGAGTTATATCAAGCTTGAGGGCTAAAGAGAGACCTATCACTTATCCTGTTAATTCAATATTCTTTCTACTTATATTTTCCAAGCACTACAGAGCTAGTCCTTCATTGAACATTTTGTTCAAAGAAAAAGGCTCTGTGGCCTGAGTACCTAGATTTGGCTTTCTTGTCAAAGGGCATTTTTGAATAAGAAACCTACCCCTCTTCATACCCTTGAAGCTTACACTGAGCAAGAGCAAACAGAAAATAATTTTTCTTACCTGTTTTTCATCTGCTCTGCAGCTTTTTTGCTGAGTAGAAATATTTTGAACTGAAATGTTAACAATCTCACTGTAAAAGCAATTGAAATGGGAATGCAAAGGCCTGTCATACTTGTCTTAAGAGTACCTTGGGTCCATGTAGAACAGGAACCTTAAAATATTTTAAACAATATAATTTACTTTGCAAATCTTACCAATTCTAAAGTAGAATTTCAATGAAGAATTTATTAAAAAACTTTGACAAGTACAATGATTTTCCCTTGCTGTCTGTGCTTGGATTTAGTAAAGTGCAATGTATTTTACCTGTATTGTTGCACTGAGACAGCAGAATAGTATTGAAATTCAATATATTATTGAATTCAAAAAAATAAACTTAAGCTGCTTTCATGAAACTTGGGTTAAAGTATGGTAAAGATTATGTGACAAATTTGTGAAAGAACACCTGATAATTAGACAGGAGACACTTATATTAACATAACTGCGTGATCATCTAAATCTATAGCTTTTCCCATATGGTAATGCTAAGATTTTTCATTATTTCTTAACTAATGCAATCTTTGAATCTGAACTTTTCATATTAGTAGGCCCCTTGTACTTCTTTGAAATTAAATTTCTGAGAAAGTCTGTCCTTCCCGGCTGATTATTATAACTTGAAGGAAAACCAAATAATTACAACTGTCATTACATTATTTTTAAATTAATTTGGGCATTGTATCACAAATTATTAGATGGTACTTACCATTGTCATGCAGTTGTCATTCGAATATATTAATAGAAACCTGTAATTGATTTTGTAGTTTGTATTGAAAGTATCGGAGATGTATTTGTAATATTTCTAAAGCTAGTAGACCTGATTCAAACACAAGTTATTAATTTATGTGTTTTATGTGGAGGTAGGAAGATAGTACTATACTGTAACTTTAAATGTAAAAGATAAAAGGAGGAAAAAAAATCCAAACCAACAACTTCCCCTTCACCATCCCTCAGCTTTTCAGCTGTTGTGAACCAAACAGCACCACTCATCATGCAGAGAGGGTGGTCATTGATGTGTGAATCTTTTTTTTTTTTTTTTTTTTCAGCTGATTTTGGTCTTGCAAAACAGAAGCAAGAAAACAGCAAACTCGCATCAGTAGTAGGAACCATTCTGTACTCCTGGTAAGTACTACTGCATACAACATAGTGGAATTATTTCCGTCTTCACGGTAATTTTTTTAGAGCAGACAGGCAAGTTGCAATGGAGTAAGGTACAAGGCGCAAGTTACTCATGCACAGCTACTCTGTCCTAGCTGCTTCCCAGCCTATTTTTCAGTTGCCCTTTCTTGCATGTTGGTATTAGTACTGTGGGTTAAGTTGGTGGAAAAATGAAATATCTGATGTTCTGTAATAACTTATTCTTCTACCCATACCCTTAAGAATAAAGAAATGCATTTCCAAGCAATAAAAGGACGTATGTAAACAATACGATTTAATTTTAGTGGCTCTTAAGGTAACCGTGGTGTCAGTGTTCAGTTACATTGTATATGTAGACAACTTACCTTCTGAAAAGTACTTGAAGTTTTTACTAGTGTATTTGTTTTGGATCAGTAGGTATTTGGTTTTAATAAAAAATATTATCTGTAGTTTCAAAATTTCAAAGTTGAGAAAGCATAACACATATTGTTTGTAATTTATGTTTAGTAAATGCAGAAACAACTACAAAATTTTACCTCAGACCATACATTCAATGTGCAGAATGAGCTGCAGTTTCCTTTGTCATCCCATTTGTGGGCAAGCAGAAGTGAGCAACCATATTGTGTTAAATTTACATTACCAATATAGCTACCTAACTTCCTAGATTACTACTGCCTTGTGTTTTGTTCTCTCAAGAACACAGAATAGATGACATTTTCTGTCCCAAAGGTTCACCTCAGTATGTCTATAGCGTGTGTAATTTACAGCACTTATCTGCATGTCAGATTGTCCCAAACAGATTTAATTGTGGGCAGGACAGAGTTTATTTTTGTGTTGCATAATGTATAGATTATATCATGCCACCTCACTGAGGTTACTGTATTGCAAACAAAAGCAAGAAAATGTAGTCTAGGTAAATATGTAAACAGTGGAAAGCACTAAGCCTGAATACTGATTCACATAATAGCAGTTGATGTGTTCTGGGCCTGTCATTTATGTTCAGAATTTCTGATGATTAAAATTCTAACATCCAAAATTAATTCAGGAATTGCAAATCAGTATCAGAATTCTGGATCTTTATTCCCGTGCAAAATTATTGGTAAAGCTTTGCTTGCCCTCTCTTGTTTTATTATGGAAATGTATTTATAATACAACTGGAGAACATATATGTAATCTCAGCTGGAGAACTGCAGACCAAATATTCCTTATTCCTGCACAGGCTTGTCCCGGCTTCTTTTTAACACCTTTTTTATATACAGCCCCTTGCTGTTCCTTCTCTTCAGAGTAACTCTGTTGCTTCTGCTCAGCGTTCAGCTTTCTGAAGTCAGAACTTGGCTTTCTTCATCTCCGGACTTTATGTTGCTCTTACTTGCATTACTGTAAATTCCCATTACATATTTTTACAGCTCCTGTAAATAAAGTGGAGTTTATTTGGCCTAGGGAATTTTAAAACAAACAAACAAACCAAAACAGACAAACAAAAAATACAGTGAATGACAGATACACAAGCCAAGAATGTTGCACAACATGCTCTCTTTAATACTGTTTCTGTTTTCATCAGAAGTTTTCATTTACAACATACCTGCCAATCAGGAGAAAAACCTGACACAACATTATATCCTAATAAGTAAATAAATAATAAAATAAATAAATAAAAATTGAAGTGTTTTCATCTTAAATTTCACCTAAGATTATCACTGTGGCTGTGGCACTGCCAGTATCTTTCTCAGAAGTTTATAAGCCTTTTCTGATGCCAGTCTTCTTCAATCTTCTTTTCCGCTGTGGTGACCACATGTGATGGCCATGCACCTACCTGAGTTCTTGGCCCATGTACTTGTAATACATTGTTAAAAGTTCCAAGCTACCAGGGGACTATTAGTTGTTCTTCCAAATCACAAGTGTGGGTCAAAAACTCAGACTTTCACCAGGTGAATATAATTCATGTTGCCGCTTTTGATACTTGTACTTGTGATTTCCTACTGCCAGAATGGTAGTGATTGACACTTAATCCCTTAGTCACTAAATCTAATCTTGTAATGTGTTGAATGTTCAAGTCCATACTTTAAAGACTAATGCATATGCTGCTGCTTAGTGAGTGAAAGACAATTGCAATGCCACCTTAATTGCTTCCCCAAATTCTCCTGAAGCTTAGCACAAGTCATTACTGATAGTTTGGGTAGTTTAGTTTAGCAAGGTTTTGGTATAATTAATTCCATATCATCTCTTTCTAGAGATGAGTTATAAATAAATAATAAAATTCATAATAAAAACTGATTTTCGTTCACTTACAACTGGGCAGAAATGTTGTGTATGGGAAGCTAATGTGTTTTTTTAAACATGTTGTGGGTAAAGTGTCTGCAGGTTAGAGCAGTATTAGGAAGTGTCAGGTTCCAAACCATATACCAGCGGTCCTCAGGGTCACCGAGCTGTAATTTTCTTGTTCTGTCTACATTTTTTTTCTCCTGTTCAATTCTGTGCCAGATGTAGCTGATGTTGTTGGGTCTTTTCATATTTTAGGTAATTATATATTATAATTTATAATATATATAACAATATGTAATGTATATTATTATATATATTCTATAATCATATTATAGGTAATTATTATTTGAGAGTAGCTCTGGAAATCTGTTGTAGATTTAAATATATATATATATATTAATGTTTGCTTATACCACATTTATTATTATTTTCATACCCTGTCTTCATACATGGAAGTGTGCATCAGAGCTAGGACTTTGGCAGTTCTTTTTCTGCCTCTTTGACCACTTATTTAGAAGTAGGCATGAAGATAACATTTCACTGATATGTTGCAGCCTCTCAGTAAGTGATCTTTTGGGGCATTTGTTTTCAGTTCTATTCCACAGGCGAAATCATGGAAGCAGTGATTCTTGCCTGTATGCAGTCAGAAGACAGAATGTGGATAGGATACTGATGTCTTTGTATTTAAAATGTATACTTGAGTAATATTTAAAGTGACAGGTAAACCACTGAAGTCATTCCAATGCCATAATCATTTAAGAATGTTAAAAAGGTTTTGCAAACAACTGAATGCACAGGTTGCTGCATTCAAGGTACTTGGCTAGTACTCTGTATGACAGAGGTTTTTTGATATAGAAAACTGTTCACATAGAATGAAGTGAACTGACTGAATTTTTTAAACACAGGCAATGAAGCAAAAGTCAGAGAATATAGACTTAATCAGTGCTTGGACTAGTTTATTTTTATTTTTGGATGATTTAAATAGAGGTGAAGGGCTATAAAATAATCAAAATATTGGGAATTCACATCTAGCAAGAACATCATATTCCTGCAAAAGCAGAAACTAACGTTCCTTCTGAAAAAAAGGAAAGGGTGGAGATAAAGAGGCAGCATTGTCATTTTAGAGTGGCAGAAATTGCTTTCTTCTAAATTGACGGGAAAATAGTTCTGGGTAATTTGAAATGCAACCTGCCCTTCTTGGAGCAGCACAGAAACAAAACAATAAATGTCAAAATAAGCAGTGTCTGATACTTATTATTGAGACTTGGCTCTACAGCATTATGCAAAGTGGTTTAGATAAAAGCATATCTCTGTGTGTACCAAACATTGACTATATTTGGTGTTGACTTGTAAAAGAAAGTCCTGAATCCATTTGCTAATGCAATTTGATAAAAACTGAGTCTTTCTAAATAACACCAGACACTGTTTTATGTTTAGAGAGGGGCTTATACAATTATGCTTTGTAATTGTGATGTTTTAAAATTCTACTTCATGCTATTTTTATCCTACTGTCATACTAATTAAATTCCTCTTAATTGGTTATGTCCTTGAATTAAAAAATCCAGCAATGAGTACATTTAGAATACAAAATATATTAAATGGATTTGTTTACACTTAATACATTAAAAATTGAGGAAATGAACTGCTTTAGGGAATTGATAATGAACTCTGAAATGTTGTTCCAGCTCATAAGTCACCAGAAACAATCTGCTAGAAGTTAGTGGTGACAGAGTCTTTATTATCAAGCTGTCTTGAAAGCCCTCCCAGAAGAGAGTGCAAATTGTAAATGCATATAGAATACAATGTTTCCTTTCATGTATTCCAACCATTTATTTGTTTCACAAAAAGGATCTTCAGCTTATCAAGGGGGTGCAGCAAAAATAGACCAAGAGATGTAAGTAAAAGTTAGTTGAGTCATGATTACAACTGCTTTTGCATTTGTATATGTATACAGAAATTTTAGAAAAACTCTAGGAAAAGCTGTAAATTTTAAGGTTGGGATGCAATATAGATTCCCTGTGATCTGTTTGTAAAGGGCTCTTAATTATTGATAACCATGGCCTTTGCATTATGGTGAGAGTTTTGTTTCCTATTTTTTTTTCTTTTTTTTCCTGAGGTAAGTCAATAGTACTGTAATTTTTTTATGAAAAGCTGTTGGGAAAACGTGAAGAAGAGCAGACCTCTCAGGCATCATTAAAAACTAGGTAAGAATGTTCTACACTAGTAGGAGTTTTAACATGATCTTTCTGAAACATCATTGTTCTAAAATGTCTTAAAACTGATACTCAGAGCAATGTATGTATGTGGGCTTTGGTGTTTTTTTTTGTTTGTTTGTTTGTTTTTTAGAGATGAGTGGTTTTCTCTATGGGGTGTTTTGAAGGAACTTATATTTCCGGGTAATTATAGGTTAATATTGTATTTTTGTCCATCATCCTTTTAGCTGTGAAGGAAGATTCCTGGATCTTAATTTGGAGTAAACAGTCTGTATACTGTGTTATGTTACCTAAGTTTCACAGAACAACTGGCTCCTGGAGAAGATTTCCTGGTTTGATTAGAAAAGAGACAGAAGTTGAACAATCCTTTCAGTATATTAATACAGAATTTTTATCAGAGGATCTTCTGAAAGTTGATTAATTCACTTTGAAAATGAAATATAGCTGTGAAATGTAATTGTGATGTTGCAGTTTTAATTTAGGCATAGGTTTATAATAAAATGTGTCAGCAAAAAGTCCAGTGCAATTTGAGTGGGAATCCTCAGGCATAGTATAGCTGAGGACAGGCAGGCAATACTGTCTCTGTATACTACAGTGCAACTCTGCATAAAACATTGTTTCATTATGAGGATACCATTGCTAAAAAGAGAAACTGGATGAACTTCAAGAAAGAACATTAAAAGTAGTTGACAGTGACTGACTTATAAAAAGACACCTAAATGTCTTAATTTTATATAATTTTTATTAAGTAACAAGTTTGGCTAAATAGCAACTGTCACTTCACATTTGAAATATATTCAACACCACATCCAGTCTCACACAGCATTATGGAATCATAGAATGGTTTGGGTTGGAAGGGACCTTAAAGATGACCTCTTTCCAACCCCCCTGCCATAGGCAGGGACGCCTCCCACTAGACCAGGTTACCCAAAGCCCCATCCAGCCTGGCCTTGAACACTGCTAGGAATGGGGCATCCACAACTCTTGGCAGCCTGTTCCAGTATCTCATCCCACTCATAGTAAAGAATTTCTTCCTGATATCTAATCTAAATCTACCCTCTTTCGGTTTAAAATTACTCCTTATCCCTCTTTATACATGGGAGTAAAACTGGAGATGATGTGAAAGGAAGTAAGAAAAGAAAAAAAAAAAAAAAAAAGGGCATAAAGATCTCTGTACTGATCTCTGGAATAATGGTCCAATGGAGATGATAGAAGTCCCTACCACAAAACATAACTTAATACTACACACGAGAGAATGCAGAATTGGAAAAAAAGTATAAAATAATGTAATATGTAATGATTTTTTAAACTCCATGATAAATTTAAACTGCTGTCTGAAAGAAAAAGTACTAGTCTACCAAGACAACAGATTGTAAACCTGTGTTTCTTGGAAATAATTCTTTCTGTAGAACTTGTATAACAATTATTTTAATATATATTAATTATTATGTCTTTTGTCTCAGTGGCTTAAGACTTTTAATTTATAATACCTTTGGAACAGATCATAATGATTGAACTCTTTGTTAGAAAAAAGATTAGTCATTTCATCAAACTATTTTATGAGCTTGTAAATATCTTCTAGTCCAATGCTATGTGTATTTATTTGCTAGAATTATTTCTCTTTCATTTTTCTTTTAAGTAATGTTAAACGAGCTACGTGTTGCTTTGACATCTGAACTGCAGGACTTGGAATACTTTTGGTGTTTGTTCTTTCTGGTTCCCTACTCCCTATTCTCTCCTATCTTAAATTTCAGCTGTATTAGTATCTTCATAGACCTTTACAGATTCTAAGTCTTTATTGTTTCTTTTTCTTCTTTATTTGTTGTTTAGTACATGGTGTGTAGATTCAAATTCTAGTGCCATTATACATCATCTTGCTGTCTTTGATGTTTCCTTAATACTGTATGTGCTGTTTTTCTATATCACTTGTCACCAGTTAAATCTGTTTCCTGTTTTCACTTGGGTCTTGGGTTTTAGTTTCTGGTGTGGCTTTTGTTCAGTTGCTTGCTTCTTCATAGTAGACAGATTTAAAAATTCTGTCAAAGATTGGTCAAACTGCCCTAGTTTTTCCTTGGTTTGTTCCATCCCTTTTATTCCCCCCCCCCCGGCAGGTTATTGCATGGAATAGTTAGTGATTTTTCTTTAGATTAGCTATTAGGAGGATATTCTTCACTCTGAGGGTGGTGAGGCACTGAAACAGGCTGCCCAGAGAAGCTGTGAATGCCCCATCCCTGGAGGCTTTCAAGGCCAGGCTGGATGGGGCTTTGGGCAACCTGGTCTGGTGGGAGGTGTCCCTGCGCATGGCGGGGGGAGGGTGGAATTAGATGATCTTTAAGGTCCCTTCCAATCCAAACCATTCTGTGATTCTTCAGTGGTAAAATCAGTGAAAGCACATAGCTTTCTAATAATAGAGTTCTTGAACTCTATGGAGGCATTACTAGAGTAAGCACAGGAGCAATGAGAGGCCATGTCTCATTAGAGAAACGTTAATACTGTTTTTTAATTGTCTGCTGTCCTCTTTTCACCATTTCTATTTTTGTGTAGTGGTGGGTTGACTGTTTATTTCAAGGAATGGCAGGCCAGCTGTGGCATAAAAAATGCTGGTGGCAGCATGAGGTATGCCAGTTATCTGACTCAAAGAACAGCCAAGTCAAGGACTAGCTAGGAAGTGGTAGAATGAATGTTTGTAATACTCTTCCAGGATAATTGAAATACAGTAAAATATTTAGAATCAGAAATAGGATAGGCATCTTAGTAAGAAATGCTAAAAAGGGCCTAGAAGAACAAGCTGTTTGTGTTTGAGTCATCTGAAAGCAGAGCAGTCTTTCCTTCTGTTTGCTCTATTACCATGAGTGACCATATTTTCTGCTTGAAATGTATCCATGGTCTTACCAGGGTCTTATTTAAAAGGGACATTATGACAGAGTCTGTTTCAACTGAAGGAGGGGAGAGGTTTAAAAAATAAATAAATAAATTATTTGCTAATACTTGAATAGTTTTTCTGGGTTTAACCATCTGGAGTTAAGCTGCCTTTAATTATGTTGTTCACAATGACAACTGATATTTTCCACACCTAGAGTTCTAGAGACTCATTCAAAAACTGGGGATCTAATTCAAGTCCTGCAACATGTTGGATGTGCGCAAGTCGATGGGGCCCGATGGGATGCACCCGAGGGTACTGAAAGAACTGGCAGAGGAGCTGGCCGAGCCGCTTTCCATCATTTATCGGCAGTCTTGGCTATCGGGGGAGGTCCCAGTTGACTGATGGCTAGCCAATGTGACACCCATCTATAAGAAGGGCCGGAGGGCAGACCCGGGGAACTATAGGCCTGTCAGTTTGACCTCAGTGCCAGGAAAGCTCATGGAGCAGATTATCTTGAGGGTCATCACGCGGCACTTGCAGGGCAAGCAGGCGATCAGGCCCAGTCAGCATGGGTTTATGAAAGGCAGGTCCTGCTTGACGAACCTGATCTCCTTCTATGACAAAGTGACGCGCTTGGTGGATGAGGGAAGGGCTGTGGATGTGGTTTACCTTGACCTCAGTAAGGCTTTTGACACCGTTCCCCACAACATTCTCCTCAAGAAACTGGCTGCGCGGGGCTTGGACTGGCGTACGCTTCGCTGGGTTAGAAACTGGCTGGATAGCCGGGCCCAGAGAGTTGTGGTGAATGGAGTCAAATCTGGTTGGAGGCTGGTCACAAGTGGTGTCCCCCAGGGCTCGGTACTGGGGCCGGTCCTCTTTAATATCTTTATCGATGATCTGGATGAGGGCGTCCAGTGCACCCTCAGTAAGTTTGCAGATGACACCAAGCTAAGTGCGTGTGTCGATCTGCTCGAGGGCAGGAAGGCTCTGCAGGAGGATCTGGATAGGCTGGAGCGATGGGCTGAGGTCAACTGTATGAAGTTCAACAAGGCCAAGTGCCGGGTCCTGCACCTGGGGCGCAACAACCCCAAGCAGAGTTACAGGCTGGGAGATGAGTGGTTGGAAAGCTGCCTGGCCGAGAAGGACCTGGGAGTATTGGTTGATAGTCGGCTGAATATGAGCCAGCAGTGTGCTCAGGTGGCCAAGAAGGCCAACAGCATCCTGGCCTGTATAAGAAGCAGTGTGGCCAGCAGGTCTAGGGAAGTGATTGTCCCCCTGTACTCGGCTCTGGTGAGGCCGCACCTCGAGTACTGTGTTCAGTTTTGGGCCCCTCGCTACAGGAAGGACATGGACGTGCTCGAGCGAGTCCAGAGAAGGGCGACCAAGCTGGTGAGGGGTCTGGAGAACAAGTCTTACGAGGAGCGGCTGAGGGAGCTGGGCTTGTTCAGCCTGGAGAAGAGGAGGCTCAGGGGCGACCTTATCGCTCTCTACAGTTACCTTAAAGGAGGCTGTAGTGAGGTGGGGATTGGTCTGTTCTCCCACGTGCCTGGTGACAGGACGAGGGGGAATGGGCGAAAGTTGCGACAGGGGAGTTTTAGGTTGGATGTTAGGAAGTACTTCTTTACCGAAAGGGTTATTAAGCATTGGAACGGGCTGCCCAGGGAGGTGGTGGAGTCACCATCCCTGGAGGTCTTTAAAAGACGTTTAGATGTAGAGCTTAGCGATATGGTTTAGTGGAGTGCTTAGTGTTAGGTCGGAGGTTGGACTCGATGATCTTGAGGTCTCTTCCAACCTAGAAATCTGTGTCTGTGTCTGTGTCTGTTAGATGACGACTGAAAGTAATGGAGAAAAATAGTCACTTCAATAATGAATTTAATCCCATGTATCTTAAACATCCTTATCTATTTTAGGATGAAATGAATCAACTTCTTGACATGCCTTTCTCTCTCCATTTGCTGCAGAGGGAGCTGGAGCACTAGCTTAGCATAAATCTAATTTACAGGAGTTTAAAGTTAGGTGAAATTAACAACTTGTGTGAAATCGGTTATTCAAGAATTAGATTTATTTTAGAGTTGCTATAAAATTGGATTCATTACTGCTTGTGGTCATCTTCTAGCAGATAATTGTTTTCCCATGTCTCCCTTTCAATTTTAAATATTCATATGATTTCTCGTTAAGCTTGGTTATTTGTACAAAGCACACTGCATGAAGTTAATTCTGGAAGGCATATAGCTCAATAAACAAAAACCTTGACCATTTTTAAACATCCAAGTTTCTGTTCCATAGATAAAAGGAAAAAGCACTTTTCTTTTGTTGAGCTGTTAAGAATAAGGCCATTCCTCAAAGTATTTTATATGAAATTGTAGTTGTAATTCACTGGAAAATGTGTCTGGTTAGAACAAATCAATTCTTAGAAGTATCTGTCAGATGCATGTTATGAGTACTTTTTAGGATATGAATGTTTCACTTTCTTTGTTCATGGGTAGCACTTTTCCACATCCTAGAGATATAATTTATCAACAGCATTTCTGTTAAAACTGACAGCTTGACATTCTTCTAGATATTTTTGTATGTATCAGAATACTAGATATGTGGACCAGGAAGTGATGCTTGTCTTTAGTAATATACATAAAAAATCACATTGAAAGGAGATTTTTATTCTGTAGGTTTCAGAATCTGACTTATAACTCCTCTTGCTGTTTTAGACTTTGTTCCATGACATGTCTGAAGGAATAATAGGTATAAATTAGAACTCTGATATGTTTTTCTTTTTTATGCCTCCCAGAATGCTCAGAGATACATATGATAATCTTGAAAATTCAGTCACAAAACAATTGGAAACAGCTATGCACGTTTTGAGCACAATTAGATAACTGTTGTATTTTCATTAGTGTGAAATGTGATATTTTATGGCATTCTTCAATAATATAAACATCACCTTTGCTGATAGAGTCTGCAAAGCTTTTTCAGTTGTCCATGAAATAAGTTTTTTAAGAAGTAAAAGCTTAGAAATATGTAGTGGTTTTACACATTGATAGCAAACTTTTTTTTTTTTCCAGATCAACAGATACAGTGTACAGACAAGAAAGCCAAATTCAAACTGAATTGTATCATTATGGGATATTTTCCCAATAGGTCTACACCCCATATTTTTGACTGTATCCTGATGAGGGGAAAAACCATTGCAAATAGATTTTAAATTTTTTTTTTTTTTAAAGTTTATAGAAACCCTTCTGTTGGGGATAGCTGCGTGCAAAACCCCATGAAACTTCAATACCTGTGATCTGTTTGTAAAGGGCTCTTAATTATTGATAACCATGGCCTTTGCATTATGGTGAGAGTTTTGTTTCCCTTTCTTTTTTTCCTGAGGTAAGTCAATAGTACTATATTTTTTTTATATTTTAATAGTTCTCTTGCTACATTTCCAAAATGTAGTATTCACAGAATACTGTCCTAGCTGGAAAAGTCTAGAGGCCCAAAATATATCTTTGAGTAGGACTATATATGTATGTTGATACATACATACATGCAAATATGTTTCTGTATATATATGCACACAAATCTCTCTCTGTGTAAAACAGTGAGTGTCCATACTTGAAGGGAAGTTGGTTTTGTTTAGATAGCATGAGGTAGATGTCATGCTCTTTAAGTTTAATTTTATGTTCCACATTGTCAAATTAAGCATAGATTTGTTTATCCAGATAACACCACTGTTTCTGGCATAATTATATTCAAACAATGTTGATGTCTTCCATACTTTCAAGTACGTAAGGAGAATTCTTGGCAGATTTTTGGTTCTACCACATGCCATTGATACTTAAGCAAAAGACTTCAACATTGTACTTGCTGGACTGCCACAGACAATGTTGACAGATGGAATTTTTTGAAGTGCCTTAGAATGTCTGAAAGAGAAGAGGAAGAAACTTTATATATATATAATAGTTTACAAGAAAAAAATAACAATTTATAGAGAGAAACATATATACAACTTAGTAGACAATGTAATAAATTACTCTACAATTCCTTGGCAATACATTTAGCAACAGAAAATTGTGAAGGCAAAATTTCAAACTAGTTTCTGAAAATCCTGTTCCAGTTTCATCATCAAGGCATAGACAGAATATCCCAAAAAGGCTTCTGTTGAATTCTTCTCATAGGTGAGAAATGCAAATAGCTTTTAACCATTTTCACAGAACCTCTTTGTTTAAACCATCAGTTCTTTGGCTCCTTTCCTTTCTTTTGTTGCTTTTAGTACTGAATGTAACCCGTAGCTTACAGCAAACTGTCCAGAGAAAAGTCTGTGACAAGCAGCAACTGGTTTTCTGTTTCCCTTGATTTCTTCTTTGGGAAGCTATTGTGATTAGCTTCTCCTTCCAATCCCCTGCCCTTCTGTGATTCAAAGAACTGATTATAGATTAGTTATGTTCTTATACTACTCTCTGAACACTCACAAAGTATCCTGCTGCAGTTTAGTAAAATGTGGGGTCTGTCAGTTGAGTGGATATTTAAGTTCCTTCGTCTACTCGGCTGTGATGAGTTATACTAGCAACTAATGACAACTAAAAAGATTATTCACAGCAAACATTGTTTTATAGATAACTTAGTAAAGATATCTGAATATCTGAAGCTAATAGAAGCTGCAAAGACTCTTTTAGTGTTTGGGAGGAAAAAAAAAAAAAAAGTATATAGCAAGTTTGTCCATAGGAGAAATGGCAATGTGTAGATGTAGGGGAGGAAGAATAAAATAAACATATTTGATACTCTTCTAGCATATAACTATTTTCATCTCGGGTAGCTTCCTGAACAAGATATGGCTTCTATGCATGAGCATTTGTAGAACCAACAACAACTGCAGGAATCTTCATCTTCTTTCCTGTCTGGATGCCTACCTGGGCAACCTGCTTTGGCAAGGGGGGTTGGACCCAATGATTTCTTGAGGTCCCTTCCAATCCCTACAATTCTGTGATTCTGTGATTCATCAAAGTGTAAATAATTACTTGGAAGAATGATAATGATAAAAAGCAATAGTTATCAGTCATTGTTAAAATCTTCTGCAGCAGTGTTTGCTTCTTATTTCTTTTCACTTTCATTATAGCCATCATATTTTCTGGGAGTTAGTCTTGAAGAATCATTCTTAGTTCATTTAATCCATAACTGTCTAGCTGAAATCATATCTCATTTGAAGATGCTCCTTGGGTGTTTTCTTCATAGGGTGACATACACCAGCCCTTACTTAACTGCTGTCAGAAACACTTAGACCAGTAAACGCTGTACCGAGACAACTCAAGATTGGTTTATTGAAGTTCTCTGCAGCATGGGAAATCTTCACTTGTGTCTCATGTAAGGTCAGCCTGATAGTATTGACAACATTTCTTACAAGCCTTAGAAGCTCTAGAAAATTAATGCTATTTTGAAAATGTCATTCTTTCAGCTCCTCCCTTCCTCCCCCTCCTAATTCAGAACTTCTTCCTTCATATAGGAACATTTGTCCAGTAAAAACTAATAAGACCATGACCTAATCCTGTGAGGATAGTTATCTTTCATATAGGTACGTGATAGTACTAATGTAACAGAATCCAGATTTAAAGTCTGCTTGTAAAGTTTAAAATATTCTTAAATAAATACCATGACAAAATAATATCAGTGACTAAAATAATAAATGAAAATTTGATTGTAAAAATATCTCCAAGGCCATATAGAGATGATTTGGTGAAATGGTGCTGTTTTAAAACTAGAACAAATATTGATAAGATTTGATTTTATTTGCTTTTCACCCTAATAAAAAAAAAAAAAAAAAGATGGGATAATATGGAAAGTTATCATGTCTATTAAAGTACCTCTTTAATTTCATAAAAGTAGTTCAAAAGGAAAAAAAAAAGATAACTCTTTGGATTAATAGATGCATGTATCAAATTCAAGACATTTTAAAGCTGCTGGTGTAGAAGACTATTTGTTATTATATATAAAAGAAATGCTCATATGATGAGCAAGAGTGAGCTTTCTGAGAAACAATTGTAAACCAGTCTGTTCAAGGATACTGAGAATTTAGAGAATTATTCTGTGGATATATTTCTGTATCTTTCATTTAGAAGGATTTAGCCTTGCTTTTGCCATGGACATTTGTTCAATGAAGGACTTTCTTTAACATAATGCTGCTGAAGTAAGCCTTTTCAGCTTGAATATGTAATTTTGAAATGAGCAGTGATTTGTAAACCTAGAAGAAAACTGCATCGATTATTCTGAATAAGTTAACTGCAAGCACTAAATGACAAATTTTTAAAGTATCCACTGCCTCTTATAATATTCAAGACTGTGGATATCATAGGGTAAAGCATCTGCACTGCTGCTTTGCAGCAGTATGATCAGCCCTTGAAGCGATGAAATTTAAATTCTTTATCAGCTCAGAGTTTCTCCCTTTAAGTATTTTATTTTTACACTGAATGCATTTTATGATGTGCACATCTGTTTGCTAGAAATTTCATTAGTGCCACTGTCCTCTTTTGTCCTATTTTGTCCAATCCAGATCTCTTAATCTAAGAATTAAAGGAAGAAGCCTGCTTTTACAAATAAAACGAAACCCATACCAATGCTACCCCCTTAAATTATTTTTCTGTTCTTGTTGCTAAGACAGATTTTTTTAGGATTTTTATGGAATAAATTTCAAAGTCTGGTTCTACTCATTCCTTCTGGTCTTGACCAGACAGTGAGAGTTTATACACAGTTTTCAACTGAATTAGAGAAACCGTATGTACTCCCACCACCCACCTGTTTGTGGGCAGCAGTGCACACAGGAACAGAACTGGGAACTTTCTCTGTCATCCCTCAACAGTGCAGATCCAAGAGGTGCAGCTTGACTGCAAA
This sequence comes from Cygnus olor, assembly GCF_009769625.2. NCBI lineage: Eukaryota > Metazoa > Chordata > Aves > Anseriformes > Anatidae > Cygnus > Cygnus olor. The sequence goes on along the minus strand of NC_049170.1, from coordinate 41,962,868 downwards.
ATTGTTTTGCTAGTCAACAAGTACTGCATGCCACCCACATTTCTAACTAGCAGATGGTGAGGCATGCCTTTAGAACATGGTGAGGGATTTCACTACTTCATCTCTTAAAAGTAAATAAAAAATCTTTGAAATTTCTATTTAAAAATCTGAAGTACAGAATTCATTGGTTATAGGAAAGCACAATATCATATATGTATAGGATTTTAGATTTTCTTTAAAAATTTTGTGGTCATCTTAGATAAATGTTACTTCAGTCATTTACCGTATTTCTAGCAGAGAACAGTATGTATTTAGGGTACTGGTGATCCTAATGTGCTAAATATCAGAGCCTTCTGGCTAAAGACATTTGTTCTGTAAGGAAAGATCAGGTAGTACTCTGTTGTAAGTCCTCCTTTTGATTAAAAAAAAAAAAAAGAGGATTAGTGATGCAATTAGAATGAGAAGTCTTTCAGCATGAATAAGCAGATCAAATGTCTTCATTAATTTCAAGCATTTTTGTGAAACTGTTATAACTACAACCTTCAAAAAGCCTGTCCATTTTTTCTGTGATTTCCAAATCATAGTAACAACAAATGCATTTTGCTTAGTCACAAAGCCAATGGACTGCTGTTTGTTCTGAATATCAAGCTAGGTTTTTCCCTGTTGTTCATGGATACAAGATTCTGCACGCCAAGTTAAGGTTGCTTATGTTTCTCCCTATCTCCTTTGTCTTCAGCTTATTCTTTCAGTGACTGCTATGCAACCATAATATTTTTAGCATAGATGCATCGATTTGGATTGAATAATCTCAGTTTGGGATTTTAATGTTATTTAGTCCCTTTCAGTCACAGAATGAAAGATTGTAAAATTCAACTCAGATTCAGTTTTCTGTATAGAAGCATGCTTGGAAGTCAGGGGCTGTTACTAAGCTAACTATCTTTATGTTGAGTTGCCACACTGATATTTGCTCTAACACATTTAATACATTAAAGATGAGATTTCTACAAAGTCCTCTAAAGAACTGGTGTCACAATGAGGAATAATGACAGTCCAACTCCAGAAAGGGTATTGTGTTCGAACGTTATCTTCAACATCCTTTATTCTCCCATGGTTATGTAATAGCAAAAACAAAATTCAAGAGAAATTGTTAAATGGGTTTCACATAGAAATCTTTATTTTGCCTGATAATTTTATCTGAAATGTCTGACCTGTAAGTCTATATCACTTCCCCACACTGTGACCTTCCTTCTGACTTTCTGTTCTGCTAAGATCATTTAATACCACTTCCACATAATAGTTTGTCTAAAGGACCTCATCCGATTTATTTTTAAAATGTGATTTCTTCATTTATTTGGTACATACCAGCAGCATACCTTCTAGCACTTTACCCAGACTGCATCCAGTACTGAATTTACACAGTACCTCTCATCTCCAAAAAAGGTACTTTACCAAAGATAATCTGTAGTATAATCAGAAAGTTGCAAGTGACTCCAAATTCTAACGTGGAAGGAAAAGGAAAAAAGGTATGCTTTCAAGTTGATTTTACAGATGAAAGTAGTCAAATATGTTTTACATCTCTAAATAGAGTGAAGATGTCAAGTGAAAAATCCGCCATGTGAGACAACCTTTACTTCCTGCTTAAACTTGAATTCCAGTGTCAGAGTATCCCTATCAGTATAAATTATTGTCTTCCAGAGTTATGAAAAGTCCTGAAGAGAAAGAAGTGGAGTCTGCTTTGTACTGAGTCAAAACTGAAATAACTGCCTTCTTTTATGTGCTTTAAGTGGATTTTTCACTGGATTTTTTAAATTGTCATTAGGCTGTTGAGTGTCCATGTAGTATCATCACAGAGAATGCATTATAATAGTTTTAGCAGGATGGAAATGATATCATGAGTAATGTTTGTTTTCTCACATTAGTAGCAAAATCAGATACATTAGTGTTCTAAATTAGGAATGTGATTCAAATCTTTCAGATATTTGAGTTGCAACAGGATGTAATGTATTTATCCATTCTCTAGTCCATTTTATTGAATTGCCTTCATCATAAGCAAGTTCTGAATCCTCTAGTTCATTTGTATCCATTAATTCCAAAGACATTATAAAATGGAATAAGTGGAAAGGGCAAGTGAACAAAATTTAAACTACTAGAGTTGTGAGGGGAATTGTAGTAGAAGCAGAAAAGCTATTAATTGCACTTCCATTTAAATAACTTGGCTGGTAAAGGAAATAAATGCAACCTTTTGAAAGTAATTGTGTATGCTCTGATAATATGTTGTAGTGAGTAACTAAAGATTTTTTTTTTTAAATCACCTTACCTCTAAGTGAAAACTATTAATTAAACACTTATGGATTGAATTGTTTTTTACTTAGCCCTGAAGTTGTGAAGAGTGAGCCGTATGGAGAGAAAGCTGATGTATGGGCTGCAGGATGCATCCTTTATCAGATGGCAACTCTGAACCCACCATTTTACAGCACCAATATGCTCTCCTTGGCAACTAAGGTATTCAGGCTTGCCAGATTAACCTACTAATTATTTTTCTATGTTTTTGCTAGATCCATGAGAATTCATATTTAAGGTTGTAGAAGCACAAACTGCTCTCTGGACCTGTGAGCAGTAGTGTTTATAGTATGTTAATACTATAGTTTATAGTATTAGCAATTCATAGTATCATAGTATAGCAATTGCTATCTTGTCATTCTAATTTCAGAAATTGCTTGCAAATGTAAGCATATTATTACTTCTCAGACTAGTATATTTTTATCATTGCATCATACGAGAGGATATTTAGATATATAAAAGATGTTGAATGTACTATAATACTGGATTTTCGATAGGGTTGTGTATTATCTTAGGACATGATGACAAATAAAAAAAAAATATATTTTTTTTTGTTTCCCTTATTCAGATATTGCAGGCCCTTGATCTACAGTGGTTATGTCCATTAATGTGGATACCTGATTTGAATTGACATTTTGCATTAGAAGATGTGTTCTAGGTTTTTTTTTCAAGTTAGAGTTGATGATGTAATGCCCATCAGGTTGTTTCAAGAAGAAATATTTATTATGTGAAATTTCCAAATAAAAAACTTAACATTTTTTTCTTCAATTAACTATAGATTTTTTTTTCAGATAGTAGGGGCTGCGTATGAACCTGTGCCAGAAGGACTGTACTCTGAAAAAGTGTCACTTACTATTAAAAGGTAGCTAGCTATTCATCTAGTTTTATTTTGACATCTTGCTGAAAGGATGTTTTGCTTTGTATGTTTCCAGCAGTGACAATATGACACTGACTTTTGCTGACTTTAGCAACTGTTAGTTTTTGTCTTCTTATTTAACAGAGGTATCCACTCACCTTGCTAATAACACGTGTGGTATAAGTGAGTCTAAAAACTGCATGCCAGTACAGTCAGCACATTCAGCAAGCCAGTATAGACTCATTACTGAAGTTTAACACTACCAGTGCTATACTTGATCCCCTACACATCAAATTATTTTTTTTCCATAGATTACAGCATTTTGAGTAATTTTAAAGAGCAGTTTGTGGTCAAGTAGGTAACCCTGTTGCAAAATGTTTTTTATAGATCAGTGTATGATCACATTCATAGCTTTGTGTGTTTGTGACTGACAGAAATACATTTCCCACTAACTTCTAATACTGTTAACAAATCAGAGAATACACAGTAATGGAGGAAAAGGCAAATGTTTATTTGTTCCACTCACTCATCACATATTTCTCTTAGCTATGATTATATATTCCTGGTGATAATGTTATATGCAAGGCAAAGTATAGAAAGTGAGTGTACTTCTAAGAGATTTAGCTCCTTTGATTGCCCATTTTAGAAAAACTCCACTTATAACAAAAGTAGCTTTCTTTTTCAATCAGCTGTTGATTCCATCTCTAAAAAAGCACTTTATAGTGCGAAAACTGTAACATTTTAATACTATGTTTTATTGTACAAAAAAAAAAGTTTCTGTTATTTAAAGACCTTGAGGATGAAGATCTACAGTGGAGAGGATAGGAGCTAATAGAACTAAGATTTAAGTTTAAAAGGTCCTGAAAATAATAGTTTTAAATATTTACAGGTATTTGTAGTCAGAATAACTGGCTTTACTCATTCATTGTTCTCCATTTAAGAATAATACAATAATTCCAAATGTATTCAGAAAATAGCTTCAAGGCAATATACATATTGGTATTGATACATGTTACAATCACTTATAATTTTTAACACATCTTAACACGACTTAGATAAAGCTATGATGTGAGAATCTGCTACCTGTCTTTTCCTTCTTTCTTGTCTTGATAATGATGAGAAACTGTGTAGTAGGAGGTTTTTAATGGTTCTTTCAAGGTCAGTTATTGAGTTACTCTTTGTAATTATATATGTAGTAGCTGTATTAAACAGGTCCTCTAGAAGTCCCATATCATTATGCTCCTTTCATTATTATACTGGGACTACCTGGTTTAAATGGATGACTAGATAGGCATTTGTATGAAAAATTAGCATTACTTTTTTCCTATCTCATAATCATTTCCCAGCTTATTGTAAAAGCAACAGGAAGCATAAAATGTTTAAAAGTATTATTGATTCTCTTACTCTGAGTTAGTTCTTAAATGAGATATTATGTTTAGATTTTATCTTATACTTTGCAATATATTTAGGCAGAATAAAGAACAGCAAAGAAATGCAGTAATAGGGAGATTTTTTGATAGTATAGATGAGAAAACATGAAATGAGGAAGTTAATTTCCAAATGACTGAAACACAATGCCTGTTAAAGATGAAAGTCATATGTAAAAACAATAAATCAATGATAAGGATTAGAAAACTGAAAACTTTTTTGCAAAAAATTTTTCAACTGGAAATTTGCATTCAGTATTGTCATTATTCATTATTATTGTTAAAAAGCAATTTTATTGGATTAAGCTAGTAAAGAAAATTCCAGAATCATCATCATCAAAGTCTTTAAGTGCTTAGTCATCAATTAATTGTTTCTTTCTAGATACAAGGGAAATAGATTAAAGACCTATCAGAAATCTTTTATAGCCTACATGGTTCTTGGAAGTTTTGACCAGTTTCTGTGAATTAAAAATCAGAAGAAAAATCAAATGGAACAGTTCTTAAGGGTGAAAAACTTGTTTCTGTTTAAATGAAATGTAAAATTTTAAATAAAACAGATAAAGTTATGATAATTAAAGAGATTAACTAAGTAAATTTGAGCAAATTGAAACAAAACAAACAGATAAAAATCCAGAGTTTAAGTACTGTAAAAACACTTTTAAAACTGCTACTTTACATGTGAGTTACATTTATTTAGAAAGGACTGTTTTAGAAATAATAAAATCATTCAGTGACGCTTTTCTTTGAAGAAGGGTGTTGGGTCAAGCGTATCTGTATGCTAGCTGGTCAATAGTACTCTGAAAGCAGATCATAGTAAATTATCAGGTTGACTGGAGTTAATAGATTTAGGACAATTTATAGCACATGAAGAACTGTCTCTGTCAGCCTTCATGCCTTACCATATGTACAAAATATTCTGGGGATTTAAAAATGAACCTTATAGTATTTTATTACAGTTACTAAACAGCTACCTAGAGTGCCTGAAACATGAAACATAGAACTGTAGAGTAATTTAGGTTGGAATTAACCCCAGTGGTCTTTGCTCAATGCAGAGACAATTAGATATGGTTGGTCAGGATCTTGTCTGAGTTCTAAATATTGAAGGACAGAGATCCCACAACTTTTCTGGGTTCTCTTCCAGTGCTTCACAGAATCACAGAATCATCTAGGTTGGAAGAGACCTCCAAGATCACCGAGTCCAACCTCTGACCTAACACTAACAAGACCTCCACTAAACCATATCACTAAGTTCAACATCTAAACTTCTCTTAAAGACCTCCAGGGATGATGACTCAACCACTTCCCTGGGCAGCCCATTCCAATGCCTAACAACCCTTTCAGTGAAGAAGTTCTTCCTAATATCCAACCTAAACCTCCCCTGGCGCAACTTTAGCCCATTCCCCCTCGTCCTGTCACCAGGCACATGGGAGAATAGACCAACCCCCACCTTGCTACAACCTCCTTTAAGGTACCTGTAGAGCGCAATAAGGTCGCCCCTGAGCCTCCTCTTGCCAGGCTGAACAATCCCAGCTCCCTCAGCTGCTCCTCGTAAGACTTGTTCTCCAGACCCCTCACCAGCTTTGTTGCCCTTCTCTGGACTCGCTTGAGCACCTTAATGTCCTTCTTGTAGCGAGGGGCCCAAAACTGAACACAGTACTCGAGGAGAATGCTGTGGGAAATGGTGTCAAAGTCCTTTGGAATTAAAAGTAATAATAACAATATTAGTAGTAAAAATAACCCTCATAACTAATTGGACTCTTCTGTGTCCTAACTGGTGTATATTTTCTCTTGTCCTATCATTGTGGGCCTCTGAGAAGAATCTGGCTCCATCTTTTCTATACTCTCTGTATTGGTTTTGGCTGGGATAGAGTTAATTTTCTTCCTTGTAACTGGTATGGTGTTGTGTGATTTAGGATGAGAGTAATGTTGATAACACATCGATGCTTGTACTCATTGCAGAGCAGTGCTTACACAGAGCCAAGGACTGTTCTGCTTCTTGTGCTGCCCTGCCAGCAAGGAGGCTGGGGGTGCCCAAGAAGCTGGGAGGGGACACAGTCAGGACAGCTGACCCAAAACGGCCAAAGGGATGTCCTGCACCTTGTGGTGTCCTGAACAATAGAACTGAACTGGGGGGGTTGGCCAGGGGTGGTATGCTGCTTGGGGACTGGATGGGCATTGGTCATCAGGTGATGGGCAATTGCATTGTGCTTCACTTGTTTTATATATTCTTTTTATTATTATTATTACACAGCAATCTTTATCTCAGCCCATGAGTTTTACCTTTTTTTTCCAATTTTTCTCCCCCAACCCACTGCAGGGGGAGTGAGTGAACTGCTGCATGGTGTTTAGCTGCCTAATGGGATAAATCACAATGCTCTCCCATTATATAGATAGCAATCAGATCTCTGTGTAACTGGTCTAGGTCCCTCTGAGAGCAGCCCTGCTCCCTGTGTGCCAACAGCTCCCTGCAATTTAGTGTTGTTCACAAGCATTTTGAGAGTGCATCCCATCATCTAGGTCTTTAAGAAAGACAGTACTAGCCCAGTGTCAATCCCTGAAGGGTGCTACTTTCAGCCACCACCTGGACTTTGTACTGCTGATGACACACCTATTTGAGCCAGTAAGTTCAGGCAATCATTTTCAACTCTAATCATACTCAATTTGTAGTCATCTGGATACTGTAGGATATTGTGTCAGATGCCTTGCTACAGTAAAGGTATACACAGCATATACTGCCCTCCTGTTGTCCACAGTTCCAGCAGTCTCATCATAGAGAGCAAGTCAGGTTCGTTGGGTATGACTGGAGTTTGGTAAATCCATCGTGGCTGTTCCCAGTCACCTACTTGTCCTTTGTGTGCTTGTTATAGTAGGTATCTAGCATAACATTACCCATGTTGGGTCTGTTCCTTTGATCCTTACACATAAGCTCTTGACTGCACCATGTGAGGTGTTGACACCTGCAGCCTGCCTCCACCCTGATTTGAGCCTTTCCCCCTCATTGAAAGAATTGAGGTCACCACCTCAGCCTTTTCCCCTTCACTCTTGATCCCAATGCTTTGTAGTCATGTTTGGTATGTTCAGGATTAGCCCTAGTATTGTCATTGGTGTCCATATGGATGAGCAACAAGGTAATGGCCCGAGGGTCAGATGAGTCTCGGTAGTCTTTCCACAATAGCCTGAACTGAAGCACCTCACTAGCAAGAGATTTCACAGTCAGATCAGTAGATAGGTGCCTCTGTTCCCTACAGCAGGGAATCTTAAATGATTGTCAGCTGCTGCTTCTTATTTGTGACACTTGATTCAGACTCATCTGGCTCTGGTATGTCCTCTGTTAGTTCTTGATCCTTCTTACCCATTCCCAGGTCACTGTACCTATTCTGTAGTTACAGATTTGCAGGTAGAGAAAGAGCCTTCCTTCTGCTGGCAGAAGTCACAAACCTCCAGCCTCCCCCCATCTCAGGAGCCTCTGTCCACTGCTCCTTTGAGGGTAATATCCAGATTTCCCTCGTCTTTTGCATTGTTTATAGTTCTTATCTCTGCAAAGTCTCTGTGAAGATCTTGTCAATCTCCTGTACATCCTACTGACAGCACACGCTGCACTCCCTGCAGCCTAAGACCTGCACAGCATCATCTCCCCATAGAAGTTCTGTCCGGGTTGGTGACTCTGAAGTGCCAAGGATAATTGTTCCAGCTGATGCTGGAGATTGTGCTTTATGGTGTGTTAATACCAAGGCTGCTCAGTGTCAAGCTGTCCCATACTGGCTTGAGCAGAGTTTTTGGGCCCCTTTGTGCACCTGCTGTACTATCTGTTGTGACAGCTTCTACGTCTCTCTTGAATGGGAAAATGCTGCTTGATAATTTTCTCACTATGAAGACTTTGGCAATAACATTTTTATAAGCTAGCAGATGTTCTCCCTTCAGTCTTTTTGCTTAAAATTATTTATGCCTTTCTGAAGTGTATCCATTTGTGAACTTTGAGTGCATAAGAACTTTAAATTGTTGCCTTGCTAAATTTCTGTTTTATCTCAAGTGCTGGCCATCATGGTTTAATAAATACCAATGGAGGAATGCAGTGGTAGGAAACAGCTTCCAAGAAAGAAGTAATTAGTATTCATTAGAGAATGTTTCTTTCTATAGGTGCTTGACTCCTGATGCAGAGACACGTCCAGACATAGTGGAGGTCAGCTCTCTGCTGTCTGATGTGATGATGAAATACTTGGATGTTTTATCCACCTCCCATCTCATGTTGGAGAAGAAAGTGGAGCGGGAGAGGAGACGAACCCAGAGGTACTTCATGGAGACTAATCGAAATGCAGTAACCTGTCACCGTCAGCTTTCCATTTTATCCCAAGTAAGTACGTGTATTAGGCTTTATTTTTGCTTATCACTGTGTGCCATATCTGAGAAAATAAGGTACAATAATACAGGCAGAAAATAAATCAAAATGAAAAGACCCAAAGAGATTTTTTTTTTCTATCAGGGCTCAGTAGTTTGCACTGAAGAACCTCTGTGTAGTAAAAAAGTTTTTTAGGAATGGCTGGTCTCAAACTCATGGATTTTTTTTACATGTTCTTTGTCTTCATGTGCCTGGTTAAGTAGAAGGTTTGTAGTAATTGATGATATTTTTTTTCTGTAGTTTTTTGAACTATTGATCAAAGATAAGTATTTGTATTATACACTTTTTTTTTCCTATCAGTAAAAACTTAGCCAACAACATCCAAAAAAACCTCAACAAACCACTGTGGTTTGAAAAGTACGAGGTATGAATATGGAATAAAGATACAAGGTAAGATTTGTAACGTAAAGCACTATGAACAATTATTTTCCATATTTATTGAATTTTCTTACCCTACATGTTTGGAAACTTGTTGTATATCATTATTTTTCAAATCTTGGTTTAGTCATTCTCTTGCATAGCTATGATGAGATTTGTAAAAACACCTATGGATATAAAGCTGCTTGATTTTGGATTTCAATGCAATTATCCTGCTTTGAAAGAAGAGTGTTCTATCCAGATACTTGTAAGATATGATATGACTCATAGCTTTACATCGCACTTAGAGTATAAATTTTTGTATAAATACTTAAAAAATACACCTATAAACAAAAAGAAGAGGAAAGTTCCTCTGTATTTTAGGATATAATGGCTAGTCTTCTCAAGAAAGGAATATTGTAATTCTACTTCCGCTCCACTGGATATTTCATTTTGTATATTAAATAAAACAGCTAAAAACAGGAGACAGAAAAAGATCCAGAACACTACAGAAGCTGAGAGAGTATGGCTCGCTAATGACAAGTGGGAAACCCAGCTGTGTTCTTGCTCTAAGTAAGACAGAACAAATCAAGCTAGAATTTTCCAAATTTCAGAGGAGTGCTACAGGGCTTAGAAACAAAAGGAGCCATGTTGTTTCCTTGTTTTCGTTATCATAGGGAAACTTTATGAAATTGGAGGATTTCTAAAAAAAAAAAAAAAAAAAAAAAATATTCCTGAAAATTTTGACATTTGAAATTAAAAAAAAAAAAAAAGACAACATTCTGATTCAAAACATTGGGAAGAATTTCAAGCAGTTGTTCCTGAAATAAAAACTTTGTGAGGTATAGACAACCTAATTCATCTTAGTCGAGGCTCCAGCAGTTCCACAGCCAGGCAATTTGTCATTTTTCCATGATGTCAGACAATTCAGTGTTTCTGCCATGTTATTCAATGCTTTGTTGAAGCCAGTTATCTTATACTTTGTTTTCTTTCCACTGAAATATACTTACGGCCTCCTTTTTCATCCCAGTTGTGTCACATTGTGAATGTTTCTGAAATAAAGCGCGTGCTCTGTGTCCTTGCTTATGGAACTATGCAGCATAGATACAGCCAGAGCAAAATCTGTTTTATAAATAGTTTAAGACAAGTATGGAAACTGATAAGAAGGCAATGTGAAAGGTCAGTAGATGATGCTTAAGAAGTTTAGTTACCTTGCCTGACAAGTATAGCACAGAATCCATTCCTGAAGAAAATCCTAGCAAGAGAATCATTATAAGTTTCTTACCTATATTTTATTTTTCCTTGTCTTCTATAGACATTGTTGTTTATGTGAGAATAGGTGCAGATGTAAGGATGAGAGATGTTTAATAGAGTTAGTATGTTCAGTTCCGAAAGGTTAAAATTTACTGTCATAACACAGAGTACAAAGAACCTAAACCAGTAGTTATAGCAGTAGTAATTATCTCACATAATACCTTTCATTTCAATGTGGTCAATATTATATTTTTGTGCCCTGGGTAGGAAAAAGTGGAAAGAAAAAAATTAGTTTGTGAGAGGTGAACAAACAGACCAGTGGAAGCTGAGTTTTCTGGGTTCCAAGCCAAATCAAAGCCCCAAAATAATAGTAGTTTTAAGTATTAATTAAAGTATATTTTTAATATTTTCCTTTTAAGACATGAGAATAACTGAATATGAATATGGTTGCTTTTTTTTTTTTCTTCTTTTTCTTATTTATTTATTTATTTTTGATATCTAGATTTGAAAAGTGTAGATATTACTTTGGCTATGTACAAAAAAACTCAAAATAAGATACCTCTAGTTCTTTGGAAATATGTATTTGAGTACATGGCCATCAGCTATTATTAGCATATCTACTGCATATATCCTGACATATTGTTAACTTAAAAATAATGCTTAGAAGCCCTTGATAAGTATGTTCACATATTATTTGGCATATAAACAGAGTAACTTTTTTCCTTACTGCCAGATTTTTTAGCTTAAAATACCAATATACCAAAAACAAATCAGGTAAAAACCTGCACTTTGTACAACAAAGTATGTTTTTCTTTAGAACATTCAGTTGCCCTCCAAAACAATATAGAATGATGAATATTGAGATTAGCTATATTAAGAATAAATTCTTTACTGTGAGGGTGGTGAGGCACAGGCACTGAAACAGGTTTTCCAGAGAAGCTGTGGATGCCCCATCCCTAGCAGTGTTCAAGGCCAGGCTGGATGGGGCTTTGGGTAACCTGGTCTAGTGGGAGGTGTCCCTGTCCGTGGCAGGGGGTTGGAACAAGGTCATCTTTATGGTCTATTCCAACCCAAGCCATTCTATAATTCTATGATTTTGAATGTGGAAGAGAAAAATGTAAATTTTACAATTTCAATCTGTCAGCTGTCATATATATAACAATATAAGAATCATTTCTACCTCTTGCTACTCTTGGCAGCCAGGTAGTCTATCATGTCTGCCCATTTTTAATGTATTCTCAGAATACCTTCCTTTTCTTCATTTCTGCATTTCTAGTTTGTGCATCTGGCATACATGTACTGTCACAATCCTTCTCTATAGCAGGATTTTATAAACAGTACTCTTTGGGAAGTAAAGCTTATTTTCACTTTTGTATTAGTAATGTCATTTGAATGTATATTTTATTTTACAATCCTTAGACACAAATCTATATATTCAGATAAAGTTTCCACCAACTGTGCTGTACTGGTAGACTAAGATGCCTAGGTAATGGAAAAGTATGTACAACTTTTTTTTTTTTTTTTTTTGAGGATAGTGCAATCTAGAAGAGTAGCTCTATATCTAGCTTCTGTTAGGGCTAATGGGGTGTCAGAACTCGCACTTTACCAGTGTTTGGTCTAAGCTGGTCCACTTGGGTTACCATTAGTTGAGTGCTTTGTCTTAATGTTCAAATGCACAAGAATGTTTATGAGCAACATAAAAGTTTTATCTCTGAATTTTCCTGGTTTCACACTTGAACTGGTGAGTCTTCCCCTATTCCAGCATGCTAGAAAGCATGCCACATAGACCCCAAAATGAGTCATTTTACCTTTACGTAGGATTTTTAGCTGCAGGTCATAGGACCTAGATCTGCAGATATCAAGGTTTTGTATCTCTAGTGGACGGATGTCACTGCTAGGAGCCATACTCTGATTGTTCTGCTTGATTGCAGCCTATGCTAAGAAGCCTGGCTTTATCTCCTGCAGAAGCAGATCAACTATTTATTGGGTAGAAATAGTGAAAGCAGCAATATAACAGTTTTCAGACAGGTCAGCATCTAAACTAAAGAGCCTGACCAGACTTGAAATGTCTGTGCAGTTTTCTGTCTTCCATCCACAGCATGAATAATCTACCTTCATAGATCTTTAGATAATTAAAGTATTTTTAGATAATTAAAATATTCTATTATGTCTTTTCAAGATAGGTTTAGAAACATCAGCAGTGTAAGTCTACTGATAAGCTGACACTTTTTTGTATGTCGCTACTATGATGAAGACCCTAATGTAAATAACTATGATACGTTTCCTAGGAATGCCTGTAAATACAGAGCATATTACTGCTTCCATGCTTCTTTATCCACAAGAATCAAATTTGCTTATCTCAATCTGTTTCTTCATTCATGGGGATGTGTGGCCAAAAGAGGAAGAGTTAAAGCTCATGGTTTACAAATCCATACTTTTGTAGTCACCCTGCAGGCTACAATAATTCTTGCGATTAAAAGCTGCCATCGATTTCCTCAGTTTTTTAGAAAAGAGGACAGGCTCACAGCTATGTGAAAGGCAAAGAAGGACAAAATGATGTAACCGTTTTTACCAAGTCATCTACCCCCACATCCAAATTCAGTTTTGCACTGTTGGCAATTTGATCCTGCTAATAAGCACATTGGTAGTTTCTAAGCATCACCACATGCATTACAAAGTAGTACTTAATTAGCAATTCAATTTTAATTCATCTATTTTTCTTGTTAACTCAGACACAGAAACAAAAATGGGAGCAATGTTCATTTTAATTTCCTTTTTCTGAGTAGCTGGATATGTCTTTTACTTGTTCAATTCAGACAATCAATGCATAAAGATTTTTCTTAAAAAAGCTATCTATGAAGGTGGTAGGTGTTTTTTATATTGGCTGAAGCAAATAGAGTGTTTGATTATACATCACTAGAATGCAACAGGGTATTAGTGTTGCAGCAATATAGTCCAATCATTACATTAAGTTAGAATACTCTATTTATAGGAAAAAAAAAAGTGTGATAGTTCCAGTATGTGCACCACTGCGTACAATTCCCATTGCTTTGAAAATAAGTGAGGACTCAGGAATGTCATGGAAGTTTAGCATTCCACAAGCTGTTTTTTTCATCCATCTTTCACTCCGTTGATTTTGTTCTGACAGTTCTCTGTTTTGGAATTTAAGTAGCAGGTACTGGAATTAAAGTTTAAATGCTAGAAGTTACTGCTTTTAAGGGCAAACCCATAATACATTTAATTTCACTTCAATTATTATTGTGTCAAAGTGCTTCAATACAATCACAGATATAAAGCAAGAAGAGTTGTCAGAAATTCTTGTTTCCAAGAATCTCTGAGCCTCAGAGCTGCGTGTCACTCCTGACTGGTATTTGACCGTTCATTCATAAAAATGTTTAGCGATAGAAACATCTCTTTGTCTCTATCCCATGGTAGGGAACAGTTTGGAAACAGCAGAAGTGTAGAAACAGAAACTGTCTTTACTTTCAGTGATTGAGTGTCTGAGTCAGTCTTTTATGCCTTACAAAGGTAATGTGAGGATCACTATGAGGAGTCCTGAAGCACTATCAGAAGGTAATTGGAAAACCTGTGCATACCTGTAGCACAGTACAATGTGCTGTGTACTTTATCTGCAGTTTGTCTGATATTTTCTTCTGGTCTCACATTGTATGCTTGACAGAATAGATGTGTTATGTATGTCTTGTTTCCAGGAAATATGCATGTGCGTATATGGCATGTATACAACACCTGAAATTGTCAGATCCACTCTTAACTGTTATATAATTGCTCTGAGAGCAGTAAATCCAGCATGTCTTCAGAACATTAGATTTGTAGAGCACATTCAAACTTGTTACGTAGAGTATGAATACTTCTCTCTGCAGGACCCTAAGTAGATGCAGTGGTTAAGTCCTTCCTTTGTACTTTGTGGTCTTAAATTCTAACCTAAATTTTACTTGTTGCACCTTAAGTTGCTTACTGTTTGTCCTCTCCACAGTGGAAATATGTGGGACTTAATTCTTACCTCTTATATCTCTCCTCTGTCATTATTTTAATTTGGACTGAATAAGCAAATTCCATCAGTCTTTGTAAGTCATGTCTTCTAGACCTCTGATTATCCTCACATCTCTCCTTTGAGTGCTCTAGAATTTTTTAAAGTGTAGTCAAAACTGGACTTAGTTACTCCAACTGAGAATCTTATTGGTACTGAGAAGAAAGATTACACAGCTCTCAGAGATGATTTTCCTCTTCTCATATCACAGTATATTTACTTTTTCGTAGCAGCATGCTATTGTTCAGTCATGCTCTATTTCTGATCTACCAAAGTCCCCAAACCTTTTCCTGTAGAGATGTTGTCTTACTAGTCCTTCCCCAAGTCCATATGCTTGTACAGTTGTTTGCGCTCATAGAGCTTTGCATTTTCCCTCTCTGTTTTTTTTCCCCAGTTTCTACAGTTTCTCAAACCTGTATTCAAAATTTGTCACTTGCATTGACAGAACTTTGTGTATGGTGTGTATGCTGTAATATGACATATATGCATATATTGCAGCCTATGCATGTTTAATAGACATTGCATCTATCCCATTATGCAAATTATCATTGGAATTCAATGACTGTATTGAGCATTTTTGGACCAAGGTCAAAAAGGATCCAGAAAAATTGTGCTCACTACCCATTTTCAGTATAACAAACCCTCAAAGTAGTGACCAAGTTGAGCACAATTTTTCTTGTCTGTTGTACAACCAGCTGTATTATTATGGTTTTCTCTAGCTCACGCTTCCCTCGCTTTCCTGTAAAATATCATGAAAAACATTGTCAAAAACCTTATAACATTACAGCAACATTGCAAATAACATATACTTCTTGTTGCCAGTGCACAAGAGCTGTTACCCTATTACAGAAAGAAGTAAGTTAAAATATGGTGGTTTTGATCTTTTTTTTTTCTTTCCCTTAGCTCATCATGATTTACAGATTATTGTTACCAATTTGTCATTTGAGTGTGTAGTTCAGCATTGACAACATTTGATCCTTCTCTCCCTTTACCCTGCTTCCTTTGTCATAGAATAGGAAAGCTATCTCTCTTCAGTAATTGTGCACTGCCTGTTTGGCGCACAGAAAGCATGTCCATCTGCCATGACTAGACTGCTCTAAGTGAGCTTTAGAGTCACCCTTAGAGGCTGCCATACTGTGCTATGCTGCGGTAACTGCTATTGTGGCACCTCAGACGTAAGTCCAGTGCTGAAATACAAAATTATTTTCCCAACATAATTTAAAGTGAAAATCCTGATGAGCCATCCTTTACAAGTTAAGTTATAGTGTTGGGAATAGAACAAAAGATAGGGAAATAATTGAAGCAGACCGTTACACAGGCAATGGTATAGTCAGTGCTCAGAGATGCATGAGTAAGGGTTAAGGAGAAAGGGTTTTCAACCTGTACCAATTCTGCTGTGTCCCAGTAAGGTCAAAATTCTCCATGAGAAAGACTGGGGAAGAACATTGTCTTAGATAAAGGCCGAAAGGCCTTTAACACGTGGTAAGAATAAAATGATTTAGAAATGTATTATTATTATCTCCTGACATTACCTTAGTATTAAAGACAATAATTAGTTTAATCTGATCTGTTTATATGATTTATCCCCTGTTCTTTATCACACTTTGCTCTGAAAAACTTAAAACAAAAACTTGAATTTATTTATGCACAACAGCAGCAGTATGACAGGACTTGGAACAATATAGAAAAAGATCATAAAAACAGTCCGATTTCAAAAATCGTTGCATTAAAATAGAAGCAATAACAGGGATCAAGTATCTCTGTTCTTTCCAGAAAGGCTATAAACAAAGACAACAGCAGAGGTAGAATTTTATATTCACTAAAGAACCCCTTGCTAGAGGCAAGATTCAGCACTTAAATGTGACAGATAAATAATTTATATTCTATGTTTTGATTTTCTTGGCTGTGCTTTGGTAATGCCAATCAGCATTTGGTCAGTTCAGCCTTGGCAAGTCTCTTTGGCATCTCAACACATCTCATCACATCAAGTTCGCTTGGTATTTTACTACCATCTTGACTGTTGTGCAGGTTTTGTGCTGTCCAGAAGTCACCTTCTTATTATTATGTAAGATGGAAGAGAATAAATCTCCCACTGCTTGTATGTGGGATTCATACTGTCCTTGTCCAATCATTTATTTTTATGTTGTTCAGTTTCTTCATGGTCTGGCATTTTTTTCAATTTTTTCTTTTTAGTGCTTGTTATGAAAAGACCTTCATCAAAAACTGTAAAGGCTCAAAATAATTAGGCTATATTAAGAATTTGACAAGTTTTGCTCTAAATTTAGAATCAATGGCTGAACCTGGCACTATCTAGTCCTGGACTAACAGCTATGTGGGAATTAAATGTACATTTTTATGTGTGTGTGGATACACAAGTGACTCACGTTTTCTAATGGATGCTATATAGGGACGGTATGTAACATTTCCTTTTTGCTCTTTGTTGTCAGAAGCATTATGAGAAGTTGAGTCTTCTTAGCAGCACCAGTGGAACACCTAGTTGCAAAACTGAATTTTCAGAAAACATTGACATCCCAGCTGAAAGTTTTCAATCTGCATGTGGAAAAGATGAGGAAAGAACATATGAAGAAGCCCTGATAGAGAACAACAGCACTTTAGAAAACTCTGAGAAAGGTATTAATTAGCAAAAGAAAAATCATGAGTACTATTATGCTGCTCAGAGGTGGGTTAAAAGTTGCTTTGCTTTCATTTTTATGTGCAGATATGTTCTCAGAATTAGATGATGAGCAGGATGGATTGGACAATTCAAGTAGCTCCAGTCCAAGTCATTTGAAAGAATCTGCTTTTGGTAAGATCCCTTAAGAAGGAAGGGGTACAGTACTTTCTAACAGTTAAGTTGCCATGTATTCTAAAATAGTTGGGTATTTCATGATTCACTGCAAGTTCACCATCTGTTGTGGGTCCTAAGTAATATAAAATTAAAATAGCTGTGCCTCTGTGGCACCCATTTCCAGGATAATATATTTTCTGTCACATTTTCTTTATGTAGTTCATCCCTGTATGTTCAAGGAATGGCTATGGAAACTGGAATATTACTGAGCAACTTGACAAAGAAGGTGATTTTAGATTTGAGCATAAGGTAACTAAAGTTGATAAGAAACAGAAGGCAGACAGCATGAAAACTTTTGTCTCAGTAACAGGAATTACATGCATATGAATAAATGGAGTGCACTGTTAGAGGGCTTAAAAAAGAAAGTTGGAAGAGGCAAGCATTAGCTGTGTAGGTGAGGTCATTGAAAGGAATTGCAGGAATGCTTAATAACTAAATTCAAATTAGGAAGGGATTATATGACAAAACACAGCAATCATTCTGCCTTTAGTTATTTATGGCAATCAGTTAGGAAGGCATCAGCTATGTTGGGTGTTAAGTAATAGTTTTTGTATTATATTCAAATATGAAAAGAAAAAAAGAAAAAAGATGTGACATCAGTAATCACTGTAGGCTGCCTGCTAAAATGATCTATGGTGATCTAAGTATTAAATGGGATGGGATTCTGATCACATTAGAGGAAAATTAAAGAACATTTTATACTAGAAAAAGAGTAATATTAGAACTAAAGAAATTCAAGATTTTTGTTCATACTATGAAGTTCTGGAAGAAAATCTGTTTATCTTTTAAAATGTCCTTTTTAAATGTGAAGGTAATAAGATTAACAAATTTTATTGGTGCAAAGTTCCAGGCTTCAAAACCATAAGGTAATATTACTTAATCTGTTTGTAGTGCTACTTGCTAGCTAGATTTCCTTCAGATTTTGTTGCAGGTACTGTAAAGCATGACTGCTATTAATTGAACTGTCTAGCCATTAGTGTAGAGCAACTAACTGATTTGATAATTCTGCTTATAATCTATTAACATAGTTTGCTATTTATAATTGGATAGCCTGCCATTCTATAGACTGGATGACCTGTGGCAGCCAGCCTTGAGTTTCTTACCAAGATTTTCTTTAAAATATATATATATATATGTGTGTGTGTATATATATTTTTTTTTCTTTATTGCTCTGTTTTGCTAAGACAGTGACATGATAAGGTTACTGGGTACAGAGAGGCATAGCCTGATGCTGGGAGGAGATTGCATAGACAGAATCCCTTAAGGAACAGCAGCCTGCAGATTAAGTATTCTGTTTTGGTGCTTATTTGGAAGAATAACACTGTGTCACTCAGAAACTGAATTCTTTGTAGGCTAGTTCAGCAATGTTCAGAGACATTGGAAATCTCTGTGTGGTTTATAACTTGCCACACCTGACGTGTTATTGGTAATGATTTCCTTGTTCATTTTGCTTTATTAAGAACCAAGCACTAACAAATTATCAACTTTTTCTAGTATTTTCTTGCCAGAATTCCATTGATTTAATGAATGGTTTTTGACTGGAAAGATCCAACCAGCTCCTATTAATCCCAGTAACTTTAATCAACATTTCCAGAAGTCATTGTACACTTTCCTCCCAGCAAATACATTTTAACTGATGTATAGGAACATCAAGATTACTTTCTCAAAAAAATAATAATGTGGTCATACATTCTTAGATCATCTGTTTGATGTTGAAGTTAGTGGATCAGTTGTAATAAATGCCAGCAGATTTTTTTTCTTTTCATGGAAAAAGAAAACTTCTTGAAAAATTATTATAAATTCCAGATATTTGGGTATTGCTTGGATTATGCTCCATTCATTGCTAATAAATGTCTAACAGTGTATTAATAATCAGCTATGGTTTTGTCAAGCACATCAGCATTGCAGGGAAAAATGTGACCAACCTTTATCCAGCTAATTTGGAAACTGCTGCCATGAAAAAGAGAATTTAAATTACAGGTGTATTGATTGGGGCTTTGACGGGGGCTGTCTCATGCTGCCATCATATCAATTTCAGAGAAAACAATCTGTAAATATGCAAAAATATCCCTCTAATTTAAAACCGGGTAATAATTTGTAAAAAGATGCCGTGTGCTGTGTTACTCAGTGGTGCAGAAGCTGATATGCAGGTGAGTGTGAGTATAACAGTGGTTTGCTTTTTTTAAGTCCACTAGTTGCAACAAATTTTTAATAATTTTACATACCCTGTGCTTTTTAATTATGATTTAAAAAAAGGACTGTTGTTCTTAGTCTAGACAATGTAGTTCCACAACACCAATTTCTTTAGCAATTCCTATGATTGCCAAATGCAGGATATATAGATTCTGGAGTAGTGGTTTCATGCTCCTTGAAATGATTAATTCTGCAGGATCAGATTATGCACATTTCAGATGCACAGAGGGAGTAGTGGAAGATGTAATCTTTTTTTCCCCTGAATCTTTATAATTTGAAATGATAGAGATGGACAGAGGATAAGGACACAGTCAAAAAGCAATGCACAGTGGTAGGATGATAGCAGCTTATTTGCATTTTTCTTATTTTAAAATTAAGAAGGTTCCCAGCTACACCTTAGCTTAGTCATATTTATTTTTTTTAATTTGTTTTTATTTACAGTGCAAATATACCTGCATTTCTGCTGGTAAAACCAAATAGCAGGAAAATGTGATCTCTCTTACTGCATAGTAGTTCAGAAGAGCTAGATGTCAGTTGGGTGAATGAGAATTTAAATGTTTACTCTATCTCTGGGAAACTTTTTGGAAAATATTTTTTTGTTTTCTTGAATCATGTTTAGGTACACTGCAGCCAGAACAATGTAGTATCATAAATAATGCTTCTAAAAGGCAATAAAGACTACTAGTCTGCAAAATATGCTATCAGAAAACCCTGTTTTTTATATACTTGCCCTCTGACCTTCTTCATAACTAAAAGGTAAATACACAATAGGTCAATTTCAGAATTACTCAGCTCCTAGCTTTTCATGAGGCAAAGAAGACTTGGTGTCCTGTCATTCTGCTGGATCTTGCTCACGAGTTTTTCTATTACCTCATACTGTAGTATCTGTGTCCAGTATTTGGAGGAATCTCTGATATTACATGACTTGTGACCAGTAAGCAAAGAAGCTGAGATTCAGGACTCCCTTTTCTTGCCAAAATTTCTGTAATGTAATTGTAAAGTAATAGTATTCAGAGTAACTATACAGGGAAGAGACAACAGATCTGCCAGAATATTACAGTGAAGTAACTCTAGAAAGGCCTTCTATGTCTGTCTTCGAACTTTTAGAAAAAGAACTTGTTTACAAATTGACAGAACTTGAGTCTTGTGCAGGTAATGCCCAAAGCAGTCAAAAGTATGAAGTGCAATAACTGGGAACTTATAAAACTAGGATACTTTCAATAAATGAACTCCACACGTGTGGTGCTTTTACTTGGGTGGGCAGCCAAGTTCCACCATGGCCACTCTCTCACTCCCCCTCCTCAAAGGGAAGGGGGAGAAAATACGACACAAAGGGCTCAAGGTTTGAGGTAAAGGGGGAGATCGCTCAACAATTAACATGACGGGCAAAACAGACTCAGAGTAGGGAGATAAGAAGATTTATTGCCTATTACTAACAAGCTAGAGAAGTGAGAAATAAAGCAAAGAAACCAAAAATGCCTTTCCCCCATTTGCCCTCTTCCACCTCCTCCCCCTGAGCAGTGCAGGGGAACAGGGGAATGGGGGCTGCAGTCAGTCCCTAACACTTCGTCTCCGCCGCTCCTTCTCAGTCACTCTCTTCCTCTGCTCCACGTGGGGTCCCTCCCATGGGATGCCGTCCTTCCCAAACTGATCCTGCGTGGGCTTCCCGCAGGCAGCAGCTCTTCAAGAACTGCTCCAGATATGGGTCAGTAACACGGGGTCCATCCGTCAGGAGTAAACTGCTCCAACCTGGGTCCCCCACGGGCAGCAGCTCCTGCCAGGTCACCTGTTCCTGCGTGGGCTCCTCTCCACGGGCTACAGGTCCGGCCCGGAATCTGCTCCGGCAGGGGTCTTCCACAGGCCACAGCCTCCATCGGTGCAGGTCCACCTGCTCCACCGTGGTCTCCTCCACAGGCTGCAGGGTGGAACCCTGTTCCACCATGGTACTCCATGGGCTGCAGGGGGACAGCCTGCTTCACCATGGTCCTCACCACAGGCCGCAGGGGACTTCTGCTCCGGCGCCTGGAGCACCTCTCCCCCTCCTTCTTCACTGACCTCGGTGCCTGCAGGGCTGTTTCTCACTCCTTTCTCTCTCCCAGCTGCTGTGTAACAGCAGTTCTTTTTTCCGTTTCTTAAATATGTTCTCACAGAGGTAAAAACAACATTGCTTATTGGCTCGGCTCTGGCCAGCAGCAGGGCCTTTATCTAACATGGGGCAGCTTCTCGATTCTTCTCACAGAAGCCACCCCTATGGCCCCCTGCTACCAAAACCTTGCCACGTAAACCCACTACAGCATGTTGTACATAGCAAATAATGGGACTCAGAGTCAGGGTCATCAGTTAGCTCCAGATTTATCTGTTTTTTTGAGAGCAACAGCAAACATACTAGGAAATACCCATTTGGTAATGGCACCTGCTGTCTGGAGCTAGTAGTTTCATTCAAAATTTGGGCTTTGGGCAAAATTTGCAGGCAGCTACCTTGTGTCTTGCAAGTTCCATGATCACAGAGATCTTTATTATTATTCAGAGTGGTTGTAGTTGGTGGTGGATTTGATGATTTTAGAAGATACTGCTTCTTCAAGACATTACCCCTAAGACTCAGCCTAAGATACTCTTGCATCTGCTGTACATGGTTCTTTAGGTTGTATCGAGAAAGCTTCAAGAATTCAGTTAAAAATGATTATAGCATTAAGAAACTCAGAATTTGCACAATGAGCTGTCTGTGGAGAGCTTCAGAGATCTTAGTGTTTTGTAGGCTTGTTTTTCCCAATTTGCCTTTGTCCAGGGTTCAGATTTCTCTTGAGACCTTAATCTAATGTCTGTGATTTTTTAAGACATCAACTAGATTAAAATCTGCCAAGACCTGTTTTTCCTGTATGGTGCTTGAGATAAGCTTAAAGTATGTTTATAGCAACTTCTGTTTGTGTACATGTAGTCACTGCTAGTAAACTTATGCTGTTTGATCTGCAAACCAGATTAATGTTGCTAAGGATATCCATGCCAGTGTACAGTGATTTAAAGGGCAGTTTACTAGGCATATTTCATATAAATAAAGGTAATTTGACAGGTAATTTATCCTGACAAGATTATTAAGCTGTCATTCAAAAAAAAAAAAAAAAGCCACTTTCTTTACTTCCATTTCATTCAGGGAGATAGACTGAAGTTGTCTGTTAATGTGAAATCTTGATTCAGTTTTGGTATCACCTTGACTAAACTTGAGTTTTCAGAGTTTTATTTATTTATAGATACCTGTGAAGTGAAAGCTAAAGCGAAACTTTCTATCCTTCTAGGTTTTTCTGAACTTGTATTACGTTGTAAGCTGTTTTCTTGAAATCATGTGGTTAGATGCCTGCAACAGAAGAACACTAAACTGTGTATTAGAATGTGTCCGTATGATTTGCACTGATACCAATGAATGCTATGATGTTAAACTCTTAGAAGTTACTTTAATTACATCAGCTATTAAAGGCTAGAGTAGCAGTGAGAAAAAATCTTGATATCTCACTCGATTTATTTTTAAAAATCACCAAGGAATCTTCATAGAGCTATTCAGAATAGGGAGCCTTATGCTAATCAAAATCTTTGAATTTTGTACATCTTTCACATTCCAACAAAGGTGGGCACAAAACAGGAAAGACAGAGCATTTATGTTTCATTTTCCATGAGATCATCTTGAACTTAAGAAATTCCCTCTTGCAAGACATTTGAGCACAACATACATTACCTTGCTCTTACCATTCATAGTAGAGCAGTAACAATGGTAAAAGGAAATATTATCCAGCTAAAACCCTGGGCTGAACATCAGGATCTACTATGTGCTTCATGACTTCTGCCAGTTAACTTTCCTAAACATCTGTGTAGTTTCTTACTCCCTGTCTGGCTTAGAGTGCTTAAAGTAACTCTTACAAAAAAGACTATTACTAGAGTCATTAGTGTTTGATGGGTGCAGGTATACACACATGAATATGCATTATAATGGTTTTTAGATGTCTGAGTCTCCTTGTTGAAGAAATTATTCGGATGCATTTTCATAGTATCTAATATAGAGACTCTCCCCATTGTAGTTGCTCAGTGGGTTTCTAACATAATAACAAGCTATAAAAATGTGGCTGAAGGGTGTTGGCTGTTGTTTAGTGATGTTCTGCAACAAGATTTCTGTTTGTTTTTTTTTTAATTTCTTTTCACTTTAACATTAATAAGTATTTTCCTAATTTTAGCATATGAATCAGTAAATATTATATCTCTGCCACGTACAGTGAGTGGTGAGACAGACTCTGTGGTGTGAAATATCATGCACTTGCAAATACACTCATAAGCTGTCAGATTTGCAAGTCAAATGTGGTGAGTCATCTAACTGATCAAGAACTTTTGGATATGAGCTCTTTACTGATAGAGAGACTGTTTCTTTGAAACAGCCAAAGGGTGTAGTATTTCAGATCCAATTTAGCATATAAATTATTGTAAAGGGGAGCTGTTTTTAAAATTCCAGGAAACAGCTGTGTTCAGTCTTAGTTTTCTAGCCAGGTGTCTTCTGTTACAGATTTTCTCCCATAAATATTACATAAATATATTGTATTCTGGCTTTATAGCAGAGCGCCTGAGCCTGTAACTCAAAATCCTTATGCCAAGCAACATGGTTCAGGTTTGGTCAGAGCTTCTACTTTTGTCTATTTATTATTGTGTCTCCAGCATACACAGGTAAAATATCTATTCCATGAATAGGTGCAATCATAACTTTTCTTTTCAAAAGGCCTTGCTTGCTCACTAGGCAGTGGACACTGCATTTTCCTATCTGTTTTTAAAAATCAATTGAAATATCTTTGCATCTTTAAGGGACTGGTTTGTTTGCATCAACTGCTCTTACAAAACCTACTTTTGGGCTAACTACTACAGAGTTTCAAAGTCTGTTTTGCTAAACAGAACATTAGCAAGAAATAAAATAGTTTCATTTTTTTTTCTTTCTTTCTGTCTATCTATCTGTGTGTCTTCCTTTTAAGCAGACAGGTTTGGCCAAAATAAAAGATACATAATTCGGGGGGAGTTTAAACTGAATTGTGTGTGACAGATGCCAGCCTCCTCCAAGTTGTTTTTTTTTTTAATTCACGTCAGAGGATCTGAGAAAAGTAGGAAAAATAGAGGCACTGTATTTCAGAGCACAACTGAAAGTATGTTTGAAAACAAGGAAAAAATTCAAGATTCTCAGAAATGTGTTTGCTCTCTGAAAGTCCTCTGCTGTTGCTCCAGAACTAATATAACTACAGTAGTAATACCAACAGCAGGAAAGCTACTGTAAGATTATGTAATCTTTATTTTATTAGCTAGTATTTGAGTGACTAGGTGCTTCTGTTCTTGTTCTATGATAATGTTTGTGATGTTACTAGTGTGGAAAATAATCTTATGTATGCAAGGATATGGGGTTTTGTATCAAAAATCAATGATTGTATGGGAAAAATGAATTTCCTTATTTTACTAGTTAGATGAAATATCTACAGTTAGATGAAATATCTTCTGATTTAGGCATATGTTTATTCCTTTCCTTTCAAAAAGCATGCATAGGAGAGAGCGGTCTCATGTCAAAATCAGCATGAAAGGAATGGTTTTGTAGGAATGTTTTAAGACTAGTGCTTAAGATGTCTGCTTAAGACAAATGCTTGTATTAAGACAATGTTTTCCAAGTACATAAAAAATAAATAGCATCAAATATTACTCCTTCCGATTCATATTTTTTTTGGCACTAGGCAATACATGATAAAAGTTTGGTTTCAGTTTTATTGCTGATTGGATGTTTGACCAATTACTGGTCATATACCTGTCTTCAAGGTCTTAAAATCAGTAGGATTATTAAAGAGGTAAGGTATTAGATATGTAATAGATTGCAAAGTTAGCTAATAGAATGGTGCCAATAAAACTTTGGTAGAACAGGGTTTAGACAACCTGTCAAAGGTCCTCTGAGAAAGTGTGTAAATATTCTAGCTTCTTATCCAGACTAGAGATGTTGTGGCTACAGTGGTAGCAGTAACGGAGGTAGTTATTTAATGCTAATCCAGATACATCTTCTGTGGGCATACAGTCAGCATGTTATATGTTTCTGTGAAATTCTGAAACTATTTAATAAAATGCTGTGCAGGGCTGAGACTAAATTGCAAGTGCATTTTTGACATATCAAACAGCAACTCCATATTCAAATGTGGATTTAGAGTTTATTTACCATTTCTGTTTAAAAGCTATTTTGACACCATATCAGGGAAATAGAAAGTATTATTATGTATATGTATATATATTTATTTTAATGCAGAGATAATATTTATGCATTTTTTTCAGGTATAATTAAACGAAGTCTCAGTGCTTCGGAAAGACAACCCCAGATTAGGTAGGTATAATTTATGATTTTAATATAGATTATATAATTGACCATCGTTATGATCCTTATTAGTCAGTCATTTCACAACAGAACACCTGCACGATTTACCTCCATGAAACATTTCCTTACCATTACAACTTCATTTTGTCTCAGACAATGACAATCAGTCTTCCTGAAGATATTATTTGAGGATGTGTGCACACAGAAGCTTTATGTGAATAATTTAAGGACTAGCAGTAAACTGATAAATTTAAAAGTGAACCTTGCTGCATCAGCTTAAACTGACATAAGTTGGTTAGACAAATTCTGGTTGTGCATTTTTAAGCAGCTATTTTTCCACAGAAAAAGGTGCTTGCATGTTTGATGGTGTAGAGTAATATCATGACCCTTTGAACTCTTCTAGACCTTCTGTATAAACTTAGATATCTATTTCTGGAATTCTGGAGTGCTGCTCATTGTTTCCAAAACATAAATGAAACAAACCAAAAAATATAGCATGTTTTCCCCTATTCTTCTTCTAAAAGTCTTTCATTTTTTTCTGTAATTAATTAAGAAATGCCTCAAATGCATTCTTGACCAAACATTATTTTTTCTAATATCTTTGACACTGCTTCTATTCATAGACTGTTCTTTATAGCTTCATTCCTGCTTTTCTTTCACATGTGAAAAAAGCCAAAAATGACTTGTCTTCATCTACCTTCTGATTTTTTCCCCTTACCTTTAACTTAATTAGGTAAGCATTTATAATAGTGGCATTGATTCCTCTCCCATTTCATTAGTCCCTGTTTGATTCAGCTTTTATTTAAAGAGTATTACTGAAACAGCTCTTACTAAGCTGTTTTAGTGACATCTTCCAAATCACAGTCCCTCAATTTCCTTGACCTGCAATTTATCATTGGCACTATCTTCATCTTCTTGAAATCATGTTTTTCTGACTCCCTCCTTTTCTAATTCTCCTATCTTTTGAAACTGTTCTTAGGTTGAAACTATTATTTCAAGAAGGTTGCATGTGGCTTTATCACATAATCACATCTTTTTTTCTTCTGCGTCTTGTCTTTTCATGTACTTATTCATCTACCTACAAAATCATGCTGCAAATCATGAACTTAGTATGATTAGCAAGATAGTACATCAGATGTTTTTCCTTCAGTCTATACTAAATTTTTGCTCATCTCTGTGAGATCTCTTCATGGCCATGCAGCCATATAGTTGAGTTCTATATAACTACAAGGAAACTTGTAATTGTCCATACCTCTACTTCTGCCCATCCTGTCCAATACCTTGGGATCTGAGCACCTGCTTTAACTTGCACATCTCTCAAAGTTCTTGCATTCAGAATATATCTAACTGTTCTGCCTGTCATCTCTAAGATATAACCATTCCTATTGATTACTCTGTTAAATCGCCTGCTTGAGTTCATAGCACTGTCATGCAAGCAACATCACTGGTTTTGATGCATGCTTTCTAGTCACTCAAATGCCCATTCAGAACACTGCTGCACGGAACATTTCTATAGCCTTACCTTCAACCTGGCTGTCGTCTTTGTGTACGCTTTCACCAGTGCATTGTCTGTCACTTCAGAAACAGTCCTTTATTATGGCTTTCAAAGTTCTTCTCAGCATATCACCATCCTGTCTGTCACTTATTGCTCACTAGCTTTCCAGCTTTAGCCCCTGCTGAAGTCAGTAATGGCAGACTCCTAATGGTTGAATGCTGAAGCAAGCACCTTTGTTTTTAATCCCTCTCTGCCCCTCACATAAACATTAGCAAAACTATCTTCTTATCCTTCTTCATAACTTCTCATTGAAACTCTCATTTTATTTACTGCTTAAAAAGTAAGTAAAAATTATTACCAGGATAGGGTTGTTGAGGCTACTGTCCCTCAGGACATCATATTTGTTCTTTCAGTTCACCATTTGTCTGTATCCATTTGTTGTTGCTTATCTCTGCTAATGAAATCTTCAGGCTGGGACAGAGTTTGTATTAAGTATAGCTAGCACTGAAACATATGGGATTATATTTCTGGCATTGAGATATTGTTCTACCAATGATCTAATAATATTCTTTTATTTTTTATGTTTACCACTTTGGACATGTAGAGTAAACCAGACTTATAAACACACAGTCATAAACTAGTGAATTGGGACAGACTTTGTTTAGAGGAAATGTGAGAAGGAGTCAGGGAATTCTAATATTTTCTCTACAGTGTCTGATGCCAAACATAGCTAAAACTACTCTATTTTATTTTGTTTTGATTCATTTTATTTTGTTTTGCTTTAATAATAGAGATTATATTGAAGGCCTGGGATCAAGACTGCGACCAGGTAACTTTGTGCCTGTGACAAAATCAAAGTTTAACTGAAATTAAACTTAATAGTTTCCAAGTTTTTAAACCGTATTTTTCTCTAACATATACAATGTTGCCTCTTTTATTTCTTCATCTTTACTGCCTTTTGACCTGACCTTGTGAGTGCCTTTACTCATGTGCAAGGCCCGCATTAAGATAATTCACCGGTGGCAGTTTCATAGCCTTCCAGTTGCAGTTCTTTGCAATGTGAAAAATCATGGTATTATCTAATAAGTGTATTTTAAAATTATAGAAAAACAGAGAATTGTATTCCAGATACAAATATGTTGTCTGATAAATCATGGAATTTTTAAAAAATATAAATTCCAATAGTAAATCAGTATGACCTCATTTTAATGTTCATTATCTTAGCTCTGCTTCTACTGAATGCAATGGGAATTACTCCTATAAAAGGAGTATTTTTTAGAGCCCTTGTAAATTATGAAGCATTTATACATCACTAATGAAACAAGTTTTGCATTGGTGATACTTTTCTCTCCTACTGAGAAGCTTCAGATATTGTAAGCTGCTAAGCTGTGACTTCAGAATACTTAATATTGTCTGAATTAAATAATAGTTGAAAGAAAAATATTTTGAGTAGTTGGAATATTGATCATCAAAAAAACACGACTATGTGTGTATACTAACTTATTTCACAGCTTTTTGATATAAAAGCTGCATTAGAAATTTTAATTATGCAGTACAAATAATTTTTTTTCCTCAATTTTTCAGAAATTTTCAGGGCTATTTACTAATGAGTGCCATTATAATAGCAACACACACTTTAAACGAACTATCCAGCCATAATGCATCAGAGCTATAGTGATCTGCAGACAAACACATTAGCCTTTGCAAATAATTTTGGTCCTGTGGGTAATTTAAGCAATTTTGATATCTTTTGTCAGTAATGTTTTATTCTTGAGAAAAACAATGTAATTTGTGTAAGGTCTAACCCTGAGAAGAAAAGGGCACTTGATGGTGCCTTTTCTTCTGGAAGTAGACATATTTAAAATAAAATCTACTGTTATGTTAAATGGTTTGAAGAAAATTTATTGATTTATAGGGGTCCTCCAAGGTACTTGAAGGTTTGCTGTTGTTATGCTCCTAAAAGTTTTGATCACGTCTTCATTGACCTATTCACACACAACCTTTCATTGCTCAAATAATGTTATTCCTATTTATTTGAAAACAACAACAAAACAACAACAGTAGAGTTGTCTGGAGTAAATGGATTTTATGGGAACTCCTGAAGTTCCTAGCTGAACTGGGGTCTCTAGCTGTCTTTGAAACACATAGACATTATATGTGTTTTAAGTATCGAAATTGGTCCACCTAGACTGGGAAGTCGTATTGTTGTTGACGTACTAGAAAAGAGACAAAGCACTATACCCTGAATAACAGAGAAATCAATGTTAGGTCCTGCTCAGTCTTTTCTGTTTATCATTCTAAGCATATTTTTCTTCAGGAAAAAAATAGAATAAACACCATCTAAGAGATGCAAAAGAAAGGAGACTGATTTGCTTTTGTTTTTTTAATAAAAGTCATTAACAACAAAGAAGTCAAATACCCCAGGACAGGGACCAGTCAGAAAGGTAGTATGTTGAGGAAATAAAGTTTTAATCACTGTCCTAATAAAAACTGAAGATTCCTAGGTTGTAATGGCAAGACCATGCTATTCGTTTTAGGATTTGATCTATCAGTGTTGAAACGGTTGGTGGAGAGGTGACGATGAGATGAATAGAGCTAAATAGAAATTGTTCTTCTCGTGGCACATCTTGTTTTAGATCATTATAGCATGGCTTCCACTGTCATCTTGAGCAGAAAGACCAAGGTAAATTCTTCCTTAAGTAGCTCAAGGGAAAAGCTCTCTTTTTCTCATTGATTATTAAGAGGAGTCTTTGGGAAAAAATGTTAAACTGAATCCCTCTCTCAACCTATCTGCCAAAAGGAATTGCCAAAAAAAATCTGACAGTAGCAATGATGTCATTATCTTCCCAATCCTACCAGAAATATGTCCTGTCATAGAGAATGACATTTTCTATATTTCTTTAGTTTCTGCTAGGTTGCAGCTCGGATCTGGTTAGTCCCTACGCACTTCAGTCTGTGAATGTCTCTCTTTTTTCTTTTGTTAAAGGGGTCAGCACAGAAATTCAACAGGAAAAAATAATAATAATTCAGTTGTGGGCTAAGTAATTTTACTATTTGTAATTCCTTGCCCTTTCAGTGGAATTTTCATTCTTGTTACTAGATCGCTTAAAAAAAAAAAAAGTTTAGGTGGATATAAATGTGTACATAAGACTGTGATCTTCAGGGTGTTTCTGCATGAGAAATTTTTAGAATTTGGATTTAAATTAGCCTCTGCAACATAGTTTATTGATAACTGAGCGCTGGCTGTTCAATACATGGACCTAAGCTTTTTCCTTAATTTCCAAGACTAATACTCAACTTGGAAAGATAGTTTTATTAACTAGAGCTCTTTAGTAAAACAGTAAATGTTTTAGAGTGGCAATCTACTGATAAGCTTTTGCTTAACCTCTAGAAATGGTAGTGTCTATGACAAATATACAATATCAAAATTATAATTAACGATTGATTTACCACATAAAAATTAAAGAACCTGTTTTGGTTTTGGCTCCATACTTTTTCTCAGCATGTGAAGCATGATAGAGGGGAGCACTAAATAAATAACAACCAAGGTGTTCAGTTTATTTTAATTGTTACATTTAAAATCTGATATTTTGTAAGTCTTCATTTTGAATTACAGATAGTATCTATTTGTATGTCCTAATTCTATTAAATGATCTAAAGCTTGATCAGCAGTATTCTTCTGCTGGTTCATATCACTGGAATGAATATTCTTCCATACAACATGCATCAATTATTATGCCTTTTTCGTTCACCAAGTAAATTCACAATGCTCTTTAACTAACAAAATATAGTGTATCTTCTAGGTGTAACTTCCACAAATCAGCACCGAGTTAATTGACTGTGCTTTGTAAATGTTAAATAATGCTCACTTTTTTTAGGCGGTCAAGTGAATTTGGTTTTGATTTTTATCAAGATGCCTATGGCTAGTATTTATCAAATATCTCATTGTATGTGTCAGGAAACAAATCACGTGGATATTAGACCTTACTTTGTAGTAACATAGGGCAGTTTTGCTTCAGAAAAAGAGCACACAGTCTTTTATTCACCAGAAGCTACACAAGAAAAAAAGTGTATCTACAACAGACAAGAGTATCTGTACCAAATTCTGGATAACAAAGTTCATACTGGATTTAACGGCAGTTTGTAACAAGTCCCAAATAAACTTTCACTTCCAACTTTACTTTTCAATTTTTGCTCCCAAGAACTAAATATTTTCTCATTATTGATATATTTTTTTATCTGATTTTAACAAAGAGCAGTAAATTAAGAGGTTAAAATTACTGGGGCATGAAATTTATTTTGTTGAAAGAAAAGCATAACTTTTCATGCATAACTTATTTTGCAGTGCTTTTGTGAATGAAAAGTATGCATTATGTACACAGATTTGCTTGACAGAGACCAGTAGTCTTGCTTTAGAGGAAGAGAAAGGTTTATACCTACTTACTATTTTCATGAAATGAGAAAAGAAAATTAATCTTTTTTCCTTCTTGTCATGATAATTAATTTACACTTATCTAAATAAAATCAACAATAATCCAATAAAAGTGATTTGAGGAAACCAATTTGAAGTACTGCAGTATACTTAATTCTAAAGTCATATTTTTCCTTTGAATTCAAAACTAACTCTGTTCTTTACTTTAGAGTTTATACTACAAAATGGATGCTTTTTTTAGAAAAGATCACATTTGGATATATAATTAAATAGTTAAGCAATTAGATATAAGCCTATGTGTGCACTGTTTGTGAATTAGTGTATTTATACCTATTGTGTGTGATGTTAAGTAATAGCTAAAGGAAATGTTCAAATAAAATGTGAGGAAAAAAAAGTACAGCTTTTGGAATATCTGTTTCAGAAGAAAAATTAGAAACAACTTTTTTTAGCAATCTTTTCTCAAAGAAGTTTCTCCACTTTCCTGATCTCTTCTTATTAATTAGGCAATGAGTATTTTCTCTTCTGATAGGTCTGGTAATAACTGGTAATGGTAATGCCTAGAAAAATTATAATGTCTGGTGATATATTGAGAGACAGAATACCTTCCAAACATGATAAAATATTGAAATTCTAAATTTGACAGGAATTTTCCTCTGTCTTCAAATGGGCCAACTTTATATCCCGTGTCAGAGCATGAAATTTTAGTTATACATAGTGTATATGTAATGTGCAAACTCGTAATTAAATGTGTATATACGTGAAAATTGAATCTGTATTAATATTTTCTGATTTGCTCGACCCCATTTTGCTGTTTGCCTAACCCTATGCATTTTTCTATCAATGTCTAACTCGTTTTGCACTTGAAAGTTTTAAAAACACAATTTTCCTTTATATGTACAAGTTTACACTGCTCCTTTTATGGAATTTACAAGTGAAAGCAGTATGTAGTCTGTAATACGGAGCAATTGTCTGTATTCTTTCTTTTGTGTGGGGAGGAATTTTTAAAGCTTTAATCTTTGCTTGGTATTGATGATCTTTTATTCTAACCATGAGACATTCCAGTTATGTGCTTCATGATGATGACATCTTGATCATGGAGAATGCTTATAAGAGTTCCCTTCCACAGACTCCATCAATAAATTCCTCCCTTTAGATAGGGTGATCTCTGTTGGGGAGGAACTTCTAACAAAGAACAGAAACCACTAATTTTCCAATGTAAAATAGAGAAGACACAGAAAATTTATAGCTTCTTGCAATTTTTTTTTTGATTTTTCTCTCAAAACATGATCTTACTAGATGTTGGAAATGAGTAGTAGCTGTGATAAAAGCAACACACACCACTATAAGGCAACATGAAAATATATTTTAATATTTGTTTTCCTCCAAATTGTGCACATAAAACGTTCTTATTGGAATTTGTAGGGTAAAAAGCGAATTAACTTTAAAACATCAAAATACTTAAATAAATAAAAATGTGATTTAGTACATGGAACAATTTTTTTCAGTTCAAGTAAGAAAATTCTATTTATTGTGTCTTTATGAATAAATGTAGAAAAATATTTGTTTAATGAGGTATATTAATGTTTCATCTCCGAGTAACTTAGTGTAAGTGAATTGAGAGAGGTTTTTTCTTTGGAAGCCCATTATTAATTCCATTATATAAACTTAAAAATTTTTAGATTAGCCTGGCCTCCTCCCCCCCCTTTTTTATGTTGTTCCCAACACTATTGGAAAATCAAGTCATGCATAATGAAAACTGAATATTTACATCTACGGATTTTAAGCAGTGCACACGATTAATATATAAAGGCAACAAAATGAGCTGTCCTGATTTTAGTGTTGTCATCTACAGCATCGACAGGAATTGCTGTCTCACAAAGGAAGGTGCGTCAGATCAGTGACCCTGTTCAGCAGATTCTTATTCAGCTCCACAAAATTATCTTCATCACTCAAGTATGCATTACCGTTGCTTCTGACATTCTATCCATTTTAGTTATTTGCGGTTGTCAAAAAGATGATACTGCAAAGTACTGCTAATTTAGTTGCTGTTCTTTAAAAACAACAGAACTTGACATTTTTGCAGATGGCAGGATGTTTTAAAAATATATCATTTAAATAAAGACTAACCTCGAATATTAGTATGTGGAGGATGGCAATAATTGAGTCATAAAAAAAATCATTGGTTCACCTCAGAAAAATAGATTGTACAGTAATTTATTTTTATAACATTCTGTCATGTTAGCAATATGAATATTTTAGGTCACTACTGTATACTGATGTGAAGAGTACATAAAATGCTTTTCTCTATATTAATATTTTAATTAATTTTATTAATTAATTTTAATTAATATTTAAAGTAATAATTTCTACTATGAGTAACCTAGTAATAATTTCTTAGGATTTCTAGTGCAATAGTTCTTATCCTGAATATTGTAATTTAAATGTTTTGAAAAATCAATACAGTGTTTTTTTTTCAAACTTCAGAATTATTTTAAAATTAATTTTGAATGTTGCATGGTGAAAGAGGGTTCAAGATATTTCATGCTGATTCCAAAACAAAAATGGAGGTGGTTATACATATGCACTGAACTCTCAACTAGAAATATGACAGTAGACTTTTTGTACTCCAGAAAGATGACTAGTTATTTGCAAAAGTTGTTTTTATTAAAAAAACAAACAAACAAAAAAACCCACATCATTTTGCTGTTTAAAATGAAAGGTTTATGTTTAGGAAGTCACATATATCACATCAGGGGATTTCAGATTGCTGAGCCAAATTTATATGATTTTGTTTAAAACATAATAACATAACTAAAATTAGGTGTATTTTATATGTCAAGTGTTTTTGTTATTGTTTTGGGACTGTCAAACTTCTTGAAGCAGGTAATACAGGAAATCAATTGTCATGAACAAAGAAAAAATGGTTATTTAAAATAACCGGAGTTGGCATAGCTTATTGGAATAGTAAGCCCTTTGCTTGATAACAGAATTGAGGCAGTTTAGTCTTTCTGTGCTACATTATAAGTGTGTCCAAGATGCTTATTAGTGAACCTACCCTCTGTGGTGAAGAAGTGTTTCTCAAGTGGCCTACTAGTTAGTGCTGGTTCTCATAAGTGAGAGCTAACAACAACGTAAAGACTTGCTTGAAATTGGCCATTGAACAACTTTGATGCTTTCAGTATCAGTTGATCTCAGAATGAGAAGGTAGAGAAACCAGGGTCCACACCTGTACTTGGTCACTGTGCAACATGCTTCTCTTGTACTTGTTTATATTCTTGCAAATCTACGGTAGAATATATATATATATTTAATAATACATAATTGTTTCCTACAACTCTCTTACATATTTCAACTGACAATTTGAAACTGAACTTTACAAGGGAGAGTTCTTTACTGTTAGGTCTTGGCAGTCAAAGCAGCTTTCCCAATCCAGTTTCCATGGGAACAAGAGTTGGACTGATTTGTTGGAAAATAATGTAAGAGGAAGCTTTTAAAAAAGCATTATGGCCATTTTTAAGAAAACTGATCTGACATCTGATTTCATTAAAACGGAAGTTAAAATTGGACAGTAGTGCCTGAGGCAACTCTGAGTTTCTCATGCAGTGGATTTGTCCTTTATCACTGTTGCTTCAGAATATCCCAGTATGTCGATGGTACATTAACTGCACATAGTTCATTGCAGTGGCACGTAGTTTACGGAGTGTCTTGCAGACCTTTCCTAAGGCATCATTTTTTCCTCATATATAGGCCAATGAATGTTCAACATCTGACTTAAAGCATATGTATAAGGTCTCATCTGCACAAAAACACAGTAGCATCTATCTGTAACAGAAAGCTGTATGCAGCCAGCTATCTAATGAAGTCCTTTAATGCTTACGATTTAACCTTGACCCTTAGTTTGCTAGGGCAAACCAGGAGTGACTCCTGTGAGGCCAATATAGCTGTTCCAGATTGATAGCCATCTTAGAACAGTAGTTTGTTTCAAAGGGAACAAAATCTTTAAAAAGTATACTGTGATAGTGCTTTGAATGTGAATCAATGGTGAAAGCTTCCTTGCATAGTCAAAAACCTTACTGAATTCAGTGGAGTGGCTCTTTGTGAATTTACATTATTGATGTGATTATAAAGTGTATACTAAATAATAGAAAATAATTTTCACAAACACTGTCTGTGGGTATAATAAACTATACAGAAACAGTGTAGGAGATGGTTTCCAAAGGGTGGTACATACCAAAGAGTGGTCATCAAATGGATTGGTGACAGATGTGACTGTCAATATGACTGCTGCGACCAACAGCCAAAGCTTTACATTTACTCATAAAACCGTTTTAAAATGATTTTATAATCAGGGAGGCAAATCTAGTATTAATCATACTAGGCTTAATATAATGATCTTTCAAGGTTAGAGGGACTTGTATGATCTGCCAAGCCTAACAGAATGGGCAAACTAAGAAAGATTACTATAATATGTCATTAAATCAGGTTTTGTACTGTTGTCTGTCACCATGCTATTAAACATTAATGTTTCTTTTTGCAGTGTAGCCACTTTTTTCAGTAATGGTACTGCTGATTAGGTGATCTTTATGGGAGCTGTAATTGAGTGGTGAAAACATTTGTTTCTCTGTGTTGCATAGCTTCCTCCAGCTTTGCAGTGCAACTTGAAAAGGAGAGTCATTGAAAGATTCAAGAAGTCCCTCTTCAGTCAGCAGAGCAATCCTTGTAATCTGAAATCAGAAATGAAAAAGGTGCAGTACGTCAATTACCGTCTTTCAAGTTTGTCTCTGATCGTTACAAAATATATTGTAAATGAAGAGGGCCAGCAAAAACAAAATTCATCTCATTAGAGCTCAGAAAGCAAAGAGGAAGGAAAATGTAACATTTTCTGTGGCAAAAATGATAAAATAATATAAGCTCTTAATTTATATAAGCACTTCATAATTTATTATTAGATTGCCAATATTATTCATGTTTTGGAATGTCTTCCTACTCAAACTATGAGCTTTCAGAAAGCACATAAACTGTTCAGAGTGTCTTGAATATTGAATACCTTGTCCCATAATGGTGTA
The DNA here is from genome assembly GCF_009769625.2 of Cygnus olor. Lineage (NCBI taxonomy): Eukaryota > Metazoa > Chordata > Aves > Anseriformes > Anatidae > Cygnus > Cygnus olor. Next base: position 41,925,816 of record NC_049170.1, on the reverse strand, counting down.
GTATCAGCAACAGTTTAGAATCCTCAGTTTAAAAATACTGCAGATTTGCAATGATTGCATGGCTAAAGAACCGTGCCTGTATGTTTTCCAATGACATGCTGGACACTTTCCAAACAGGAAAGAGCTAGTGACTAAAATTCCAACCCAAACTATTCTATGATTCTATGAAATCAGAATTTCTAAATGGTCCTTCAAAATATCCCGAGAAGACTGTAGTCAGCAGAGGATCTGAAAATTGACTTCTGTGTACTGTGAGAGACTGTGAAACTATTTCATTTTTTAATTGAAGACAAAGCAATTATTAGGTATGTTACTGTATATAAAATGTGGTGACAAGGATAATTGCTTAACATTCACTTCAGATGTGAGACATAATACCCCTTTCTAACCTAATTTGCTTGTCACCTATTTGCACTGAATTGTGGAATCTTCCAAGTAATTGTTACAGAATGGACTCACCCCAATTACTAAATCTGCTCACTACTTTTGTATTAAATTATCTGAGATGCCTAAGCTCCGTGGAAAGTGGCTATGTAATGTTTACATTGTTGTGCATTTGAAAGATAGTTAAAGATGCCTCTTTGAGCCATCAGTTTTATGCAAATTTGCTATTCTGTAAATCAACCTGGGATTTACATTAAACAATTCCCATATTTCAGTCATAACACTAAATATAAGGAAATGTTTTCTATTAATGTATAGAGTGGATGTTTCCAGGAAAGGGTGCCCAAAAATGTGATAAGAAAAAGGAAATATTTGTTAGAAAATTAATCTAATTTTCAATTGCCCAGAAATAATGGAACCTATTTATTTATGAATGTATAAATGCTCTCAACTGTAAAATTGTTAGCTTCAAAACTATTGAATTTGTGACTGAAGAAAATGGAAGAAAAACACTATTTAAAAAGTAAATGATAGTAAATTGAAGATGTTTGAAATGCTGAATGCAATTCTGGGAATTTCTACCTCAAAGGAAATAGAAAGCAGCAAAAAGTACAGTTAGAAGGATGGGGAACCGATAAGCATCAGTGAATAAATAGGACATATTTTAAGTCAGTAAGAACAAATATGTTTTGAGAATTTTACAAAAATCACCACTGTAACTATTCTGGGTAACATGAATTGAATTTGGAGGTAACAAAGTGCTTTATACAAACTGCAGGTTGACAGATTGCAGTGTTCACTAAGTGACTCGGGGGAGAAGAATGTAGAACATTGATAATTGTGTTCACTACTTTTTCATTAATCTAAAATGTATTGAAATCTCCTTTGACTTCTGATAGTTTGGGAAATACAGAAAGAGGCAGACTGCCTGTCTCAGATTTACATAGGAAAGGGTAGACTGCTTTACAGAAGTCTGATGTGTTGGCAAAAGGGAAGCGCGGAGATTTCAGGTGTCCTTTGCTTTTTTCTCTCTTTTTTTCTTTTTTTTTTTCTCCCCCAGCTGCTCCAAGGTTCTCCTGAAATGATTGAGCCCAACATCTTTGCAGCAGATTGTCATGTGGTACTTCTCTCATCAGCTGCAAATACATTAGTTCCAGATGATAGAAAAGGTAACAAAACAACAAAAAATTGGTAGTGGCATATGTTTTTCTAATAAAGGATATTGTACTGAAGTAGGAAGAATTCCTGCTCTGATCTAAGAGCTATCTTTAGAGACAGGAAAGTTGTTGACTATACGAATTTTCTGATCATTTTTTTTCCCCTGTGTGTGTGTTAGTTTGTTTTTCAGTTCTTGGTAAGATAAGTAGTTTACCATTGTGGAAAATTCTACTAAGTTAAGAGAGCATACTTTGAAATTATAAAGAAATAGCAAAGATACAAATAACACATGGTTCAACCATGAAAATTAACAGAAATTTTTGTCACTGAAAATGTCCTGCTTAGGATTTGCCTGTCTTTTCACGTGATTTTTAAACAAACTATGAACCCTTTGTTGTTCTGTCATGTTTAAACTAGTAATCCTGGCATGATATATTTACCTATCTGAATCAAACCCTGGAAACTTGAAGAGGGAAATGTACGTGCAATACTACACCTATATAGTGTAAAATGTGTACATATACTTTAGAAAATAAATAGAGTCAAATATAATTTGCACTAGCGTTACTCATAGACAAGTCATGAACTCCATCTTCAGTCAAACCTACTATCACAGGCAGCATCCCAGGTGGGGAACCATAATTACTAGTTCAGAGACTTGTTCTGTCATTTGCCTCTTTGTGTAATACAGCTAAGAAAGTATTGAAGTAGCCTAAGGAAAATGCACAACTTGCATTTTGTCATTTGTGCCATTTTCATTCTTCTAAACGCAGGAAAAATTATGGCTGCAAATCATAAACTAGAGGACATAGTATGGTTAAAAACTGTTGTTCCAGAAAGAAGGGTGAGAAACCTTGGTTTTGCTGGCCTTTGTGTTGAAACTGGCATATAAATTCCACAGATTATTGTAAAAGTAAAGAATAATACTAGGTGTTGAATGTGACATTTGGATAAGAAACAAATCCCTAACAGTCACTTAACTTATGAACTTAATTTTGTTCTTAAAGAAAAAAAGCAAATTGATTAGGTGTTCAGTATTGGTAATTTTTGATTCTCTTAACCTGCAAATGATACTTTTGTCCTCACAATTTGCTGCTGCAAGTGTACCCTTTTTACTATAAATTGCAAGTGGGGAAGAATAAGAAAGTTACATTGCTATGTTCTTTACATTAAATATTTTTTAAAAATCAGTATTTTTCCATCAGTTATGACATTTTATAATGTGATAACATCTTGTGACTCAAATGTTCACGGAATGCCTTAAGATCCCTCCTGCTTTTGCCAAGGGGTCATTGTGATCAGTGGAATAAAATGCTGATAACCTAACTTAACAATTATCTGTCATGTCATTAGAGAACTGCTAAAAAAAACTAAAGAAAAAAAATGATGAAGAACCATAAACCCCAGATTCAATAGTATAACATTATTTGCCTCTTATTTTAAGGTATTGTTGGCACTTCTGACATAGGAGAAGGGATGACATATGAACAGTTGCAGGTAAGCTTTATATATATATAGGTATTAATGTATTTTATTGCTTTTAATAAAGATAATTTACTGAAATGAATTTCTTTTAATTTGTAGACCATAATTGAAGAGGTTCTAGAGGAAAGTGGTTATTACAATTTCTCTTCAAACAGGTGAGTCTGAGTGTTCAATTTGAAAAGAAAAAGTTAAGATGTGCTAAAAGCAAATGTATCATCTACCTGTTTGCATGATTGCAATTTCAGTTGAAAGTTAGTGCAATGCATCGTTATTATAATACATGGATGCATGGACTGGAAGAAATTGATATGGTACATTTAGTTAATATAAGCTGTTTTCGCCACATGGCCACATTTGTTTCCTTCACTCAGACAATAGAGTGGTAGAAGTTTGGCAGCAATCTCCTTAATTTTTAGTTGTATAAAACCAGAGATGAAGGAAAGTTTTATTTTAATAGAAGTATGTTTTATGGGGCTGAAAGGATGAAGCTAGCATATGCAGTAAAAAGTTTGAGTACAATTCAGAAAGCAGAAAAAGTAGTTGCTAGCACAAAAGTGCAGGGGATGAAAAAAAAAAGTGAAGGTTTTTGAAACTGGGTGTATGCCTTGTCCTAGAGATGGTAAGTCTTTGCTGCAAGAACCTGTGGAGGAACACAAGAAAGAGAGTATATGAAAAATGTCCATATAGTCCAGAACATAAGCTTAGTGTTTCTCATTCTCTTTACCTGCTAGCCTGTATTTATTACCTCAGGCACTCTTTAGTGAAAAAAAAAAATAAAATTCACTGCTTCTACCAGGTCTTCCTTGTCTTTGCAACAATCAGCATCTTAATGCCTGGGAGACCACCTGGGAGTTAGGTTTTCTAAAATCAGCAACAAAAAAACGGCCAAACAAACCAGAAAAAAAAATCCTCTAAATTCTGATATTAAGAGGTTTTAAGATTTTGTATTTCCTGGTTCTTCAGTAATGTTTTTCAGTTATCTGTTATCTCTGCAAATTTTTCTGTGTGGAACTATTTACTGACTACAGCTTGAGAAGTTTCAAATGTTAGTCTGAATATTTTTATAGAACACTCACTAAATTGGAATTCCAGCTCACAAATATCTTACAGCTGCCAGCTGTTAAGTATTGAAAAATCATGATTCAGAACTCCCAAAATAAAATAATAATTTGCTCTTTAAACCTTCAGGGTAAAATTGAATCATGTTTACAAATCACTTTTGCAGCTATGAGGTCTAACAAATGTTAGTATTTGAATTTTTGTCCTGATCACATGCTCCCAATATTTGGAGCTGTAAAAAATCAAATATTGTGCAACTTAGAAAAACAATATGAAAAAGGCTGTCCTTTTTAACATTGAGATCTAGCAAATGTATAAATGTGGTGTATAGACATTTAATTAACGCACTGGCAAAAAACATCTTATTGTAATTTACTGTAATGATGCAGATGTATCTTGAATATGGGCATGAGTATTTTGCACAAACTATTATGAAAATAAGAAATCTATTAATAAAAATGTAAAGGACATTTAAAGATTACAGAAAAATATGTTAGCACTTACAATGTATAACACAGGAATGCCACATAAGACTAACAGCAGTGCAATAATTAACATTGTTTTTTTTTCTGGTGACAGCATTTATTCGGGACTACTTATTTTTCCTGCTGTGCCGAAATTCCCTACGGATTTGTTGTTCTTCAGAATCTTAAAATATTTTTGTACATTTTGGGAAATTTTGTTTCAGAGGAGACAAGAAAATATTCTTCATAGCCACATGGGATGACAGTGTAGTATAGGATGTTTTTTCCTTATGCCATGTTTATCCTGTAGGGGAAAAGAGCAAGTAGTACATCTTCACATATACATAAAGGCTGGAGAGGAAGGCCAGTGAATGCTCAGCATCTTTCTTCACATTGTGTTTCCTTTGAGTCATACAACTTCTCCAGTAGTGCTGATAATGTGTTATTCACAGGCAGTGCTGATTTGTACTTTGGTCATGGGACTTGTAGCAAAGCCAAAATTGATTTTGGAGTGGGAGAAAGGAATGAAGTAAAATCTCCTTAGAAGTTTAGAAGTATGTTGTCTAAATTTGATTTTGTTTGCTTGTTTTTGCTTCTTATTTACAATTGTAAATGTGTGCATGTAACAGCTATTTTAGACTTTGACCTACTCCAGTGCATGTGTGTCATTCTAGCATGCCCTAGCTTTAGCTGGCAAATGCAGAGCAGCCACACCTAATTGTTGATCTGCCACCAGGAGCAATACACACTCTTGATTTTTCACTATGCTGCTGAATTATTTGTCATGATGCATAATTACATTTGGTTCCCCTGTCACTATTATGTTAATTCTTTTCCAGACAGTGTTTTACTCCCAAATAAATTAATATCTTTCCCTCTCTTTCTGAAAATTGGTACACCATGCTTTCACTGTCAGGAGCATCTGTCTCTATTTCCAGAGGACTTACCATATTTTCTAGAATATGCTTCACTCAGTGCTATTTACAGCTTTCAGCATTTTTTTTTCTCATACTTTGTCCAAGTAGTCAAGCAGTGCAGTTTCAATAGCTTTTGAATTCTGTATGATTCATTTGTCTAGCAGACATGCTAGGGTTCATCTTAAATTCTCCAAACAGTTTAAGCAAGCTAGAAGGACAAACCTCAGTATGCAGCATGTTTGGGACTTTCACAACGGACATAAAGAATGGTAGTGTCTCTAGCAGAAAGGCAAATTACCTTCCCTTCTGCCCATAACACAATTCTAGGTCTTCTAATAGAATTGTGAAAAAAATGAATTCCAAAGGAGTTGCATCTTTGTCAGCGACATGGACATGGACGGTGGGATTGAGTGCACCCTCAGCAAGTTTGCTGACACCAGGCTGTGCAGTGTGGTTGACATGCTGGAAGGAAGGGGTGCCATCCAGAGGGACCTGGACAGGCTTGAGAGGTGGGCCTGTGCAAACCTCATGAGGTTCAACAAGGCCAAGTGCAAGGCTCTGCATCTGGGCTGGAGCAATCCCAAGCACAAATACAGGCTGGGTGGAGAATGGATTGAGAGCAGCCCAGAGGAGAAGGACCTGAGGGTGGCGGTGGGTGAGAGACTCTACATGAGCTGACAATGTCGAGTCCCTGAACCTCAAGGCTGGGCTTGGGGGAACAAAGTCCCTCCCACTGTAAGTGAAGAGCAGGTTTGAGACTACCTGATGAAACTGAACAGGTACAAATCTATGGGGCCTGATGACGTGCATCCCAGGGTCCTGAGGGAACTGGCTGATGTAGTTGGCAAGCCTCTCTCCATCATATTCGAAAAGTCCCAGCAGTCAGATGAAGTCCCTGGTGACTGAAAAAAGGGAAACATTGCTCTAATTTTTAAAAAGGGTGGAAAGGAAGACACAGAGAACTACAGACCAATGAGCCTCACCACAGTACCTGGGAAGATCATGGAACAGATCCTCCTCGAGGCAATGTTAAGGCACATGCAAGACAAAGAGATGATCTGAGATGGCTAGTATGGATTCACCAAGGACAAATCATGCCTGACCAGTCTGGTGGCCTTCTATGATGGAGTGACTGCATCAGTCAACAAGGGAAGACCATCTGACTGACAGTCGTCTACCTGGACTTCTGTAAGGCCTTTGACACAGTCCCACATGAAATCTTGATCTCTAAATTGGGGAGAGATGAATTTGAAAGGTGGACTAGTTAGTGGATAAGGAATAGGTTGGATGGCCACAGCCAGAGTTTCGGTCAATGGCTCTGTGTTTATATGGAAGCTGGTGATGAGTGGTGTCCTGCAGGGGTCTATCTTGGGACCAGTGCTGCTTAATATCTTTATCAATGATACAGACAATAGGATTGAGTGCACCCTCAGCAAGTTTGCAGATGATACCAAGCTGAGTGGGGCAGTTGAAGCAACAGAAGGAAGGGAAGCCATCCAAAAGGAAGTGGACAATCTTGAGAAATGGGTCTATGTGAACCTAATGAGGTTCAACAAGTCTAAGTGCAAGGTGCTGCAGCAGGGTCGGGGCAATCCCAGACATGAGGACAGACTGGAAGAAGAACTCACTGAGAGCAGCCCTGCAGAGAAGTACCTGGGGGTTCTGGTGGACAAAAAGCTTGACGTGTCAGCAATGTGCACTTGCAGCCCAGAAGGCCAACTGCATCCTGGGCTGCATCAACAGAGGCATGGCCAACAGGTCAAGGGAGCTGATTGTCCTCCTCTGCTCTGCCCTCATGATGCCCTACTTGGAGCACTGCATCCAGGTCTGGAGTCCCCAGCACAAGAAATATGTGGACCTGTTAGAGCAAGTCCAGTGGAGGAACAGAGATGATCAGAGGCTTGGAGCACCTCTCCTGTGAAGAAAGACTGAGAGACCTGGGGCTGTTCAGCCTGGAGAAGAGAAGGCTCTGTGGAGACCTTGATGTAGCCTTCCAGTACTTAAAAGGTGCTTATAAAAAAGATGGAGAGTGATTTTTTCACACGGGCAGATACTGATAGGACAAGGGGTAATGGCTTTAAACTAAAAGAGGGTAGATTTAGATTAGATACCAGGAAGAAATTCTTTACTACAAGTGTGGTGAGATACTGGAACAGGTTGCCCAGAGAAGCTGTGGATGCCCCATTCCTGGAAGTATTCAGGGGCAGCCTGGATGGGGCTTTGAGCAACTTTGTCTGGTGGGAGGTGTCCCTGCTCATGGAAGGGGGGTTGGAACTAGATGATACTTAAGGTCCTTTCCGACCCAAACCATTCTGTGATTCTATAAGGCTCAAAAGTCCTCAGAAAACATCAGAAAATCACAAACTTAATTGGTAAAGTTGAAAATTTCTAAAGCTATTTCTTCATTTCAGGGACAATTTCTTCGGGATTTCTGAACAATTTAACTTGACAGTGTCAGTTCCATATGTTGGCAAGCTGCAAGGAGAATTCTGTTTTGGAACAAAGACTTCCACAGCTGCTGTGCTACAACATGGAACATGTGCTTTTGCTAAAAGCACTATTAAATGCAGAAGAAATAGCTTGATGTCATATACTGTACTAATGCAATTTCCTACTTCATCATGAAGCATGCTTTATGCAAAAAACATACTTAAAATATTTTTTCTTTACTTTCTGCTTAGGGGGGATTTTGTGTTTAGTGTTTCTTTCCTGTCACTGTTGCCTCTTGCTGTTCCCCCGGAATTCCAGGAATAGGACACTAAATCTTAACTGGGGGCAGTGACATGAAGATTGTAGCAAGATTAATTAACTGTATAAAGGGTTAAACGTGATTCAGGCAATTTTATTTGGTGTGGATTAAAGCATGAATTCTTTAGAAAATGAGAGAGGTTCATAAGAAAAATATCATGTTATCCCCCATTTCTTTATAATAGTAATTACTATCTCAATAGCAGTCATTTCATTTCGTGGGGATTAATGACCAGCTGAGGATAATGACCCTCAGCTTTATCTTGAATAATCAACTCATGCCCATTTATCCCTAATGTCCTGAAATTATTCAGAGCTCCAATTGTGTTACATATTTATACAGACATTTGGTAAACATGCATAAAAAAATGTAGTGTTTTGAAATTATTCTAATCACACCATTTGTGCCAGTCTTTCTTTCTTTTTTTTTTCCCTATTCAGATTTAATATTATACCACATAAGTGACAGGCACCTTGCTGTTGAGCCTGTCATTTATGAATAGGACAAGAAATACTAGTTTCAAACTTTCACCACACTTCTTCATATTGGATATGTAATACCCAAATCAATGGAGAAGTCTATTTTTAATCAGTTGCATTAAGAGACTTAATCCAAGCACAACTCACTTATATGATAGAAGATTTGTCATATCATAAATAAACAAAAATAGCAATTGTCAGAGACGGTGGTTGTGTTCAGCTGGGTGCCATAGCTCATATAAGAGGTCTGTTTACAAGAGAAATCTTTCAGCATTTATTTCACAGGACAAAACCAGTTGCAATGCAGATAAGAATAGATGGCAAAATTGTTCATAATTAAATGCATATATTAATATGTTGTCAGTTATAATTTTCGTGTCTTTGTTCAGTGAAATCTTTTCCATTGTTATTGAAGTTTTAGAATTAAAGAAACAAGCATTCATGTACTTAGAGCTATTTCACAAAGAGGAAAACTGTCAAGTCTGGTTCTAATGATAGCTATACATTTTTAACTACTCAAAGAATAGCACAAGGTATTACTCACAGAAAGATAATATAGCTCAGTAATGACAGCAAATTCTGAACTTTGCCTATTTGAAGCAGCTTTCATTTGTTACTGGGGCTGTGGTCCATGGGTATATTATCTGAAAATACAAATGCATTTCTTGGGCTTTTTCTGTCTGCAAATTTTCGCCATGTCAGCCATTTATTCTTCAACACTATTCTGCCTGTTTAATTGTGTTGCATGACCAAAGAATTCAAATTTGTATTTATCTTAGTTAACATTTTTTAATGTTCTAGAACAGACCAAACTAGCCAGTAGATGAAAACTACACAGCTCCAGTGCTTCTGAAATCTAAAGTGAATTTTTTGACTTTGTGATGTCTGGGCGATTTATGACACTGCTACAATTTTTTTTTATTTTATTTTATTTCATTTTGGTACCAATTTCTGTTAATGTTGCCTGGCATTTTATGTTAATTGTTTTCTTCTTCCAAATGATAGTCCGTGTTAATTCTTACTTAGTGTATCTCATAAACACAAAAGAATATTGTTTTGGCCAGGAATGTTTATCTAAGTTTACCAGCAATCTGTTGGTTTGTACTTCTCCCCAGTGAGGTAAAAAAGCAAAAGCTCAGCAGTCCTGCTTTGTTTTGTTTTATTTTGTTTTATTTTAAACATCTGTGACTGGTAGAGTGTTTGATCTACTCAGCTGCAGGTCTGTGTGGCACTGTAAGCGTGCAGCCCTATTCCCACAGAGCAGCATTCACTACACTGTTTAAGCTGTCTGTCCTTCCACTAAGAGGCAGTATTGGCTTACCTTTCCTAAATAACATATTCTACAGAAATTAGAAAAAGGAGAAGTAACGTGAAAACATGGAGTCACAATTGATTCTAGCTTCAGTTTCATCCAACTCTTAGGATAAGGCAGTGATTAACTCCTGTCACATTGATATATAGAGTTCCAGTGACAATGAAATATGTGGCCAAGAGATGGGTTGAAGACATTAACTGAATAGAGTTCACCGCTGCATATGGTGATAGGCATACTGCATCTTTTTGTGCTTTCTAGAGACAAAAACTTTATTAAGTTGTTACAGCCACGCTAGTATTGGCCATACTCAAAAGAGAAGGTACATGAGAAGTGCCAAGACTTCCTGTTAATAGTTCAGTGGAGCTCTAAAGATATATTGACTTATAAACTAGAGAAAATGTATGCCTTAGATGCTAGGGTATTAGCACTTACACATGGCAGAATCAAATGGCCAAATGTAGAAAAGGTACTGCTAGCTGGATCTTTAGAGAATTGCAGGAATGTTCCTGTCATTTCAGGGATGCATAGTAATCCAATGACACAGAAGGAGGATTTTAGTTCTTCTGATACTACAATATAAAAACAAAACACTTTTCTCCTTTTAGTTAGTAAGTCAGTCTAATTAAGATTTTTATTTCAGGCTGTTTTCTGTGAACCAGCATGATAGGAGCTGTAGCATAAACTGTTTAGAGCTCTACCAGATAGTTAGCATCAAGATTACTAGATTTGGCTAGCATCAGGGCTGCTACGTATAAATTACTTAGATTTAGAACTTGGTTATAATTCATGAAATTGTGTTGGGCAGAACAGAGAAGTGATCCAGGAATCCTTCTGGTGTAAGTACCAAAATAATCTAATCCTGTGGCAGGACTATGAATGACACAAAACATCTCTCTTCACTCAGTTTGCTGAAGATTCTCTTTAGCAATAAGGTAGGCGAGGCAGGAGGTGCATTTCAGTTCTTTTGCTGAAAAAAAATAAATAAATGAAGGCTTGTCTGGACTACTACAGAATTTTGGATGCCTGGTAGGTACTGGCTCGTTGATACAGTTCAGTGATGATACACAAATTAAGTGGTCTCCTAACAGTGGAAATGCCTGAAGTCCACACTGTCTGTAGAAAAAGTGCATGTTTATGAAGCTGTCTGTCAGCATTTGGACTGTGGGAATGACTGTTTTCAACACTAGGCAGATGGCTCTGATCCCTTGCAGAGATCACATGCCCTGAGCTCTCAGACGTTCTTATATGAGCTTCCCATCTTTGAGTGGAAGCATCTGTCATCACAGACTTGTTTGGCTGAGTTAATATGGGTGTGCTCTTGCAGTTCTGAAGTGGATCTTTCTACTAGTTTAAGGAAAAGATTTACTCTGGGACTGACTTTTGTATGTCTGAGATATCTACTTGGCAGAGTTCTTGTACAGAGCATAGATAAAGTCTGTCAAATAACATTAAACAAGAAGGCAGATTCCTACCCAAGGCAATTGAAAAAGCTCACTGTAGTCTGGAGTCATTCTTGTGCTAGCAGAACTGTACCTTACACAGCTTTTTTGAACAGTACACTGAGTTGAAATGAAGGGGAAATTTCCCTTCCTTCCCTTCCTTCCCTTCCTTCCTTCTCTTTTATGGTTTGGTCCAGCTAGGTCAATTTATCTGAAAAGAATGTAATACCTTTCCACGTCACAGCAAGATGCAGTTGAAAGGAGTTTGGGGAATAGGCTTACTTTCTTTTAAGGCTAAGTGCAAGATAACCTGAAAGTTTTCTAACAAATGGAAGACATGATTGGCCTCAGTGTTTAGAAGTCACAATCATTCAAAGTTAAAACATTTTTAACTGTCTCAAGATATCCTTGATGACTGGTAGGATGGTTGATGACTGATAAACAGGTTGTTGTTTTGATATAGCAGTGTAGGATACAACCAAAGTTATTCTGGGCTGCCAATACGGTACTAACTGTCACAGTATTCCTCAGAATACTGTAGTTGCATCACTTTCCCAAGAAGACTGCATTTTTACCAGTAGAACTTGTATTTATGGATATGGGGAAGCCAGATCTTCATGGCTCTGACATAGTAATCCTTAAGAGAAGATAATTCTTAGGCCTTATCAAAGTATCAGCCTGAGTTTTGAAATTTAGTTTAAAATATTTTACTTAAGACTAATTATCTGGAAATTATGTAAAATCAAGGAATAACTGTTTGTCTTACTGGAATTTTGTGTCTGTAAAAACACCACGATCTCCTGAGTTTTCCACGTTTCCATGGAGTTCTGTAGCTATAGAAATCTGTGCTACTGAAGGAGCTGAAAGATTTTAGCTTTTAAAGCACTGGATTAAGATATTAAAAATATGAAGCTTTGCCCTACACTGCTTGCCCACATTAAAAAAGAAAAAAAAAAGAAATCTAGTGACATTTTATTAAGCGCTGCATTAGAACAAGGATTTCAATTTTGGCTAAGAAAGTACATCTTTTGTCACAAGTATGACTTTAACCATTCTCTTAGAAATTTGTGCCAATGTAACCAAGTTATAATTTTAAGAAATCGCAGCATGTATATGTTGAACAGTAGTCTTGATGGAGCACAGAAATGTTATCAGATCAAGTCTAGACATCAGAAGAAAAAGTTTATCTGATCATTGTAAGATAGTGTCTGTGAAAAGAAATGATAAGTAGCGACTGATGAGAAGAAGGCCAGGAAGTGAGCAGTAGATAAATCTAATGCAGAGTCAAGAACAGCAAGAGACAAAATAAAAGAATCCTGGAGGAGATACTGGTATGTGGAAGGGAAGAACCTGTGGCTGGGACTCACTAGGTGAATAGAATGGTTTTCAGTAAGGCCAGATGGTAGAAATCATAGGCCTACAAAAGAGCCATGCAGAAAAGCTGGCAAGTTCAAAAGCTGAGACAGAACGTTGAGCCTCTGGCAACTGGAGCACTCAAGTGCAGTGTCCTTTCTTACGTTGTCAGAAAAGTGCATGTGTCATCATCATCTGGTGCTGGTCCTCATGTGAGGATAGCTACCCATATCTGCTAGAAGCTATTTATTAACTTAATGACGGAGTCTGCGCATTGCAGTTAATATTTTCAGTCTTGTAGATGAACTGTGAGGGTGATATCACAACAAAATACCTGGAGAGGGGTTTGTTTATGATGTAAAAATTAGGAAACAACATACACAAATCTTTATGTTAAGTATTATTATTAACTATATTGCAGAAGTTGTGATTCAAGAAAGATATAGAAAGTACTCTTCTGAATCATGGTAAATATTTTTGCTGTGTGACTACATCCTATTTTTTGCACAGATACAGTGCCTCATTAATTATGTTATCCACGTATGGGGCTGAATGAAAGGTTGCTGTCAGCCTTTAGTCTGTGTGTTTCTCTTATGTGCACTTGGTTTTCCAACTTAAATAATGACCTTTCAGCCTAGGGATTTAAATGTAGCAGAAGTTATTTTTCATATGTTTCTTTTCCTCATTACTGGAACACTGCTGAATCTTTCAGTACTTCAGTAATCAATGTAATGCTGTGCATCCTGAGGGGCTGGCTGTATAGAGGCACGTATGAAAGGGCTTTGGATATCTGGGTTATACTTGCTGTAAACTTATGTCAAGGAAAACGTTCTGAAGAGGTTTTGCTCTTGAAATAGAGACAAAAAAGAAATGCCTATTTTACGTTCTCGCAGCACCGTTTATGAGAAGAAGCCTTTTTACATATGTTAATAGGATAATTCTAATAATGTAATTAAACCTGATTCTGAGGCAGTCTTCACCTATATGAAGTCAACAGAAGTGGCTCGAACACTTTCTGTGCTAATTTTCTGTATAGCATTCAAGAAAGGAATTAGAAGAGGAGAAGGAAGTGATGTTAAAGACTTTCTTTCAACTAGTTCTCCATTATGTTGAAGTCTCTGGAGGTGTTACATCAGCAGCATAAGTTAAAGCTGGCCCGCAGATGCAGTGTGTTGCATTCGGGCCTCATTGATTAGCTGTGGGAGACCTTTACACCATGCTGCTCTAATTCTATTTGTATGCAGTGCAGGCAAGTCCATAAATTTTGAGTCAGAGGACCATTAGGCAAACTAATTCCCTGTGTATAGCATAAATGATAGAATTTCACACGGAGATTTCTGCATCAAACTCTGTTCTAAATTCTGAACTAAAACATTTGTTTGGATAGACTTCTGAGGTTCCTTAGATTGTGCGTTATAGTCATAGCATGGTAGCTTTCTGCTGATAGTGCAGAGATTGATCCCAGACCTGGTGAGTGTGAGTAGCAGGGAATTCTTAGTTCCCACACATATTAACTAGCTTCTTTTTCCCCCCAGGTATTTCTACTATCCAACAAAGGACTATCCAGCAAAAGAAGAGAACTCATAATTCTGAACAAAGAGTTTAGAACTGCTCCTGGTGAAGTCAAACTGCCTGTGTTTCAGCTGTTGCTGTCTGATTACCAAAGGGGGCAAGTTTTGCTCGTTAAATAGCAACGAGAAGGAATTCAAGTGTTGGACAGTTTCAAGAAACCTTGTGATTTTTCAGGATGATACTGTTAACTTTAGCTTTGTTTACAGCATAAGCACTTTACATAGAACCCTGTGAACAATGCTTCCAGGTTTATACATTATGAGGAAAACACGACTCCCAGCAGTACATACCTTCTATTTTTATGTATTTTTTTAAGAATTGCTGCATAGTCAGGCTTTTCATAGTTCAAAGCCTGTAGCCTTATTTATATCCACTTATGTCTTCCAAGGGAAGAAAAAAGCTTTGCAATATCACCAGATAGAAAATATATGTAGGTTCCCTGTATGAAAATTAGAAACAGATTAAACATCGACAATATGATTTTAATATTTAGATTTTTTTTTACTTGCATTTAGGTAGCTGCAAATTCTAATGCTTGTATGACATGTTAATAGTCATTATTTGCAACTGGCATAGCACCTGGAAGGACTGTTATTTTAAAATAGCTGTTTTTACAGCTATTTCAAAATGTCTGTATATTATATGTCAATTTTTAGGCATGCATTTTATAGACATGTGTATATAAAGTGTCATATGCATACATTTTATATACACATTCATTTATTAACAGACTAAATTAAATACATGCTTTGCTAATCAAAACTTTAGTACTAAAAAGAACTTTGAGAATTTCAATATTTATTCACTCTATATTAAATGGAGATAAAAATCTCACTGTAGCAGCAAGAAGCTTTTTTTGTGTGTGTGTGTCTACAATTCAGTAAGGAATACTTATAAAGTACAAAGGCTTTTCTATGCAGTTGATACTGTGGCAATCTTAACTGTTGAAAATAACCAGAATGCACTTGCTGACATTGTTGAAAATTATTAAAGTTATGGTCATCATATGATTATTCATAAGTAATTTGATACAGAGGTACATTCTGTGCTTTTCAAAGGCTGGCGAAGATTGTTCCCCATCTTCCCCAGCTCCAGTAGTTTGTTTTTAACTATAAATTGCTAACTAGCATTCATTTCCTAACAACTCAAGAGTATTCAAGGTATTATTGCTATTCAAGGTATTCAAGTAATTCAAGGTATTATTTCACCTATAATGCATGACTTACAATCCAAATTATGAAGTGGTGAAAAAGGACTCTCTTTTCATATATATATTATGCAAAAAGTCATCAGGTGCTATCTTTACACCTACACAATAGTATAGTTATAACAGCAAAGGTCTATTAATGGCTGCTTTAGAAATCAAATCAAAAGGGTAAAGTTGGTCATTGTATGTTCTATAGTGAGGACATAGATAAAGTGTTCTGAAGAAGGAAAATAGCACGTGCTATTGACGTCCTTGTGGAGTCAATGTAAAGGAGAACCAGCATTTTGTCTTCAGTCAGTCTCATTTAACTTTAATATTTACCATCATTGCATATCCTTCAATTATCCCCTGCTCTCTTCTTTCCCTGTACCTGCTGCCATGGGTAATACTAAACATTATACAGGTGTATCTCCTTATGTCTGTCTGAAGGAGAGGGCCACCTAACACTTGTCAGTGATTGACAGTGACAGTGTGCCATGCCTGCAACTTTACCACCACATCTTACTGAATGTAGACCCCAACCTTAAAGTATGTTCTTTTAAGTGTAATTTTAGCCAGTAACGTCCATATGGCATCTGTTTTAAGGACACAAATTAAAGATTGTACATGCTGTAACTACAGCAAAATGAAAATGAATGTCATTACCTTGGGCATCTTCAAAAACAGGTATTTTCTACCTGGCAAACCTGAAGGTAGCCTTAGTATAATTTCCCCTGTTTTTCTTTGTAGCTTTTGAATGCTAAAGTAAACTCTGTCATTTTGAAATAGAAAGGTTCTCAGACATCTTGCCTGGCCAAGGCATATAATTCCATAAGTTACTGTTTCCAAAGTTGTTTTAATTACTGTAGATGATACATTTCCTGCAATGCTACCACTAAAAAAGCAATTCCTAGTCTAGTTCAGTGTGCTAGTTTTGCTTTCCCTAGAAAGGGAATGCAGTATGTTTAAATCTGATGGATTATAAGGTAAATCTACGCTGTATATGGCTGCCACTGGAACTGATTTCACTGGTCTTTTATCCAAAAACACTTCATTTAAATTAAACCTTGATATGCTAGTCCTACTCAAATTGCATTTCAATTCTCATAATCAATTTCCATTAAAATAGTATGAAACAAGTCTACACTTAAAATTGTAACCTATTTTAATATCTTTGTGCAGAAATGTCTTATAATTTTAAAAAGTCAGACTAATGAATTCATTAGAAATACTTTCAACCTTTTTTTCAAGAATGTTTTGAAGTAGCATTGTTTATTTTTTGTCTGGATGCATGTGATAGTGCAGTGTTCATTCGTATGTGATGGCATTATTTTTGTTTAGAAATGAATATGATGACTCCTATTATATTTCTCTTAATATATTTGTAGTGCTGTTAACTTTGAAGCAAATGTTGTGCTCATTTTTGACTGTGAATGATGGATTACTAGATTGTGGCTAGCAAAGGAGAGCAAACTTCTTTCCAGTAACTACAGGATGGGATGTAGATTGGTGGCATGTCCAGCTGGGTCTACCAAGGCAAATCAAACCAGAGAATCAGTGGCCTTTTCTTTTCCGTTACTGGAGTTCACCGAGATTTTTTTTTCTCCCTGGTTGCAATTGAACTGGCGTGCTGGCTGCTGTAGAAAAGAGCTGACACTTTTTTTAAAGCATTTCTTGAAAGTGGTCATTGCCCTTGTGCTGTTAATGATTTTGAAAGCAGCACTGGTCAAAACAGTGGAATGATAAGGAAAATGACCGCATTAAAATGGTAGACAGTTTGTATAATGTGTCTCAGTTGACCCTGTGTGCCCCTGTATGTGTTATGAAGCATGCCACCAATACCATCAAAAGTCAGCAATGCTAAGTGTATGCATACAGATATTTTTTTGCTCTGAACAGTGTTGAAATCAGTCATTTGATTGCTTCTGAACTATTAACGTAGGACTTGCTTAAAAATGGATATTCACATAGAACTATACGAGTAATTTAGTGAGGGTAAATATGAAGAATTCTGCCCATTATTTTATTTTGGCTTGCCAGTGAATTCTTGCTACAAAGAATATCTGTTCTCTTATGCTATTTTCTTATAAATAGGAATTTGCAGATATCCTTTGGGCATCATTTTGTGAAAATGAAATATCTGTGTATCATTAGATTTAAACTATATGTTGCAAAAGAGGTCTTCTGTAGTAGATTGTGTTTGTGATGCAATACTGCCTGGAAAGAGCTGCAAGCAGTTCAGAAAATTTTTCTTTTCTCATCTAGATCACTATAGTGGGTCCTTAAAATAGTCCGTGTTGGATGCATGTCATTAAATACTAACCCATGTATCTGTAATACTGGAACTTCTGGTTTTAGTTTGAAAACACAGAATGCAGAGCAATTAACTGCCACAGAAGTTTGATTATCTTAGCTGTCAATTAATTCATGGCATTAGTACATAGATGTCCTCCATTGATAATCAGGGTACATTGTATTTTACATTACATGAGAAGTAACGAGCCAGTTCTGCCATGAATAATTTCTGTATGGCTAAATTCTGTATAGAACATATAGATAAAGCATATTTTGGGAAAGACAGAAAATAAATACAAGTTACCCAATTAAGCAAATCAGCAGCAAACTTGAGAATGGGACCTACAACTCCTGAGTTCCGATCCAGTGCGTAACTGGTATCCTTCAAGGTGTGTCTCTCTCATTTTTTTTCCTTGTATGCTTTTAATCTTTAATGTAATCTATGCAAAAACCAGAGCAACAGGTGTGGATGTAATTATTTAGCTAACTGAAAAAGGTTCCAAAGTGTTGAAGGCACTGTACTAACTATACACTGCTAACTTTTGATTATGTGTGAATTAATCTAAGCTGTGGTTTACACAGGCCTGTCCTTCAGTTTTCTTGGCTGCAGTGAAGTACCTGCGATTATGTAGTATTCTGCCTTCTGTTATTCATACTTGCACCTACCTTGTTTAGTCACCTACTTACAAGTTATTTCTCAGGAGAATGCACTGTGCGTATATTCTGTAGTCTGATTTACATATGTTTTGCTCTACCTGAATCATTTCCAAGTCCCCTGTCATATCCTTGAATAATCAAATGTTGACAGGAGATCATCAGTTTTATTCTATATGGGAATTCCTGTTTACAGTCACAGAATAACGTATAAGAGATTGTTTCTTACAGCTATTGCAACTTACAGAATTACTGCCTCATTATTGGTATTTCATACCAAGAAATTGGACAACTAGCTTATGGACTTATGGACTTATGTTAATTAAATAAGAAAAGCCAAAAACATTCCTTTCTAAAACCAAGAAAGCTTTTATCATTGACCTTCTCAAACTGAATAATATACTCAATTTTAGCATGCATGTAATTTGTAGGAAATTCTAGCCTGCTTTTGGGAAGAACTGGCAATTCTGAATCTCAGGAAAGGCGAAAAGAGGAAACCATGTGAGAATGTTTGGTTTTGACTGTATGCATTAGCCATGGATTTGAATTTAAAATCTTCTGAACTGAAAGTTTTATTGTTTAATTTGCCTAGATAGGCAATAGTAATTGGGAAAGAAAGGTCTTATGAGTCATTTTGTTTCTTGACTTGCAGGAAGCTTAATCATATGAATGTTCTCTGTTTAGCTGTTCTTAACAGGAGATGGTGAGAATCACAACGAGAGAACTACTTATTTTAAAATATTTGACATCTGAGAGTCCTCAGATTTTCTCCCAAACTAAAAACTTGCATCCAATAGAATTTTGATTCCTCAATTAAACTAATTGACAACTGCCATGTTTTGGCCCAACTTCTTTCTTTCCCTGCTTTCAAAGCAGCTCCAGTATGTTTTTAATTTCACCAACCAGGACATGTTCCTTCACTTAAGCTGTAGCTGGATTTACTCATTTTTGCTCAGAATTTAGATGTACCGTTACTGCACTACTGTCTTTTGTCTGCCTCTGTCTCCATTGGTATAGCAAGTATAGATGCTGTTGGGTGTTAGTCTCAGCTATGGAATTGGTAGTGTGCTACACTCAAAATCTTGTTTATGGACAAAGAAGAAAAGGAAATTTTTACATGTATATATATATATATATAGAGAGAGAGAGAGTTCACCATGTGTTTTTTTTTTAATTTTATTTGTACAGTTGAAATCTTAGCAGTCTAATTCAAGAATCTTTATTAATCTAAATCTGTTACTGAAAGAGAAAGAATAATAATGAAATTAAAATTGCTTTGCAAATACTTAGCTTCTTCCCATTTCTGGGGGGCTATGCCACCCTTTCACTGCTCCTCTGTGTCGTAAGTTCAGTGGCTTCATTCTCGTGGGGGTGTTATTGTGAGTTGTCAGCATCTGAGTCCTGTGCCAGGAGGAATATGATGGTCATATTGATGGCTCCTTCTTCCTCACTCTAGAATCCACCAGCTGGGATAATTTTTATTAGTTTTCTATCAGGCTTTTGCGCCTTTGCTGTTATCTACAGCTCCAAGATACACCTGAATTTTTAATGTATGGTGCATTTTACGTGTGTTGGATACTAATTCTTTTTCCTCTTGGTTACCTCTAGACTCAGTTTTGTCCAGGTCTGCATTTTGTTGTTGATCATGGGCGAGTGGTTTGTAGTCTCCAGTGCCAAGTCTGGAGACTTGCCTCATCTCCTGTCATCCCATACCTGTACTCCTCTGCACTGCATCCTGTGTCTCCACTTCTCAAGGCCTCTTCCATTGGACCAGACCTATATCTCTTGATACTACATCATTATCCTAGTCATAGGTATCTCATTCTGCATAGAGTTGAGATTTGTTTAAAGCTATGGTTGTACTGTATAAAGATAAACAAAAGTGAAACAAATGAGTGGCACACACCTGGTCAGTTAAAGGAGTCTTGGCTATGCTAAGTAAAACAAAGCTGTGGGGAGGTCAAGACAAGCTCAGAGAGAGCAGACCTGAGAAGCCTTGCATATTTAGCATGAAGTTTATGGCCTGTGTTGTGGTTTAACCCGGCTGGCAGCTAAACACCACACAGCCATTCGCTCACCCTCCCCCCTCCCTCTCTGGGATGGGGGAGAGAAATGGGAAAGTGAAGCCTGTGAGTTGAGATAAAGACAGTTTATTAAGACAGGAAAATAATAATAACAATAATAATAATAATAATGATAATAGTATTAATAATAATAATGTGTACGAAATAAGTGATGCCCAACGCAATTGCTCACCACCCGTTGACCGATGCCCAGCCTATCCCCGAGCAGCCGCCCCCCCCACCCCAGCTAGCCACCCCTATATATTGTTTAGCATGACATCAGATGGTATGGAATACCCCTTTGGCCAGTGTGGGTCAGCTGTCCCAGGTCTGTCCCCTCCCAGCTCCTGCTGCACCCCTAGCCTGCTCGCTGGCAGGACAGAGCGAGAAGCTGAAAAGTCCTTGGCTTGGTGTAAGCACTGCTCTGCAACAATTAAAACATCAGCATGTTATCAGCACTCTTCTCATCCTAATCCAAAACATAGCACCCTACCAGCTACTAGGAGGAAAATTAACTCTGTCCTAACTGAAACCAGGACAGCCTGTAATTAGCAATGGTAGTACTATATTGCAGAGCTACAGGATTGCAGCTATAAGAACTTTTCAAAATGCAGTGATGTTTGCTTATGTAGCCTGTGTGCTGCTCTTAATACACTCAAGAAGTACAAGCCGTTAACACAGTAGCCATGTTCCCTTGTCTCTGAAAAGAAGGCCATGTTACGCAAGTGTGGTCAGTAGGGTCTGGCTGATGTGTGATCAGCAATACTCATTTGAAAAGAGAGAATGTTTCAGAGCTTGCCAAAATGTGAATTGCAGTTTCTGAGTGCATGACCACATGGCTGAACAAGTGGTGAGCTAGTTGTCTTTCAGAGCAGCAAACGGTGCCACCGCAGGATAAAAAGGAAAAGCTAAAACCAGGAGATCTATTGTGCAGGATGGAGAAATGATCCCCTTTGCCAAAGATGTGGTCTGAATACTTACAACTCACTGCCTGTGCATCTGGTGCAGCCTACATGGCAGCGTTGGCAGTCAGGAAGAGAGCACCGGCCTTGTGAACTGAGCAGAACGTGCCCTTCCAGCCATCTGTGGGTATCTTGACTCCTTCAGTGGAGCTCCAAGAGGAATAGTTCAACTTCTAGGTGTTGAAAAGATCACGTTAACTATGAGGATATATTACTGGAGGGTGGTAGTTCAGATATTTTGCTCTGTAAGCCTACTTATATTTCTCATCTTTTCCAGCTGGTCCTCAGGCAATATAGGGATGGAGTTATTCCACAGAGTACCTTCCTAACTGAGTTTCTTCAACAGTGTAATATGTATATGTTTAACAAACTCAGTCCTCTCTTTATAAAGTCATTGAAACTATACATTGTATTTACTTCATTTAGAAAGTTATTACTACTATTATTATATGTTTTAACTAATAGTATCTGGAATTGAAGGTTTGCATTTCTTTAAATTGATCATAATGATTCATTCTTTACCTTTTCTTAGGCAGGTAGGTCATGATACAATGGAATTGTATAGGATGATGAATGTTGGCACACTGTGTCAGTTTGATGTAGTAGATCTGGTGCTCTGGCCCAGAGCGGATGACACAGCATCTGCCTAAAGGGTTGTGTACCCAGTAACTGTTGTGATTCATTTGTGATGCAAATCCAGCCAGTAAAAATAAACTGGAGGCACCAGTGTGCCAAGCAGAATCAGGAATGACCAATGTTACACCTGTTAGCAGTGTTAGTATGAGTGGTCCACTTGTGAAGACCTGTAGGAGCCAGCAGCAGCACAATAAACCCCAGAGACTTTTGTAGAGCTCTACAATGCAATCTGTTAGTCTTATATTATGCTGTGCTGAATGGATCATTTCTGCAATTAGGTTTATATTGCAGAGTGTAGGCATTAAATAAATGAGGGAGGTGTAGCACTGTAACTGCAGACAGCTATTTTTAAAGATACCTTCAGTTAGGCTTAAATTAAAGTTGACCTATCTGTCATCTTCTCTTCTCTGAGACAGACATTCCCCATGCTCCTTTACATACAGTTTGAATACCCTCTCAGTTTGTATAAAGAAGCCTGGCAGTCAATTAGAGCTTTGCCTTGAGTGACCTGCCCACTGTCTTTCAGAAAGAGCTTTTCCCGAGAGTTCATTATTAAATGATGATACACTAAGAGTGATATTTTGTATTGAAAAAAATAATTATAGGATGGATGGCAATAGATGTTCCTGACTTAAAGTAGTAATAGACAATGGAAAGTACTGTGATCCTGAACAGGAAAATCAACAATGAATTTATTTCTCCTTGTCCAGCTCTCAGAAAGGGTTGACTGCTGAGAGGTATGCTAGTGGCAATCAGCGGGTTCAACCTTTTTTTTTTTTTCTTTTTTTTTTCAATAGGAAACTCACCTTATATCAGATTTCACTAGGTGAAACTGAGCAGAATTGTTGGACAGCTATTGAAAAGGTCCAGTAAATGCAAAGCACAGCAGTAATAACTCAGCACTGTTTTGCTGAAATCACTATACTCTGTGGAATGTTTTAAGTATCTGATCAGGCTACCTTTCTACAATTTCTTTTGTAGGGACATGAGACTTCCCATACTTGCTAAGTACTTATTATAAGGAGGGCAGCCCCATTCTCCCTTAGTGTGCTAAGGGAGTTGGCAGAGGTGATCACCGAACCGCTCTCTATCATCTTTGAAAGGTCCTGGAGAACAGGAGAGGTGCCTGAAGATTAGAGGATAGCCAATGTCACTCCAGTCTTCAAGAAGGGCAAGAAGGAGGATCCGGGAAACTGTAGGCCAGTCAGTCTCACCTCCGTCCCTGGAAAGGTGTTGGAACAGCTTGTTCTGGAATTCATCTCCAAGCAATTGGAAGAGAAGAACGTTATGAGGAGTAGTCAGCATGGATTCAACAAGGGGAAGTCGTGCTCGACCAACCTTGTTGCCTTCTATGATGGCATCACCAGCTGGGTAGATGCGGGGAGAGCAGTGGATGTCATCTACCTTGACTTTAGCAAGGCTTTCGATACTGTCTCCCATGACGTCCTGATAGCAAAGCTGAGAAAGTGTGGGATAGAGGAGTGGACAGTTAGGTGGGTTGAGAACTGGCTGACTGGCCGAGCTCAGAGGATCGTGATCGGAGGCGCAGAGTCCGGCTGGAGACCTGTGACTAGCGGCATTCCCCAGAGGTCGGTGCTGAGTCCAGTCTTGTTCAACATCTTCATCGACGACCTTGATGAGGGAATAGTGTCTGCCCTCAGCAAGTACGCTGATGACACAAAGCTGGGAGGAGTGACTGACACGCCAGAAGGCTGTGGTGCCATTCAGCGAGACCTGGACCAGCTGGAGAGATGGGCAGGAAGAAACCAAATGAGGTTTAATAAGAGCAAGTGTAGAGTCCTGCACCTGGGAAGGAACAACCGGACATATCAGTACAGGCTGGGGGACGACCTGCTGGAGAGGAGCTCTGAGGAGAAGGAGCTGGGGGTCCTGGTGGACGACAGATTGACCATGAGCCAGCAGTGTGCCCTTGTGGTCAAGAGGGCCAATGGGATCCTGGCGTGCATTAAAAGGAGCATGGCCAGCAGGTCAAGGGAGGGGATCCTCCCCCTCTACTCTGCCCTGGCAGGCCTCACCTGGAGTACTGTGTCCAGTTCTGGGCTCCCCGGTACAAAAAAGACAGGGAACTCCTGGAAAGAGTCCAGCGGAGGGCCACAAAGATGATACGGGGCCTGGAGCATCTTCCCTATGGAGAAAGGCTGAGAGACCTGGGTCTGCTCAGCCTGGAGAAAAGAAGACTGAGAGGGGATCTCATCAATGTGTATAAATACCTGAGGTGTGGGAGACAGAGGGATTTGGCCAACCTCTTTTCAGTGGTTTGTGGGGATAGGACAAGGGGTAATGGCCACAAGATAGAGCACAGGAAGTTCCGCACCAACATGCGAAAGAACTTCTTCACAGTGTGGGTGACGGAGCACTGGAACAGGCTGCCCAGGGAGGTTGTGGAGTCTCCTTCTCTGGAGATATTCAAGGCCCATCTGGACACCTACCTGGCCAGCCTGCTCTAAGAAACCTGCTTTGGCGGGGGGTTGGACCCGATGATCTTTCAAGGGCCCTTCCAACCCCTTCAATTCTGTGATTCTGTGATTCTTTCCAAGAATGAGAATCCATTTGTCTCCTTTATGCATTTTCTGGATCCTGTGGCCTTTTGAATTGTTGCATCTAGCACTGAAGTCCCACATCAACTGAGGAAACATTGTTCTAAAATATGGAATTCCTAGAGGAAGTATACTTGCAACTTCTTACCAGTATAATAGAAAAAAAAAAAGTAATATTTCTTCAGAGTGGTAAACCAACATCCAGCACACTGAGGCTATCTTAGCAAGTACAGTACTTGGGGGAGGCTTGCTTTGTTGAAACTGCTGCTATAAAGGCATTGCAGAAGTTGATTGTGCCCTTTCGCAGGGTACCTGGAAGCTTTGTACAACTTCCTATCAAAAGGAGTTTTCTCAGTGTAATTAATAAAGGAATAAGAAAGTCTCCATATAAAACCAAGCTATGCCCAGCTGTTGTGGTATCCAGGTTTTAATTCTAATTTTAAATCAATTCTTAATCTAAGCTTTTATTTTTATTCAACTTCTGTTTGCGTTGTTTCATGTATTCCTGCCTTGCTTTTGTAAGAGAACGTAGCATACTTATACATAAAAAGGTGCATTTCCTCAAGCCATTTTCCAAGGTTTGTTCTCTGATTTTGTGTATTTCTCTGTAGCTGCACTGTTCTTTTGTACACTGCAGAAAGATCTAGAGGATTTTCGTAGTTCTTCAGCCAAACATACTTGGCAATAAGCTGAATCTTCTGTTTAATGAAGAGGGGTTACCCATCATTTTAGAATGTGTTTACCCCATCTGTTCTCGTTCCTATTTATCAAAAGTGCATACTGCAAATGTTCACTGTTTGCTGCTTGAGAGAGACAAGCCAATGCATTGCATTCACAGAAACTTAAAACAACAACAACAAAAAATATACTGAAGGGTATCCTAAAAGTTGTTTCTTCATAATATGCAAAAGAAAGTTCAGTGAATTTTGGACTGAATTTCTGCAACCATCACTGTAGCATGTAACTGTGTTTTTTTTTCCTAAAGCAAATTATACATTTCCTCTTTGCTAAAATGTGTTAATTGCTTGACAGTAATTATTCTACCTTTGCTTCATTACTAAATAAAATACTATGGCTTAAATATCCTTAATGGTAGTGGCTAATATTCTGTACCTTTGATTCATTTGTATGTTTATAAAAACCCTTCAGATTTGTTGAGCATTTTAATATTCTTTCATATTTGAGGAATTTTTTTTACACTGGGATAAGTAGATGGAGGAGGAAGGAAGGGGACTAGGAATCATTATAAATGTTTTAAAACATCATTATTATATTTGAGAACCCAACAGTATCAGTTCTGTTTAAATGACACAACTGTATTTTTGTAACATATGGGAGAACTCGATAGTAATTTTCATTCCCATACAACTTTCCATCTAAGGCTTTGAAGTGCTTTATAAACATCGATGAACTAAATCTCTTAGCACTCAAATAAGGATAAGATTAGAATCCACATTTTCAGGATGCAAAAGCTATACAGAGACAGAGGAGCTAGCAATAGCTTAGGCCTTTACCCATGGACCAAAGCTATGGTGGCAATTTCTGTGGAATGATACATCTCATATCATGGGTTAGAACAGCCGGTTTTTGAGAATTTGTTGTGGTCCTATTTCACTCCAAGCTATAGGATGAAAGTCTCTTGATTCTTTTTGTTTTATTTTAGCCATGTCATCATCTTTCTTCTCTCAAAATGGAGACCTTGGATATAAGAACATTCTGATAACTATTTACTTGCTTGAAAAGAGAATCTTTTCTATGTGTTCCTGAAGATAAGATAAAATTTAGTTTCTATGAGTTTGACTCATTTCAAATCCTGTTACTCACACCACAGTTAATCACTGCTTTCGAGACTAAAATGCATAAGCAGAAATGTCGTGATATAAAGCTGCATTTTGTCGTCATTCCTGGATAGTGTTGATGCAAGTGATTGCATGGATGTCCTAGTACTGGCAAACAAAACAAAACAAAAAGACAACAACTGTAGTGGGAAAAGGGGGTGTTCAATTTCTTTTATGAGCTTATAGCTGATCTGCCGAAGCTTCTAACTAGCCTGAAAAAAATCAGGTTTAATTATTTCTGTGGATGTCAAGATTTTCAGTTGTAATTGCAAAATGTTCTGTATACAATGGTCATGAAGGAATATAAGCCAACCCTGCAGGCTGACATAATGACAATTTTTTTGATTGTGGAAATGCTAACTGCATAACTGCTCCTGTGTGATAATCTTTCTAGATGATATTATGTAGATACTGAATGACTTTCTTTATTAGTTACTGAGTGGCAAAGGCAAAATGGTATAATGCTCCGTTGAAAAAAATAGACAAAATTTAGTTGTGTCATGAAATGTGCTATTTAAATAGGACTTGCTTGCAATAGTAATTAAATCCCCCCCCTTTTTTTTTTAGCTTGTTACATCCTAAGAAACTTTTTGAAAGGGAGCTTAGGATTCTGAGGAAAAAAAAGGCGTACAAAAAGTAAAAGTTGAGAATTTGGGCAAAGTTGTTTTCCTGAAACTGAAAATAATCAACAAACAAAGGGATATGGAACTGTTGCCATTTCAGGGGGCTGAGGAAGAAAGATTTCCCATAGCCTGCTGAAGCAATGATTACAGCAAGTTTTTTTTATTTTCCTAGTCAATTTTATTAGACAGTAGTAGTATGGCAAGGGAACTCACATCTCCATATTGAAAAAAAATTAATGAGTAATGAGACCTTTTGTATAATTTTCCTGACTTTTTGTGTGGGTGGGTGTATGTGTGTGTGTATGAGTGTGTGTAATTGTTAGAAACTCAGAGATGGCATTAGGGACATTCGTTTGGAGGCATTCAGCTCTAGTGATGCTGTAGAAATGTGCTCTGGTGGTGAATGTACATAGGGTGCAGGCTTGCTGTCTTCTGGCTCTGCTACTTGGAAAGTGTCATCCATTGATACACAGCACTCCCTGGTTCTTTTCGTTGATGAATTATGTGTTATTTGATCAGTCTCTATGAAGGAATCAGAAGTTAGAAAAAAATATGCCAAATATTTCTTCATTCTTATGGTTCAGTGAAACCATATATTTTACATGATGCATGAAGCCGGCAAGTGAAAACTGATCTCTGCATAGTTTCAATCTCTCCTCTTGGCAGTTCACAACTACTGCACTTTACTGTGTTCCTTGCACAGGCACTGGTCCTTCCTCATTTGGATGTACTTTGCCCCCTTAAGCTACTCATACCATTAACTTCAGATTGGTTATTTCTCAGCTGTGTAGTAAAAATCTTTGTGTAATTCTTCTTACTAAATGTTTGGGATGTTGTTTATTTGGTCACTTCTTACCTATGGTAGATATATTACAGATTCAAAGATGCTTATTCTGTTCTCTGTTAGTTGTAAAGCTATAAGTTTTCCGAAGTGTTATCAGAGGGACTCAGAACCCTGCTGGCAGTTACAGACATTAAAATATAAGGTTTTCTATTCACAGAGTTTTGGGACATAGCTAAGATTTGTTAGCACTCAATGAGACACGACATTTTATTTATGCATCCTAGGAATATAAGTTAGGGATAAAAACGCTATATTTCCAATCATTTTGGATTTTCTTTTACCTACTAATAAAAACAGCAATGTCCTTGCAAGTGTTGACTTTCTACAATTTTCTTTTAGCTTGTTAGCCTGTCTCTCAGGTGCAAACGTGATTATGTCTTTTAAACACATTTAGATTTTTGTTTTCCCTTTTTTGATTCCAGACAGTATCATTTGCTTCCTGCCTATTAGACCTTTTATTTAATATGCATTAGCCTGAAACATTCCATGAAAAATGTGTTGAAAGTGAATTTTAATATATTTCAGAGACTTAATAGGTATTAATAGAACAATAATGCCAGTAACAGGCAAAAACTGGATCTGTAGCTTTACAGCTTGTAAATTAAAGCCAATGTACTAGGGGCAAACAGCATTAAGAGAACATCATTTGAACATTAAAGAAATTGTGTTTGTAATCGGGACATTTGCCAAAACCATATCCAAAGATGTAAAGGTCTTCTAACACACTTCTTTTGCAGCATGCATTTATACAGATCCTGATGTCTTCATCTGTCTAATTTAATTAAGTATTTTAAAGTGCAGCCAGAAGGATAATTACTACAGGAGTACCAGATACAAATACAACTTAAGTGGAGGTAATGTTTGCAAAATGTGGTCTGCCGACAGCCTTAGATATAGAACTCTCTGTCTACATGAGCACAGGGATGGATTCCTGTCTTATGTAGAGCATCACAGAGAATCAAGAGAGTTGACTAGTTGCTATTCTACTCTGTTTTCAATCTCTGACCTGAAAGTACATTGGCACACCACCTAGATAAGAACATCTTTGAACTCAGTGTTGCTTGAAGAAAAAAGTGATCTTCCTAGCTGGAGCTTGAGTGTGGCTGAAAATCAGAAGGGCTGATCTTTTCTAGTATTTTTTTTTAAATCTTTGTAATTTCCATGGTTTTCTTATATTTTGTCTGCTCTGAGATTTCTGTTAAGAAAACTAATTTTCCCAAGTCTTTTTTCCCTAGTCACGTGAAATGTTGTCATGTTCCCAACCTTGCTAACATCCCCAAGCACTTAAGAAAATTCCCAAACACGGGACTTAATTCCATGCAGATGAAGAATTTTGAAAAATGATTCTGGTGAGAGGGGTTGAAACTTGAAATGCAAAGCTATGGACAATATGTCTAAAAAGTGATCAAGAACAGATAGATACAATGGACATCTAATCTTTTGAACAAGTAGTGTTTTATATGCATTCAGTCCTCAGTTTCTGCCAAGAAGAGGGCTTTGCATCAGTTCTCATGGTAGATTTTGATAAACCTGTCTATCAGTGGGGAATTTTTTTTAAACTAAAAAGAAATAGCTTCATGGAAGCAGTACATACCCAGTCATTAACAGATCATAGATGATAGATGACAGCAACCACTTACAAAATCTGTTCACTCAAAGAAGTGAGTGAGAATTGAAAGGACAATTAAAAAACTATGGACTAATCTCTAGCTAGGTGATCATCACAAGCTCAATAGTTGTTTTGTGTCTAACTGTGCATGTCCTATCACTTTAGGCTCTGGTTTTCTTGGTATACAGCTAAAATTCTTGTGTTTACTCTCTAGGTAATTCAGACACTAATAGTTTACTCTTTGTGTGTTTGAATCCTGTTTGTGATCCTGTAATATCTTTTCAACTTTTCTGCATTGGTTCTTATCATACTCTGTTTCCTCCCTTCTATTTCATATTTCTGTTGCTCTCTAACACTACCTGCTGTAGTGACCCTGTAATCATTTACACCAAAAGTGGCCTGTCTGCTTAGATCTCTTACAAGGTCTCCACAACAGTGAGAACCACATGCTCTGTAGAGCCTTCTCACAAACCAGCTCCTTCCCACCTTGAGGAATAGGGGGCAAGGCCATCTCAGGTTGTGTGAAATTGATGGACTTCAGCATTTCCAAGGAACTTTCCTCTTGTTTGACAATGACACTTTTAAAACCTGTGGTATGTATTGATATTACAGTAAAGAACTAGCCAGAGCCTTTTGGCCCAAGGTGTACCTACCTCTACATACTCCAAGAATATTCCTATGAGAGAGGGTGGTAGACAAAGACCACCATCTCTGCTTTTACCTACAACAGCAGGAGTTTACCCAGGAGAATCAGAGGTCTTTTTCTGAGACCTCTTCTGCCTCCTTCTACAGTCAAACTCCAGTCCTGGGCTTCAGTTTTCACCCACTAGTCCTTTCCTGTATGCTGGAAGGACCAGCATCCCAAGAGAGAAAAATGTCTTAAATCAGTTTAAGGCTTTGTAACCCTTTCAGATTCCCTTATGTCAATGTCTGTACATGAAGTTAACTCATGCAGTAAATTAGGCAAGAGTTGATTAAATTAGAGTGATCTGAGGGAAAAAAAAAATAGACACTAAGGAAACATTCTTAAATGAAGTACTTTAAAGGACTCAAAATCCTCGAATTGCTGCTGAGCATAGCTTGAAAACTAACTTGGAGTTTGTTTCTCTTCTCAAAATGACATGGGTTTGGCAGTCATGCTCTGACATTAATGTTTTAAGGGACTTAAACCTTATTTTAAGAATGGAATTAAATGCATCCTTAAAGCCCATAGGGAACAGCCAGAATAGGTATTTGCTGTCTCCCTGTAATCTCCGCTAGCAATTTTACAATGAAGGTGGAGTTTTAAAGTATGTGGTCATACAAAGTCAAGGGAAAATCCTCATAAAGGAATTGCATGACAATCTTTACTTAAGGACATAGGTCATAAAGTACAGGAAGGGATTTCAGTAATATTTGTTTCGTGCTAAGCCACCAGATAAGGGAATGCAGGAGAACTGAATATTGTCAAAGGAATCAAACTGAGAGTTTTGGAGTCCAGTTAAGAGGTGCCTAAAATTAGGAGGATTTTCTGAGAGCAGAGTTGGCAATTGGCCACAGCTACAATCCAGATAAATTTGCAAATGTTGTAACAAAAAAGAAAACTTGGAACAAAATAAAGGAGTATCAACATAGAATTCTGAAGGATCCACTCTCTCCCAGAATTTTAGGAGAGTTATGTTCTTGGCTAATACAAAATTGTATGAAAGGTTAGGCAGTTCAGATGTTATCCTAGGGGCTTCTCTGTAGCATATAGTTATTTTGGAAGAACGCTTTTGGAATACTTGCATGTGTAGATGTTCCTTAATGTGGAATAAGAATCCCTGATCTTTGGTAGGTTAAATTATTTAGAAAGGAATAGCTTTAAAAATATTTATGTACATAAAAACAATAAAATGCAATTATATCCTGTAGTGCATTTGCTAGAGCAACTGGTGCAAAACATATTTTCCCTTTTCTCTTCCTCTAGGTCATTAGATCATTAGAGTAATAGTAAATAAGTCTGGAAAGGATCTCAGGATTGATTCTTTTTACCTCATCATGGATGATTGTGTTTAACCAATAATTTATGTTTATTTTTTTCAAATATCATAGATGAGCCTTTTATAAGTCTGTAAATGATCAAAAGCTCAGTTTATTTAGGACAGACAAAAAATAACCATATATACCTGCTACCTGGAAGAATTTAGATTTGGTATCTTGCTCTGGATGAACTGATGTTGGTAATTACAGATAGTTAGCCATTCTCCAACTAGTGCCAAAGCTTGACAACCAGCAGTTACACTGTTCTCACTGAGAAGTTAGGAAGGCTCCAGCTTCTGCATTCTGGGGTTACTGAGCTGCTACTGACTTGCTGTATGATACTTGGCATTTATTTTGGACTCTGTCAGAAACCCTGAGGTCATCTGACTGATAAACAAATATTTTAAAACCTGAAAATCTCTCCAGGTTCCCTAGCCTACTGCTATTTCACAACTGTTAACATTAAGAAGATTTTTCTGTTATCTAAGCTGAACTTTCTCTCTTTAAAATCCAGTTTAAATTTGTTATTTATTATCATTTTCTCTGTGAATATTGTTTTTCTCTTTTCAAAAACTTTTTATGTTCTTGAAATCTGTTTGTATGTTCTTAGTCTTTTTTAGGCTGACTCAGATTTTGATTAGATCCCACCTAGAATATGCCTTTAAGGCCTTACTTTCAATGAGAGTTTTTCCTTTGGTTTCTCTGGAAAAAAAACACAACAACAACAACAACAAAAGAAACACAAAAAAACCTGAAGTCAATGCCGAATTGTTATAGTCTGGATATTAAAGAACACTTGAAATTGATTTTAACATTATTCCTTTTTTTTTTTTTTTAATAACAACAACAACAATCTTCTACTATTTCATGAATATGTGAATACTATTATGTATAAGCTAAATATCTAAGTATCTCTAATTAAAAATCAAGAGAAAAAAGAAAATTAATGGGCATAATCTTCAACTTCTGAATTGACCTTAGCCTGTTTTGTCCACCTTACAGGCTAAATCTTGCTTCCAGATTTGTCATCTACTGCAATGATATAATGAGTCAACCTTACATAGTATGTTGAACCTAATTGGTACACTTGTCTCTTTTCCTTTGCAGATTGTCTCATTCTACATAGATGGTTGTATAGTTATTGTGTACTTTCACAAGTATCATTTTAACACATTTGTGGATGAGTGTGGGCCCATAACTTTAGACAATGCTGCTGTCTTCTAATTACAGTAGCAACAGCTATGTTAGTTGGCTTGCACTTGTTTTGGCACAGTTGGATTGCCCATAAACTATGAATGACTCTGGAAACTTGTAGAAAACTTACAATCTTTCATTAAAGTAAAAATTGCTTAACAATTTTGTACATAAACTCTAGGTATTGCTTAATATAAAAATATATATTCAATGCTTTTTTCTGTTTGTTTTATAGGAAGCTGGCACATAGTTCTCAGGAAGCTCATGCAAGTATAGAACCTATTTTACTGGTGGAGTGTTAAATAAAAATCACCTTTAAATTGATTAGATCATGGTCATTTCAGAGAAAAGACCTTTAACTTATGAACAGTGCTCTTCGCAAACCAGGAATTTAAATGGAGATTGAAGCTCAGGAGACTAAAGACATATGAAAAGCAAGATGAAATGCAACATGTCATATTAAATGTTTGAGAATTCATTGAAACATGCCAAATGATTATTGATGAAATACTAAGATTAGAGCTAGAATTCATCAGACAAAATCAGTTTTGAGTAGTCACGGAGAAATATTCTGCTGTGACAAGGTTAAACTAGAACAATGGTCATTATGGGGAGTACTCTACAGGTTTAAACACCAATGATAGAAGAAGTTGTGCAAAGGTATATGAAAAGTGTACAAAAAGGTATATTAAGATCTTTGTATTTAGTTGAGAAAGCATACTGAAAACTAGCTGGGCAGTAAGAAGGGAAAATCATTAGATATTAAAGGGAATGGCACAGACCAGAGAACAGGTTGTCAGCACAGGAACTTGAGATAAATGATAGGTGAGAAATGGAAAAATCAATCAGAGGAAGGAAAAGAACAAGCTAAGGCAGAGTAAATGGGAATGTAGCAAAAAGTGACAACATGAAACATGGCATGGAATTATGAGCTGTGGAAACTGATCATCACCAAACCCCGAAACAGAGACACTACCCAACCAAGCAACCAGTCTAATCACCGCATCTGATATTATGGACTTATAACAGAAAAAAAATAGATTGAAACATTTTTTCTGTACTCTGAATTCTGCAGTTTTTAAGGTGTGTAAACAGAAGCCTTAAGAAAATTAGCGAGCCATGTCCAGTGGGGCACAATACGTCAAATGTTGTTTTTATACTTCTTAATTTTGTACATGTTTTCTTAAACAAGAAAACTATTTCCTGGTTGGAAAAGGCTAAAATTGGTATGAGCAGATTTTTTCAGAGTCAAATTTGTTTGGTATCATGACCAGAAATAGAAAGCAAGGAGAAGAAAAATGTTAAAAACCATCAAACCAAACAAATTGACAACAGATGTAAAGAAAAACTGCATGGAAATTAAAATAGCATCGCATGGTAACATAAGGGCAGAGAAACTATATATATCTTATTGGAGAGCTTTAAGCATCAAAAAAATATCAGAGAGAAGTCCTCCAGGCAATATTTTCACTAATGGAAATTATTGCACCTATCACACTTTACTTATTTGAAACAACATTTCCTGGATTAAGTTGTATGCCCATGCCTTCTAGATGAGTTCAGCAAAAGTACAGCAATTCAAAAATATTTAAACATATTATTATACAAATTTTCATCACATTGTAAAGCCTTCACAATTTCTTTAATCACTGTTTTCTACCAATAGGGAAGGAGCACCCCAATAATTTCTTTTGAAATTATGCAACTCTGTCCCTTCTTACTGTCTAGTTCAATAACCTCTTAGTCTTCCTCCTCCTCCTTTAGAGGCAATCTGTTTCTATCATTCCCCCCATGGCCAATTTCCATTTACTTCTTCACCAGTCTTCAATTCCTCCTTAAAATCATCCTTTTCACAGAAGTGGTCACAACTCCTCAATCAAGATTATCAGAAGAGAGTCTTGCAGGTGTGTTGGTGGCTCTCCTTTTTTGTTCTCTTGGTTTTGTTCCTCAGTAGCATAAATGTAATACACATGCCTGTTATCAGCTCCTGAGTATATGTTGTTTGGCATTGAGTAACCTAAGTACATAAATTATCATGTACCCAAGATTTAGAGGACTGGATTACAAGTGGTTTGAAGGGATTTCTATTTTCTATCATAGTTTTTGCTGATTCACTGGAAGAAAGAAACGTTTATTGGTCTTTACTCCTCAAAATGTTTCAAATTGTTATCAGAATTCCTGTCCTCCCTTCCTCAAATATGATGACTGACTTAAGTGCAGGGTTACATCTCCCAGTTACTCAGCAACTTTGTATTGGAATTCCTTTAGTACTCTTCAGGGATATCTTCTTTCTGAGCATTTTTTACTATTTCTTCTACTGATTTTTTCCAAGGCCTCTGTTACTGGCTCATCAGTTTGAGACAACTTCTAATTATCTGTACAAAACACTGTCTGGGTGAAGAAACCTAAGTAAGCTCCTCCATAGCAAACACCAGTACAAAGAGTTCATTCAGTTTTACCCCTAAAAGTATTCTCTTTTACACCCCCATCATCCAGCAGCCTCACAGAGTCCATGAACCGTGGACTCCTGTCTCACATAGTTGAGAAAGATGTTATTAGCCATTAGCAGGTTGCTTCTGTTCTGTCATGTTGTGTATTTCTAACATGTTAAGGTTTAATCCTGTTTTCTTTTGGAAAGGATGTGACTTGCTCTTTTTGAGATTGTTTTTCTTGCTTCTGACCTTTGTAAATTACTGTTTAATGGTGTCAGTTTTTCTTTGTTGTTCTAAAAAAAAAGCACTTGATGGTTTATGTTTCCTCTGAGCTTGTACTTCTGCTCTGTTTCTACTTTGAAAATGTCTTCGTCTTTTGACTATTTTTTTAAATTTTCTAATAAGCTTCCTTATTGTTATATAGTTGTCGCTTTTTAGGTTATGTGCTCTTCCAGTGACTGTTTCTGACTCGTCTCCTAAAAATATATTGAATTTAAATAATAAAGGTCACTATGTCAGTATCATTTTGATCCAAACACAATAGCATACTCAGGAAACGATCAAGCCTTGTTTCTCCTCTTCTGGGTGCTAGTTGTTGCAAGTAAATGTAGTTTAAATATGTGTAAAATTGTTTGTTATGCACCATTGTGACATTTACCCAGTATGTGTGGAGATAAATCTCTATTATTAATCTTCTGCACTTTCAGTGTCTCATTTTCTTTAGCACATCACAATAACAGCCACTTCTCTAGATGCTTATGAATGTAATAATAATAATAATATCCCTTTTCAATTTAGGCATGGAAATTTCAGTCTGTAGGGATTCGGTTCTTGTTATT
This sequence comes from Cygnus olor, assembly GCF_009769625.2. Classification (NCBI taxonomy): domain Eukaryota; kingdom Metazoa; phylum Chordata; class Aves; order Anseriformes; family Anatidae; genus Cygnus; species Cygnus olor. The sequence goes on along the minus strand of NC_049170.1, from coordinate 41,889,708 downwards.
GATGTTGTTAATATTTTTGTCCTGTTTGACTCTCAGCTTTCTTTAACATTTAAATGCTCCTTCACAGATGTGATTGCTATGCCATTCTTATATAATCAGATCACCTTCAGTACTACTGTGCACCACAGATTTTACTTTCCACCACATTTTTTTGACATATCGTTATTATCACAGAGCCAAATATTCCAGTTCACCCCTAGATTTTTAGCTTCTTGTAAAGTATTTGAAAGTGACCTCAAGCTGGTCACCTATTTTCATAGACCTACTGTGATAGCAGTTTTATTTGTTGAGACTGTAATTCATTAATTCCTGTTAGAATTTTATCAGATTATATGTTAAACTTTGTTTGAAAATATAATCCTCAATTTAATCCCTTGAATATCTGTTGCATCAGGTTGTCCTCCTTCATCCCTTTTGTCTTAGCTTACTGTTTTCTGAACCATGCCTTGAGCTAAATCAGCAGGACCTCTCCACTTTGTCTACTCCTTGTCAAGCTATAAGAAATGCTTCAGAAATATGGTATCACAGAGATCTATGTCTTGGGCTGCTTACAGGCTCTTCTTTCACCTTGAGCAATTCTTTTTCATCCCCTTCCTTCTCACTGCAGTACAAATCCTTCCCACCACCCAAGGAGATAGAATTATATTGTCCTCTTCACTGACCTGAAGTCTCGTGGCAGCCAAGTTTCCCACACTGGTTTGCTTACTTTAAGCCTAGGCCCCTATACTCTTAATAATACATATGTACATAAATTCATAATATGTAGCAGGGTATTTTCCACCTATGAGTTTCATGTAGCTGGGATGCTTGGTTGGCTGCCCCTCTGCAGATGGGAGGAGTCAACAATTGAGATATCATCCACTGACCTGATTGTATTTATTGTTCCTATAAATAATTCCTGAATTACATGTTTGTTCTCCTCTAGGTCAGTAGCCAACTCTGTGACTAGAGACCTCCAGGAGGCTAGAAAAATATAAGAAGTGAATAGACAAAAAGATCAGAAAAAAATCTGGGGCAGTGTGGGGAAGCACCGGAAGACTGTAACAACTGAGGTCTGACACCCAAGAGCCAGTTGGCTGTACAGAGAGTCAAGCCAGGGAGGTAAGCTTGGGTTCAGAGCGCATCCTAGTGCAAATCAAATGATTTTTTTTTTAATCTTTTTTTTTTGTGGTGGCTGCTTTAGTTAGGCTTCCATTAAATCTTGTCAATGATCCAAAGTAAGTCTGTGTTGACAACATTTAGGCCCAAATGGCTAATAATCTTTATGCAACAACTGATTCTGTGCATGAGTGAGGAGTACATGTTTATTACCTGTGTGTACAAGAAAGAAGGGGAAGTCTTTTGCACACCCAGCAAAAACAATCAGCATAACCATGCCTCATTGCCTGTGTTCAGTTTTACTTGTAGTGCTGCCTTGGAAGGTCTCTGTTCAGTAAAACCACTCCTAATCAGTTTAGGATTGCTTTCCTGAAAACATTACCTCTGAACCTGCAAGTTTTGTTTGCCAGAAAGCAATCAATGCATGGTCTGCTGCAATTTGTCTGACACGGGGTTTGTGTTTTTTCCAGTGTGCTTCCAACAAGCACTTTCTTGCATTGTGAGGCCTGTGCAATAGAGATAAGGCCAGCCTCAAACTCCTGAACAACCCTGAAAAGACATTTTTTTCAGCAAGAAAAAATAGATGATGCTGAATTTTAATCCAGATCTGCATCTCTAACTGGAAGCTTGAGCCTATCTATATTTCACATGCACTGACCCCCACAATAGCAGAAAAGATTAATGTTTCTTCAGGACAAATAAGGGTTGATGGTTCCTTTGCCTTGCTTTTCTTTGGAGAGCGAGCACCTGAATGTAGCAGACTTTTGCAGTTTGTTCACAACAAAGCTTTGCTTCCGTGTGTGACCATGTCGACTGCTGTCAGAGCATCACTGCCATTTGTCAATGCCTCTGATGCTTCATTTCCCAATGTTTTGTCATGGACCAGTTATTGGACTTCTGCTGCTGCCAAGAGATTTGTGCTCTTGAAACTGGTGACATAGACAGATGCCTGTCACCGGTGCACTGGCGAAACGACGAGCCTAGCAGGCCATGAGTGATCAGCGTGCTTAAATGAGCTGTGGCAACCATGCAGTAATGGCTGCGGCTGGCAGAATTGGGGAGCTCTGCAGTGTTTAAGGGCTTTTTCCTCCTGCACAAGCAAAACCCTGAAAGTGAGAAGCACTCTTTGTACTTCAGTGACACCCAAGAGACTTGAGTTCCTCTTCTTTCTCTGCTCTTTTATTACTGCAATTAACATAAAGCAATATTGTTAATAAGGTTAACATTTTATGTGTGCACATGGCGTCAACTTGCCAAGACACACAAGCAAGCATTTATAGCAACTACTAATTGTTTTTCATTTGTGAAATCTGAAGAACTACTGCTGAAATTAATCATGGCATAGCCTTTTAAATTTGATATAATTCAATAGTTATTAGATTTAATAAACAAGAGGATGGATTGAGATATTGTTAACAGGATACAGAATCCTCAAGCCCCCATCTGAAAGTCAGTGTTGCTTGCAGGTTAGGTAGTTTCTGTGAATTGAATCCGGCAATGCTTGGAGTGGATATCCAGTCCTCACAGTTCATGTCATAAATCTTCATTATTCACTAGCAAGGCATTCACTAGCAAGGCATTATTCATGCAAGGCATGAAAACCTTGCATGGAAATCAGGATATAAGTGGGATGAGGCACCCAGCCATGTAGTGGAACAACTGAGATGCTGCGCCTCAGAGCATGGAAGCGCTTGCAGGATCCATAGGTTAACTTGGATTTGTAGACATGCAATCTCCAAATTAGCTGCCCTGAGGGTAGGCTCAAGAGGACTTCAATAATTGGAAAGACATATCACCTTCACTCTTAAATGAGACCCACCCAGACCAGAGTTTTTAGAGCCCTGGGGAGATGGGAAATTCTCAGTAATTTTCGTAGTTGTTCTGTGGGTGAAAGGAGGTTCCCTTGGGTATTCACTTAACAACTTCTGTAGGCTTTCCATCAGTTTGAGAAATAACCAAGAACAGTATGTACAAAGACTGCAACAAAGTGAAAAATCAGGTTCTTTTGGCAAATATATTTATTTCGCTATTTTGAATTCTACAGGTATTGTTACTTCAGCTGTCACCAGGGTATCTAAATAACTTCCAGCAATATGCTAACATGTTAACATGAGTGAATAATCTCAGTCATGAGAGGTTCTTTCCTTCTTTTCATCCTGACAACTGAATATATATTTCTGGAACGACCAAATGAAAATGCAGTTTGTGTAAGAAAGTGAGCCAAATTTGTATATTTTGCTTTTATATCATTATACATATATATTCATATAAATATTGTAGCCATATAGAAAGCTAGACTATGTATTAAAATCTACCTATTTACATATATTTATAAAATTTCTTCATTGCCTTTTTTTTGAGACAATGATGAAAAGATGCCTCAGACTTTGGGAAGGAGATGTGGTTTAAGGTAGTAATCAAATGCAATGGAAAATTTATTATATAGAACAAAGTCAGCTCAGAAGCAAATGTCTAGTCATCTGTATGACCAGTATCCAGGCTGAGGTTACAGGCTAGATATTTGTTGAAGGAAAACAGAAAAAAAATAGGCTCCGCACCTGAGATGTGAACGATTTAAGACTTTGAAGAGCATGGAAGGAATAACAGGTTTGCATTAATCTTGTACCTAAGGCAGTGAAGAAGAGGTGTTTGTTATGTGTGGCAGTGCAGCTTGTTAATCAGGGCAGCTTGTTAACCCCTTAGCACAGCTTCCAAGAGAGAACAGTAGCCAGTACCCATACTCTGAAACTTCTTAAAGCTAAGCCTTCTTATCAAATGATTTTTTGTTGTTGATGCTAATTTATTTTCTTCATAAGGATGTGGAAAAATGTTATGTACATAGATACATAATTTCTTTCATGGATGTCTGTTTAAGACATGAATACAAAAACAAAGAATGACTAATTCTATGGGTTTTCAATGTGTGTTTGTTCCTCTGTGCACAACAGAGGCAAAACTAGAAGAAAAAAATCTGCAAGTGTTGGAAAATGGCCAGGCTGGCCGGGGGAACATTCCAACTGCTTGCCTCATGGTGGTGGGAATCTCTGAAATCCTGCAGTTCTGTAGAAGACTTACTAGTCTTTGAGTTTCTCTTGACTCAGATTTCATACAGCAAAACTGAAGCTGAAAATCTGCCCGGTGTAACATGAATTCAAACCCAGCCATCTTCAATTCTCCTGCTGCAAACTCGAGCTGTAGAAGACTGCCAGACATGGGCTAGAATGGCACAAACAGAACTCTGATTTTATTTCCTCTTTCCTAAAATCTTCCTTTAAAGAAATTAGAATTTTATTTCAGGCATGAAACATTTCTCACCTTTGCTAACGCATTCCTCTGCCAGCAAAAACATACTGCAGGTACAGATGTCTGGATGAATTATCACATTTGAAGAGATGGGTAGTTTCCCAATGTTTCTCCTCTTCCACATTTAAAGTTTAAATCTGTGAAATGGGTATTTATCTTCTCTCTCTCTTGGGCTCCTTAGAAAGTTTGAGAGGATGGATTTTCATATGATCTGATCCCCAGCAGTCTGATAGGCTCAGCTACCAAGGTCAGAGCTTAGTGACCATCATAAATAAGTCACCCACTGATGGAGGATGTGTAGAATTGCCCAATTTTAGAGTTTACTGCAGGTCTCTGCTTGTTAGTTCATCTAGACCTTGTTGTGGAACAAAGCCTGAGAATGTGAAGTAAACATGCCAAGAAGCAGAGAGATAGCTTAGAATATCTAATATTTATTTTTAATTAAAAATACTGCTAAGCAAAATAAAGAAATAAATAAAAATCTGTTGGGCCTGATTCATTGGTTTTGCATGCAAAACTGAGTATAGGTTCATATGTATGAGATGAAAACTGTATTTGTAAAAAATTTAGCTGAAGTACAGTGATGGCCAAGCTGGTTCTTCAACTGCATGTGGCCTCTGGTGCCAGGCCTACATCATGCAAAAAGAAAAGGGCTGGGAGAGCATGGAGACTGTGAAGTATTTCCAAGTTGTCTGGGAAAGCTACTCATGTCTTGAAATTTTTTGTTTGTCTGTTTATTTTTAAACATGTGGAGGGTTTGACACATGGCCTGAAAGGGGAGGAAAATTGGTAATCCCTTTGAAAGAACACAGGGAATCATCTCATCAGACAGTTTATTTTTCCCTTGTTGCTTATTTTCCTATTTTAATAATGCATATTCTTACTGTTTTAATTTACATTTTGCTAATGTTTCTGTCTCTGTATATATCCAATCCTCAGGGTAAGGTGGAAACTGCTTCTGACAATAGTTTGCAAGCTTTATGTTTTATTTTGGAAGAGGCCTAAGGTACTGATGATTCAGTAATGATAAGAGAGAATTTCCAGTGAGTTGAGAAACTTCAGTCTGTTGTTAACTAACAGCCCACTTATTGAGTTCTGGTTGAACTTTCTGTTCCACTTGTCCACCTCCTGGAGAAGAGCAGACAGGAAAAGTGGGCAAAATCCTTCCTTCTTTCCCTAGAAGAACAGGTAAGAAGTTGCAGAAAAATCCTATCATTTCAACTCTCTTATGCCTCTCCTGTCTCATGTGGCCCTGCAATGGGATGGCAGTTCTGCCCCTTAGGATACCAAGTTTTGAAAGGGGGGAGACCACAGCTCTACCAGGCACAGACTGAGGAACATGAAGCTGGAACTGAAGCTATGAAACTGGGAAATAAGAGTGGTGTGCATACTCTTTTTGCCTCTTTTTTTATTTTTTATTTTTGGAAAGGGAATAATGCTCTCCAAAGAGGGCTGGAAAAAAGTGAATATCACTCCTTCCTTCAAGAAAGAGAATCTAGAGGACTACAGGCTGGTCAGCATCACCTTGATCCCTGCAAAGGTGATGGAACAAAAAATCCTGGATACCATTTCCAGATAATCCAAGGGCAAGAAGGTGGCTGGGAGAAGCCAGTGTGTGTTTATAAAAGGGAAATTGTACCAAACCAATCTGATATTTTTTTATGATGAGATGACTGGCTTGGTGGATGATGGGAAAGCAGTGGATGTTGTTTAACTTGATTTTAGCTAGAATTTTGACACTGTCTCTCATAACATCCTTACAGGAAAACTGATGAAAGGTGTACTAGATAGTCTTTAGACCCTGGTGAATGTACCTGAAAAAAAATATACATAAAAAAATACCCATCACTTTACCCATTCAAGATGGTGCTATAAATGGGCTATTACCCTGTTGGAAATGGATCTTGTTATCAGTTGTTGACAGTTCTCAGAAAATTTCAATCCATATTCCTGTTTTTTTTTATGAAGAGAATAAAGAATATTATAGAAATTGCCCCAGATGGCCATATCAGATGTGCTAAATACATTTCCGATCAGTCTGCTTCAGAAAGTGTGTAGCAGATACAACTGGAGTCTGGAGAATTAGAAGTGACAGTAGCTTCTCCCTTTTGTCTCTCTCTTTTCAGCTCCTGTATTTCTAGCTGTGGAGCACTCTCAAAAAGCCAAACAAAATCATGGTGCTGCTAAAGACAGCAACAGCTTTCCTCCAGTAGCCTAGAGAGACATATATCAATATCTATACTGGTCCCACGTGTTCCAGGCCCTGTTGGACAAAAAAGGTAAAAAATATATATATATATATATATATGTATGTATATAAAATCACACAAAACAAACAACAACAACCAGTTGAGAGCTATTGTCTGACTGTTGAATAGCTTTTCTGAACAGTGAGACTGAATGGACTTGCTAGTCGGTAAAAGTGGTGATGGGAAGGGGAATGAAAAGATAGATTAAATAATTTCTGATATGGAGATGATGGATTAAAAGCAATTACTTATGGCCGCTCATAAAGGGAATCGCTGTGATAAATTCCCTCTTCTCCATGTTCCTCTCCGTGTTCCCCATCCCAATGAAAGAAAAAAAAAAGAAAGAAACAAAGAAAGAAAGAAAGAAGAAAGGGGGAAGTGTTTATTCCTTCACTGAAGCCGTGGCTGTTATTGCCCCAGGAATGTAACAGTGGTGAGAAGTAAAGCAGGCTTTAGAAGAGCTGAGGTATAGGGCAGAAGGAATAGCTTGCTCTCTGTCTTGGTGGTCTGTTTGCTGCCTGTGGTGACTCTAGCACTGGTGTTAAAGAGATGCTCCATGGAAAGTTCTCCTCTAACCACCCAGTCCAGTCTGTTTTTGAGGGAGGAGACTGGGCTGAACAATGCTTTAGTTTACCCTAGTTAGGCCGTCCATATATCCTTAGGCAAGAAGGTGTAGCAGACCACAGGACCTGTCCTCTTATGAACTTCATTTCCCAGAATATAGCTAAATCTTGTTTTTAATTATAAATTTTGGCAGTATGAGCACAGTTTCAGCTGAATTCAACACAGACCAGCATTTTCTTTTTTTTTTTGGGGGGGGGGGCAGGGGAGGAGTGTATTTTAAAATCTCATAGTGCAATTAGAGTTGTATTAAGGTTGTAAACTATTGCAAGGGCACAGGAGCTGGAGAAAGTGCCAGCAGCAGGAACGGGGTGTGATAGTAGTGACATGTATTGTCCTTTCTTCCCGCTGTCATTCTTTGTGTCCCTAAGTACTAGCATCTCTATTATTTAGTGTCACATGCCAAATATTAATTATAATTATTGTGAATGTAAAGTTTGGAGTCTTCATTATAATAAATACTATTAGGCATGCTTTCTGTATTTTTGCCTGTAGTACTGTTTGTCTTGAATAGAGTCTCTCATTTTTGCTTGTGGTGATGTTGTCATTGAATGGTTAGGTATCAAAGCCCATTGATTATGGGAAATAATGTGGAAAAACTCCTACATAAATACCAGTCTCCATTTCACTATAAAAATGAGTAACCAGAAAGTCATAATATGTTTTTGTTGTTGTTTTCTGCCTCTTTTAGACTCTGTTTGATTGGTTCCCAATTAATGTTTCAAAGTTGAAAGCCAGGAATCAATCAAGAAAGATCATAACTGGAGGGATGCCAATGTGTCTAAAGATAATTTGTCTAGTCTGTGAACAAAGGTGCTTATGGGGTCATGACTAGTAATAGCATTTTAGTGATCTTTTCCACTTGAATGGACAACTTAATGAATTCTCATAAAATATTCTGAATCCAAATAAGTGGCAGGTATCCTACCAGAAAAAACATACTTGTAGTGTTTTCTGAGGCACTGTTTCGGGTCAGAATATGGTATAGCCATGATCTGAGACAGTGTCCCAATTAGAGAAGCATGAACCTGATCAGTGCTATTCTGCCCATTAATGGTCTCGCCTAAACTTTAATGTAAAGAGATCAACATGGTTAAGAGTCCCTCTCTGCTTTCATTCACCAGAGAAATTATGTTGCCTTCTTAGAGACCTCCAAAGGTCTCTTGATCCTTCTTGCAGCCTTTAAAACCTCCACTAGTCCTCAAGTTCTTTCTCTCCTAATGCATAGTCCTTCAGGTGCAAACTCTAACTCCTTCTACATACCCCACCCAGAGGCTTTTGTTCTCTCCTTTCTAACCCATCACTCTTTAACCAACTGTCATTAAGCTAAAATTACATACACTCCATCATTCACAGCTCCTTAACTTGCAGCACATGTATTCAGAAGCAGATGGAAGCAGGATGAAAAATTGCCTGTACTGCTGGGTTTCATTTCCCAAGGCAGACAGAGACTATAGATCAGGAAGGAAGAAGAAACAGACTCAATAGGAAGATGCACACAAACTTTGTTGTACTGTAGAGCTTGTTTGAACAGCTGTAAATTAGCAGAGAGCTGGAGGGTTATTGCATGATCAGAAAGGACAGAAGGCTTGCAGTGGAACTGGGAAGGAGACCTCTGTCTACGGCAGGCAGAGGTGAAAAGGAATTTCTATGAGTAAGGTGAGTTTTCAAAGATCACATGGACTAAGGTTTATCTCCAAATAACTCAGCCTTGGTCTCTGCTATTCTTCAGCAAGTCTTTACAGGTATTTTGCTACTTGGAAATTATGCAAAATGGTATTTCTAGTCCTTCTATTTGAATAATGGCTACATTTTAAATGTTATATTCCCAAAATGTGCTGTGCTTTTTGACTACTGGCCTGTTATCAGTCTCAGGGAAAGTTTCCTTTGTTGCTCTGTCAGCCAGTCTCAATGGTGAGTTTGTGCAGGACTAGAGACACCCATTAGTCAGAGCAGAAACAACTCTGAAATAGACATGAAGACCATCTCCACCTCCCAGCAGCTGAGAGACTTTCGCTCACCTTGCTTTCGAAAATTACCAAAAAAAAAAAAAAAAAAAAAAAAAAAAAGTGCCTTTCTTAATGACTGAAAACAAAGTATTCTGTACTTCCAAAGCCCTCATTTCTTCTTGAAATCTTTGGATACATCTTGCTCCAAAGTTGCTGTCCTTTGTGTCTTTCCTTTGGCATGGTGGGAACGCAAAGCTTCCCTTGCGCAGTCCCCTCTAGGTTCCCACCAGTGGACAGATTTAGGTGGTTACGTACTTGGCTTGCCTGGGCTTTGTGGTGGAGGCCCTCTCTGACATAGCTTAGTGCTTGCTGGGTGATGTGAGGACAAATCCAGTGCTAGCATGGGAAACAACATGGCTGGGAGAAGTACTGTCCAGGGAGGGCACATAGCCAGGAAAGCTCCCCAGCATTCAACGGAGTACATATCTCTGTCCCTGAGATCTAGATCATTTCTCTGAGAAATGTGAAGCTCTGTGTTGTATCACCACATAACAAGCACCCTGCTGCTCTAGCAGTGGCGTGCCAGTGCAGGGCAACACCAGGAGACCTCTTTTCTCTACTTAATGTGGGTGAAAGTGGAGGTAATGCCGTATAACAGAGCAGAGCTAGCAGCAGAGATGAGTCAGAGCAATGTCAATTTTATCCTCCTAGGACAGGCAAGAGTGCTTAGTTCTGCCTTCTCTAATGCCTTCCCTTACTGACTTAATGTCTTCAGTAGCTGATAAAGTATGAAGAGAATTAGATTATTCCTTACTCTTGTGCACTGGGCCATTTTAGGAGGAAGCCATTATTGCTGGCAGATAATAGCAGTTTGCAGTTTTGCTGTACCCAGTGTCTTGAAGGAGGGAACAGATGTGTTCTTCACCTCCCCAGAACATCCCTACTAAGCAAGTAAGAAGAATAAGCACTTGCTGAGAGGAAACTGAGAAGAAAAAAAAATAAAAATCTCCAAGTGCTAGACGAGAACTTTGCAAAGTGGTTAACAATGTCCTAGGCAGTGGCTTTTGGAGGAGCTGGCAGTCTTTGCCACTGTAGCAGCTGGAGGAGTCCTTCTGTAGCTGAAGTTCCAGAAAGTTGCCTCAGGATTTGGTATAAAAATAGAAAGTACTCCCATATAATGGTCATGGAAGAAACCTGATTTTCAGCTGCCCTGGCACATCTATAAATTAGGCCATTAGCCTGCTACTCACAATTTCCTCCTGCCATTTATAAGTAGCAGAGAACGACAGGGTCTAATGTAATATGATATGGAAAGTTTTGAAGTAGATTTAAATTTAAAATGGAAAATGAAATGATGGTCCTGTGTGTAAGGGCTGATGTAATAGAAAAAATGTATTCCCCTTGCCTAATGAATTTACTGGGAAATATATTGCCAATTATGCTCATCTCTCTCTGCTAAAAGTCACCAAATAACAGCAATAACAGCCGTGGTTATTTAAAGAGTTGCTGGTGCAGGGCAGATGGGAAGAAAGGAGTGGAAGAGCAAAGGAACCTGTGAGACAGGCAGATGGAAAAGAAAAGTGGAAATAAAGAGAAAAGGCTATGTTACTGACAAAGATAGACTGCTAGAGAAATTGTGTTTCAAGTATCATCTTTACATAGGTAGCTCTCCAGAGATTTCTGGCAGGTGCTTCATGCCCTAAGTTAGCATTTCACTGACAAGGAAAAGCCAAAAAGCTTTTTAATCTGTACTGTTATTCTGTTGTCAAGATCCTCCACATCAAAACCTTGGGTTTGGATTTTGCTTTGTTTCTTTTCACACAATGTTTCTGAATCATGTACATGTCTGTTGATACAGTCTCTGGAAGACAAGACAAGCTAGACTTTTTTTTTTTTTTCCCAGAAACAATTTCTGTATTTCTTCAATAGAATAGAATGAGGTTTTCCTGGAAAGTAACCTCAATATAATGGAGAATAATCCATAGTGATTGATGTTCATTTTGTCACCGAACAACTTAAATGAGGTATATGAACATAGGAAAAGGTGTGCATATTCTGTGCTAAGTTGTCCCACGGTTGCACTAGCTCTCCATTAGTCATTAATCTCACAAGAGTCCTGATGATAAAGGACAGTTTTCTGAACCAAGCCAATGCAAATTTGGTCCTGAACCCACAGTCCATGTTCATTATCTGTATTTTACATCGCTGGTCTTTTTTGGCATGAGAGGTATTTCTGGTGGTTTAGTCAGGTTTGATGATTCCTGGCCAAGGCATTAAGCATGAAATGAAAGCCCAGCCATGAAAAACAGCCACAATGACAGAAGTGAATATGCTTGATCTAGTTTTACTCAATGAGTGGTATTTACAGGAAAAGAAAGAACATTATTGTTAAAAGGTACTATTATGAACTTCCTGTAGTTTGAAAATGAAGCAACCTTTAATGTGATCTTAGGCACTGCAGCATTCAGTAATATGAAGTCTTCTGCCTTTAATCTTACACCTAAAATCACCATCCTTTGATTATTTTATGGATACATCTTTTGTATGCTAGCAGAAAAGAGCCTTGACCCAACTTCCTGGAAGTTTCAGGGTCCTTATTTCTATAGAGAAATCTGTGATCCTTTAATGACTCTGTTACTTCTCTAGAAGTGATATGCTGAGCTTTTTATAAAGTTCTTCTCCTGCATGTTTTTCCTAGGCACATTATCTCCATTTGAGAAGCATATTTAACTCATTCCATTTCAATCCTTGGGACCCAAATGTCTTTGACAACCATCTGCCACTGTAGCAGGTAGGCCTTTACCTTAATGGGTTTGGAATTCTTTTGTGCAATTCTTAAGAAATAAAAAGTTCATTCTATTACAGTGTGTTAATGCGAAGAAAAAATAGTTCACCTACTTCAGTTTTGTAGTAGGTCTCAGGCTGAACAATTCATCTCAAAAGCAGCACTCACATTGGCTTTCAAAAGCTCAATTTTCAGATGTTTAATGACTAAGATGTATTTATTTCTGCTTTATTCACTTGAGATCTGAGTGGCAACCTGGTCTGGATGAAGCACTAGCATTTGACCACGGGTGGGAGTCTGGTTTCTAATGCATGAGTAGCTTGCCAACATTGCCAGTTAGCTGCTGTCTCTTGTTTCTACATGTCCGAAGAACTGCTTTCCAGGGGAAGTGTCTGACAGAACAAACACACAGTAGGCCCTAGAAATACCACATCCACACAGACGAGCACTGTGCAGAAAAATCAGGTGTTGGAAACTTAATACAGTCATTTCAGTACTGCATGGCACTTGGGCTAATAAACCACATCTCTGAACAGGTCTCTGTAGTATAGAAGCAGCACAGCTACAAGCTTTCTCTTCCTTTTCTAGTCCTGGAGGTGGATCTGTCTCAAGGACCTTGAGGCAGTATTTTTTTCACAGTGGAACTGCCTCATGTGTCACAACATTGGAGGTAGTGCTGTTTCTGCAGAGATTTGGACTAAGTAGGAAAGTACATGCAGATATAAGACCTTCTGTCATGGTGTTCTTATCTCTTAACTGCTTCTGCTTCTAAGGTTTTATGCTAAGAAAAAGAAATGAGCAGAATGACTTCCAGAAATTCTGAGAAGAAATTATTCCCATTTACTTCAATTGAAAGAAACTGAAAAGAAACTGGTGTTGACTAGTGCATTCTAGATGCTCGCAGTCCCTATATGTTTCTTACAGTAGAAAGAAACCAAGTCTGATTAATTATGCTAGGATAGTACAGACCAGGATGCAGAAAAAGTAGCGTGTGTACATATGTCAAATTGCTAATGACACTCCTGCCTACACTATATATTGAAACAATTCCAAGATGTGTCAAAAAAAGAGGTATATAATAACTGACAGTGAAGAAAGCAATGTGAACTTTAAGCGATTAACATTAGAACTTGCATCTAAAAATCAAAATGAGATTACTGTGAGACTAGCTAATGAGTTGAGACTCATGAATTTGAACAAGTATCTAGCTTGACTGGCTCCTTGTAGTGTCCTATCAGTCTGGAGACAAAAGAAGGGAAATAGTGTACATTTCAGTATGACAAGGCAAACAGATAACATATTGGTTTGAAACCCCTCAGTTTAAAGAAACAAACAAAAAAGGGGAAAGATGATGGACCCAATGCATAATGAGTCATTATGCATTAATGCATATACAACATCTTAATGTTGTTCCAATACAGTAGAGCTATTGCAAGATTTCAAGATGAGTCATAATGTCTTGAAGTATACTGTTTTAATGTTCTAGTTCTTTGGATCTTGGAGATTTCAGTTTTCTTATCTGATTTCAACTCAGAAATTATTTTTGAAAATTACTTGGTTAGTTGTTCTAGCTAAGGAGAAATTAATCCATGAGATCGATCTGTTTCTATGAACTGATCTTTATTTAAAGCTTTATTAAAAAAATAAAAATAAAAACTTCTGCAGAGTTCTACTGTAATTTAGGCCATTTCAGCATGGGAAATACACCACTTCCATCAGCCCAGTGACTCAACTTTCCTGCTATGCCTTGAAGGACTAAAAAATCCTCAAGTCAAAGAAAACACAAACTAAGCAGAAATGCCAGGCAATAGAAGAAAAGTGATTGAAGTGTCTTATATATGCATATTCCAATCTCTGTGGGGAAGCATTTGCTGTCCTTTGGAGGCAGTTTGATCACCTCCATATGGACTGTTGAAAATGTCACAGCCTGCAATTTAGCTCACTGAGAAATGCAAGATGTTTTCTTCCTTCTCTCCTGTAGATCTTTCTATCACCTGCCATCTTCCTCAGCCACTTCTAGAAACTGCAAAATTAGGAATGACAAAACATGCAAAAATGAATCATAGGTAGAAGTGACAGCTCAGAAATATCAAAATGTGCTGTAGGTGGGACTTGATTTAAAATGGAACATGAGAAAGAGCAAGAATTATTTCAAAAAGATAAGTGATATGCAGAAAGTAGAAATCTGAAGGCTCTGAAAATCCTCATGAGAAAAGAAATGGCAAAAAATCAACGTAGCCAAATGTACACAGCAGAGACCTCTGAATAAACTAACACACATTAGGATCTGCTGATCCAGCTTGTGCCCAAGCATTGGCTTCTGTATAAGTCAGACTTGTTCAGGTCTCTGTGTTTTTCTACCTTTTTAAATCCAGGAACAATTACATCGATTCACATTTGTTCCCACTTTACTGGTTTATGTGCATTTGATGATTTAGCACTCAGTACATGACAGAATGATGTTTTGTTTGTATTGCTGCAATAGCTAAAGATGAGTCAGCTGCTTTAAATATAATTTTGCAGGGTTAACTTCTCATTTTGTATGACTAAGATTTTTTTTTTCCCTTAACCATGACCGCAATCATTTAGAGTGAAATTTGTGAGACAAAGTGATCTGATAAACTATGAAAATTGAATATACTATGACTAGTGAATCTGTTATAGTTCCAAGGCCCCACTGCATGTCCAAATGCCTCTTTAAATGTTAACATAGAAGTAGAACAAGTATGCATGTATGTACACAGCTCAGCTGGCATTCAGAGTATTATTCTGGGGCAAGCAGTACAGAAATTGCATTTATTTCTCTATTTGTAGGACACCCTCTCAGATCTCATTTTGCTGAAATGGCAACTTTGAATTCTTTTCTATAATAGAGCAAGACTTCATTTTTGTCTTACTGCTGTTCAGACTTTAGCCTTTTGCATAGAGGCAACCTGGATCTAGACCAAAAGCAAACTTTTTTGTTGTGTTGGCTTCAGAAGAGAAGCGCTTTAGAAGAGAGACAGCTCCTGCCTGAAAAAGAGCTTGTGGTTTTCGTGTATGCCCAGACATTGCTGAAGGATGCTACTAACAGGTAAGGAGGTAGCACGAAGTAACACTGTGGTTTCTGGAGTAGATAGCAGCATTGAACATCTACATCTCTGGGGAGAATGTACAATGAAAAACACAAAATTACTTGGGGACAAAGATGTTACTAGGGCATACCACACACACCCTTTCATGATCCCAGAACAATGTTAAGCCATGGAACCCTGTAATTCCCACCTTTAGTTCTTTTATACCAGACCATGCATCCAAAATATGTGTCATCTAAAACCGCTGGGGATTCTGGGACTTAAACAAAGGGCTTGCCACCCCAATTCCATTCAGCCAAAATATTGGGAAATGAGGGGAAGGAGCTTTTAAAGTTGAGATAAACTGATAGAAATCTTTGTCTTGATTTCAGAAATCTTCAACTCAAAGCAGAGAATTAGTTCTTCAATTCTGGAGAGATCAGAGCCCGGAAAGCAGAATTAGGTGAATGTTCTCAAGGATTATCCCTTTTTCTATGACTTCAAAAGTCCTTTTTTTTTTTTTTTTTTTTTTTTTAGTTTTTTTAGTTTTAGAGAGTGATCACCTGTCTAAAGAAGAGAAATTCTTGGGAAGGTCTAAAGCTAGAGCACATCTGTGCTCTCATACATGCTCCTGCTTCTGAGAAACATCAGGTCAGGCTTAAAGAAACACTGTAAGGGAATGCCAAATCTTCCAGTGAAAATGTGGATATTTTCCAGATCT
Source organism: Cygnus olor (assembly GCF_009769625.2). Lineage (NCBI taxonomy): Eukaryota > Metazoa > Chordata > Aves > Anseriformes > Anatidae > Cygnus > Cygnus olor. The sequence continues at coordinate 41,873,929 of NC_049170.1, read as the reverse complement.
TTTGGAGCTACCTCATGGAGCTGGACCTAAAACCTAATGTAATTTTACACTCTTGGACTGGTCTGAACATGCATTCCCTTTGACTGCAGACCAGTGTATTAGTGCTGGTACCAGCGTTCTTTGTACATAAGGGAGGAATGGGGAGATATTTGTGGAGAGCTTTTTAAGCACAATGGGTTACCTGCAAGCATACAACGAGATATAATTACCATAAAAACTGCCATGTGCCTCTTTTTTTTTTTTTTTTTTGTCTTGCAAGGGAGGAGGAACGGATTCAGAAAAAAAGGTGAAAATATATGCCTTTTATTGCATTGGCTTTTATCCACTGAGGTATTAAAAAGGAAGATTGTGAAAACCATTTTGAAGAAATCAAACAGCACCCAAAATACTCATAAACACAGTTATGCTCCATATACACGACTTTGTGTATGACCTGACTTCTGACTTACAGTCTAATGCGCTTCTGTGATCAGCACAAAGAATCTCTAAAAGTAAGTTGTTCAGCATCAGCACAAGAAATGGATGCATTGGGCATGCTGTCCACCAAAAAACATGTTCTCACAAGATAGTACAACTATAGCTCAGGCAGGATGGGTAGCAGATCCCTTCAGGTTTAAACACTGTCCCAGCCTTCCACTTTAGCCAAAAGCAGCTGATGGGGTGGTAGGCTGCCAGCCTTGGCTTTAGGTTCAGCCATTCATTTAGAAATGGCAAAGAGAGATGGGATTAGATTGAAACTCCGTCACAGTTCCCTCAGTTGTAGAGATGAGGATCAGTATCTATATAGAAAGAAAAAAAAAAAGCTACCCAGCTACACTATCATAGCTGCCCCTTTGGCAGCCTCAGAGGTGATAACAGACAGGAAGTGGGAAAGGTTGGTTTGGGAGACAACACCTCAGATAAAACCATGGAGATAACTAAGGGATGGTCAGTTACAGATATTTGGACAGGATGTTAGAAGATCTACACAAGGCCTTAGGGGCGCACATGGAGAAATGTTGTGTGAGCCATTTCTTCAATGTGGCCTACTCCTGTTGTACCATCACAAGTCCCTCTACTGCCATGAAGTGTGTGTATTTAGCCTGCTCAGCCTTTAAACAGAAAGTGTTGCTTGGTCTGGACCCTACCCAATCTTGCTGTCTCTTGCCAGAAAAAACAGCTTTTGGGGTGTAATTTCTGAGGCCTGTCAAAGGGGCCCAACAGTAGTTTAGCAAAGGGCTCAGGTACTTGTCTAATGTATGGAGCCTCAGGACTGCTGTGTCAAAAGATGAGTTGAATGGGGCCTTGAACTGGCATGCACAGAAATAGTGATGTCTGGAGTGAAAAGCAGACTTCCTGAAGCTGTGAAAGGGAACAGGGCCTGCTCGTGCATTTGACCACCAACATCTGTGAAGGTACTGGTTATTACAACATATTAGTACAGCCCACCACAGCCTGTTAAAAAGCTGTAACTAGGTGGTAGGCTGTAGGGCTACTTGCCTGACTGCTGCATCTGGGAGGAAAAAAGGGAGGGAAAGAGGAGGGGATTATGCTTCTCCTGAGTGCTTCTCATGGGCACTGCCTGAGGAAAACTGTTGGATGGGGAAGGCCAAGGAAAGCTGTCCTGTGAAGGAGAGGGAGAAATGTTGTAAAGAGCAAAGAGCATATATGCCATGTGATGAAAAAGCACTTGTCTCAGTTTCCAGGCACCGGTCCAGAGAGGACTGATAAACCTGTGGCAACCTGGGAAGTTGCTGACAGTTGCTGGACTGGAAGAAAAGATTTGCTCTGCAAGAATGCAGTAAGTGGCAGGGAATGGGGGATGTTTGTTTTCAGTGTGTTTTATTTTAATCTATCTCATCCAGTAGACCTGTCTGAGTGTTTTCTGTTTGAAAAGTAACTTTGTTCCGTTAGTACATAGAGTGGAAAACGAACCCATTTTGGTGCTTAAGGTAACTTTATTCTGAGGAAAGTACTGACAGATCCATCTCAAAATCCCAGCCAGCTTGGGTCCTGTCACAAAGCAACAACTATGTGCAACTTCAAGGCATAGCTCCTGTGGGTTAGGTACTGTTGTTTGGCTTCTGAAGGAACTGAGGCTCAGGGTAAGAGAGAAGGTAGGTAACAGGTTTAATCTAAAGCATCTGAAATCAAAGCAAGCAAGACCAAAGAAGGGTACTGACCTGGAATTTGGAAGAGTCAAATCAAATTATTGATTTTCATCTTACTTCTGTGATCTCATGGGTCCGTCTGTAAAACAGAAATGAATGTATTTCCCTCCCTGGTGGGAACATTATGAGATTCTCAATTCCTATCCTAAAGGGTGCCAGAGTGCCCATGACACTGTCCTCTTTGGTGTTCAGGCCCACCAAGGACTGGAACTGAGGGAGTAATTGACATAAGGGTCATTTAGAGAGATGCTGCATGAGACTCCTGTGAGGCATTGTTTGAATTCTACTCTGTATGATTTAATCAGTGAGTTTAGGTTACTGAATACAGTGCTTATTGACTACTCAGTAGCAAAGAAGTTAAGGGATGGTAGCAGCAGAGGGACAGAATATAAGAGAAAGTCAGGAGAGGAGGAGAACCATGGGAGTAAATGACCAAGAAGCTAAATGACAACCCAGAAGTTATCCTTTCCTACAGACTTCAGCTCAGTTTATCTCTTTTCAGGGTTATAAGAACTCTTAATGTTCTTCTCTTTGTCACAGTCCTCATGGAGATGAGAGGAGTCACTTGGGTGGATTCTCTTGCACCTTCTATGAGGATGATTACCTGCTGATGCTCTTGCACTGTCAGTGTGTAGCTCCTGGTCTGCCCTCATCTCTGTGCTGTTTCTAATTCTGCTGTTTGGCATGGCCTGCTCACCCAACTCCTCATCCTAACCCAGTTTCTAGGTATTTAAGAGGGTTGCAGTGATGCCTGTCTGCCTTCCACTGAAAGGGCTGTCCTGACAAAGCTTCACCACGTCGTTGATAATGTCAGCCTTCCCAGGTCCTGTGCAAAGAACCTCTCTATAGGGCCTATGTACAATCTATGCAGCTCTCTCTTTAAACATTACTCAGGCCCCAGTCCATCTAGGAGAGATTTCAAATTTAAGTATGACTATAAAGAAAACCAAGCAGTCAGGTAGGAGCTAGCTTCCTATCTTTTTCCCTCTTCCCCTTGTCCTTCTTTTCCTCTCTGATTATTCACCAGACTATGCAACCCAAAACTTGAGAAAAAGGACATCCTGTATGTATTTGGATTGTTATGTTATAAGCTCTGTTATGTTTAACTGTGTAGTTCTTCTTTGGTCACCTCACTTTCACTTGTAACAACGTGTGAAATGGTTAGTTCAAACAATGATATGGAGACAGTGATAATACAGACTTTGTGTGTAGAGACTGTAAAGAGACTAGCATCAGTGACTGACTGTATAAAGCACAGTCAGATGCATAGATATATGTTGGAATATTCCTCTGAATGAAATCTGTGCGATCTTTCCTCCCTTTCTCTAAAATACTACATCATATTTTCTGAGAACTGTTTGTGATGAGGAAGGTGTTAGCATTAATTCTGTTTGAACATCAAGCCTTTTTCTCAAGGGAAACTTCCCTCCACTTCTAGCTTTCCTGCAGTACTCCACCACCTGAAGCTAGAGAGGGACTTTGACGCGGAGAAGCGACAGGATCGGTCCCTTTGTTGTAGCTGCATTCTGGTGTATGGCACTCCTCCCACATCCCCAAGCAGGGCTTCTGCATGCCTTTTTGAGAAGATCTTACTGAGAGTATGAAAAGAGGGCAGAACCCATGCTCTCTCATCCTAGCACAACCTGAGGACAAAGAGGCTGTTTAAGAAATGGGATTGTAACAGAAGAGTCCAGTGACCTCTGGGCAGGTTTTAAAGACAATCTCATGGATCAACTGGCAGATCTCTGACTATCTTTTCATCCATACTGGCTGCTTCTTTTGTCTGTCTTTTGACTAAGAAGAAAATCGTGATAGATTATCTAAGAGGCTCTGCCCTTTCTTCCCATTCAGAAACTGGTGCAGCATATTTACTTTCTTAGTACCACCTTCCCTAGCTACCACAAATGTAAGTGCTTTTAGAGCTTTAGCCATTAGTCAGCTGTATTGCTATAGCATTATTTTTGCAAGCAATACTTCAAATATCCACAACTCCAATAGCAGAAACACAGAAGAAACACTGTGGGAATGGGTAACCAGTGGTGACTTTGTCTTTCCTCTCTCTTTCCTCAGATGGTCTCTGAAGTGATTTTCCAGAAAGTACATGGTTGTAATTAAGAGAGAAAAATGAGCTGTTAATCAGAAACACACAGTTCGCTCTAACAGCTCAGATATACCTGGGGCAGAGATTGCCATCCATATTAAACAGCATATGGGCAGGTTTTTCTTTTCATGGTTGCCATTGTGAGTAAAAATTAGTATTGTTCTTGCACAGATGGCTTAAACCTGAGCATAGTCTGGATGCCTCAGTTATCCACTGCATCCTCAATGATGTCAGTGCTAAAAGTCTGCAAACAGGATATGCTGAGCACTTCATGTGCTCTTTCACTGACCTGTTAATATAAAATAGAAATGCTAGTGATTAATATACTGAAGAGACTGTTGCGTAAAGGATAATAGACCTTGAAGTTTAGAGGTTAATAGCAAGATCTGCATCAGATTCACTTAAGATTCACAGCGATAATGTAGTTTATGAAGTTGTTATTAAGCTCTTTTCTTCCTTTCCTGGACACTTGACTGTCCCAGATTCAGAGAACCTTCTGTCAGCCTTCTTATAAGCAAGGGCACATTGCTGAATCATGTTCAACCTGGTGTTCACCAGGGCCCCTAAGACCTTTTCTGCCAGGTTGCTTTCCAACTGGTGGCTCCAAGTATGTCCTGGTACCTGGTGTTGTTCATCCCCAGGGGCAGGACTTTGCATTTTCCTGTGCTGATCTTCATGAGGTTCCTGACAGCCAACATCTCCAACGTGTCTAGGTCCCTCTGGATGGCAGCAAAACCCTCTGGTGTATTAGCTGCTCCTCCACATGGTAGCCTGTTTCGGCAGCAGCCTGTGTTTGTCTCACATTTTACGTATCATGAATTTTAGAACCATTTCTGAGGACTTAGAAAAGCAAACACTAAAGCCAAAGGCAAAGAGAGGTATCAGTATCAAAGCCTCTCACAATGAGGCAAGGATAAACCCAGAGATCAGTGAAAAGTATCCTTTGGCATTCATGTTTCCTTTGGCATTTTCTGCACTCGTACCTCACTCATACTCCTAACATCACCTTCAAAAGCTACAGCCAACACTCAAGCATAAGGCAACATTTCCATCTGTAAGGATTCCTTTGCCAGAATTCAAGATGGTATAATATTAGGAAAAAATGGAAGACTGAGAAAGGAGGGGAGATAGTAGGTAAAATTAGTTTAGTTTTACGTTAGCTGGGCTGAAAATTGTAGTGGTTCAGGAGTTGTTTCATGAACAAGGCTGCTACTATTAAGCTGGCAAATTCTGTGGGAGGCAGGACAGAAAACTGAAAAAAAGGAACTATTTTAGATACTGAATTTTAATTTACTACTGAATATTTATCAGAGGTCTTGGAAATGTATTGCATTTTCCAGGAATCGCAGTCCCATCACCACTGCATTTGCCGTAATGTTATTAGGCCATTTTCCTAAGGAAGACATTCCAGATGTCTATAGGAGAAAAGGATCAAAGTTCGAGCTGAGAGTTCTGTGCTCAGAAGCCTCAGGACACCACTGCTAGTACGCTAGAAACACTGCATACAAGGCAGGGCTGACTGTAGATTGGGAGCAGGATTCCCTCAGCAAAATTTTGCTTGTTATTAAAGCCACAGAAGTCTTGTAGTTTTCATTAGATTCACTTCATCTGATCCCCCCCATCGACTTTAACTCAAGTTACCTTTAAAAAAATGATCTTCCTTATTCTGAATTTGGAAGACTGTAAGTTCTTTTAAGAAATAAAAATTGGTATTTAAACAAAAAAAAATTACCTTAACATCAATTTTATTTCAGAAGAATGAATGTCTATGGATAGTTTTCAGTTCCGTTAGAGACTGGCTTCAGCACAGAGATTATTTATGGCCTGTGTTAGTTTGTTGAGAGCCATATCTCTAACTTATGCTAATAGCATATCATCTCAGGTGCCTCGGTGATTTCTGGAAGGTATCTTCCAAATAGCATCTGACAGAACAGATGCTATTAAACATGAGTAAGGGTATTGGAATCTGGTTCTGTATCAAGGTGAGAATCTTGATTGAAAGCCCTTGAAAATGGATTAAGCTTTCACAGTCCTTTCCTGTGTTATCACTGCTTGTTTCTGCTAGCCACCCTGCTGCATATTGCTGTTGTTCTCTGTGTTTCTCCTGCTGCACTATTCTGCAAATTTAGCATTCTCTGTCTTTGCCTCCTTGCCCTGACTCTTTTTCCTTTCCAAGGTAATGCTGAGGTGCTGAAGAGACCCTTTATCTAGTCTCAGGACATTCAGAGAGCTGAATCACTCTGGAAAATCTCAATAAATAAATAAATAAATTCACCTCTACCATTTACTATCATGTCATTTCCTATAATTTCGTGTTTGAGATGCCCAGTTCTCTACTGTGGCTACCACAAATATATTTTGTCGAGGAAGAATTGAATAAACACCTTTAACCTGACATTCAGAGAAATACAATCAATTTCCACAAGAGAACCTCATTCTCTAGCACTGAAAGTTTGTGTTGAAAGAAGTTCAGAATCTCTCTCAATTGTACTTGGAGTACAGTAAAGCGATTGGTGTGATGAATGGGTTTTTCACCGGGGATCCAGACTGAATAGCAAGTGCCTGTTTGGGACTCTGCATTTCAAAGGGGCTTCACTTAAAGCTTAGAATCCATCTGCTAACTCCATGAATCCATGAAGTTTGTCCAATACAGACACCAGTCTGATGTTTCTTTAAGTCTCCACCGGGACCTCCACAACATATATGTTGCCCTCCAGTTCTAAGCACCCAGACTGTATTAAATGAAAGGTTGCATAAGTCTACCAGAAATTCACCTATTTCATCCTTGAATTGATTCAAAACTCTTGAATGATTACCATCTGGTCTCGGCAATGTGTTGCTGTTCTTTATATTATTTGTTCCCAAAACCCTGCTGTAGTCACTTGAGTATTTCTTATGACCTGAACTAACCCAAGGGTCTCTCTGTACTCCTGAGTAGAACAGGCAGTAAAACAGTTGAGTTACTGATGCTTTTCTGAAAGCACAGATCTTGCTGTTGACAGTTGATTTGAGCTGGGCTATGGTTTTGTTATATTGCCTGAGTTAGCTAGTAATTGAATAAATAAAGTTACTATATCGAGGAAAGTAATGGAGTAGTACAGAGATGGTCATTTGTCGTCATGAGTTGTCAGGGTTGGCTGTGCTTTGAACACTGTGTTGTTACGGGAGCAAAGTGCTCTATGTCAGGGATACCAACATCCAGGAAGTCGACCCAGTTACCCCCACCAGCATTTGATGTCTTGCCACAAAACCAGTTCTCTGGAAGCAGAGCTGTTTTGCTGAGAACCAAGCAGGGATAACAGAGCATTGCAGGAGCAGGGTTATGAAGCTACCTGCTGTGTGGTGGCAGAGCCAGAGGAGCACAGCTTGGGCAAAACCCTTCTTTGTTACAGCCTAACTACAGCCTCCAAGGAGCTCAAAGCTAAAAGCAGAAGGCACAGAAATAGGGCTGTCTGGAGCTGCAGGACATTCGGTTTCTTGTTTTCATAAAATAAATGATAAGGCTTTTCTTAGACCTAGCAGTGCCTAATTACCAGGTATTTTTTAAGGCCTGGATGGCCTCACCAACATGGCCCAGTCTCCAAGCCATAAGGACAGAGCAGGTCTAGTGATGATGACCAGGATCACTGTGATCACAGAGGGTACATGGGCTGAGGCCCCACATGAGGCTTCTTACAGCTTCTTCTCATAACTTAGCCATCCTGACACAACTTTGTACCAGGTTTATGCAGATGTCCTGTATCAGAGCTGGCCGCACCATCAGCTGGGGGCAAAAAAGAGGTTGCAGAGCCCATTGGTGCACTCAGGGCCCTGGCAGTGTCCTTGGTGTGGCAGACACTAAATCTGCAAGGTTTTAAACAACACCCACCCCCACCCCCAAATCCTGGCACATTTCTGGAGGCTGGCACATCCTGAGGCAATGTCTGTAAAGAGTTTCCACTTGTCACCTGATTTCTCCCTGGATCAGCAGAACCAATCTTCATGACCTCCAGGCCTTATGAAGAATTCTCTTCCTTTTTGCTTTCTAGTCAATGAAACCACTTGGTTCAGTTCATACCATTCCTTCAGACTTCTGTATTTCACTGTCTCTACAGTGAAAATATTATAGATGTTTTCCTGTCGGCGTTGGCTTCTGGCTCTGTAAGTTACGTAGGTAGAAAGCACTAAAAGCATCAAAACAAATCCCTGGAATATACATGCAGACATTTCTCAGGCATTTGCATGACACTAATTCTATAATTTATGAAACTGAGCCTTGAAAGAGCTTCTTGTCTCTCCAACCAAGAGTAGTATCCGCTAAGACTTTTTTGGTCTTGTGATAATAGTAGCTACAGGTAGAGAATTTGCTTGAGTTTTAGTCCCTAAGCTAAAAATAAATAAATAATAAATGAATAAATAAAATAAATAATACCTAGGACAGGTCTTTACAACAGGTGTTTTTTTCCTTAATACGACACTACACTTAACTGACCTCATTTTACTGGTCTCTGAATCCTGTCAGCCTGCAGATAGTTTCACGTTATAACAAGAGTTGCCTAAATCTGGGCTGTGCTCTGGAATGTATTGTGTGTTTAGGCTATGAGAACTGCATATAATTAAAAACCAAGATCTGTTCTGGACACAAACACACACAAAACAAAGAGATAAATAGTTAGTATTGAATAGTGGAAGGAGATGTGAAAAACAGCAAGAAATTGCAGGAAGATTTTTGCTAGACCTTGATTTTGTTTGCAGAGAGAGAGAGAGACTGAGAGATTTTAGAGAACTGAGAGCGTCATGATGAGAAATTACATTCTCTGTCTAAGGTTCAGACCCATCTTGCTACCTACAGCCACCTGAAGTTAGGTAAGCAGTCTAAAATGCTCTGGTACAATGGTCTGTGGCAAATATGTCCTCTTTTGGAGGTGCTTATCTTTCAGATGGACTGTGGATGAAGGCTATACTACTAGTTTGAGTGGCTAACATCAGCAGAGAGGAATTCCTGGTCTGATCTCAAGCAAGGCCTTTAGGGTTCAATCATCAAAGGAGCCGCCATCCAATTCCATGCGCGGCAGTATGTATATTGCATGCCACTGATACACAGGTGCTTTTCTCCTCTTGCAATTAATGAAAGTCCTTAAGTTACCCTCCATGAAGATTTTTCAAGGCTCTGTGGTTGATTTTAGATCCTTCCCTGATTCCAGCTTTGAATTTCTGGACTCTGGGTGAGCTGGAAGTTATTGTGACCCTGAAAATGATCTCTTTTGCTTTAATTCCAGAGTCCCAGTTTTCACCATTATGTAAAACATAAACGTTATGTAAAACATCTGAGCAGCAGGTGTGTTGCAAAGGTTAGTGAATCTTTGGATTTTGGTAAAATGCTATATTACACCTTAGATCTTTGGAAAATACTGTGCAAAATATTTGTAGAAATGCTTTAGAAAAGTGTTCTGTCACTTTCTATATTGTTTTAAATTTTAAAGATCTGATTACCACATTCATTAAACCAACTAATTAAAGTGATTTTGTAGTATAAATTACAATCCTCTAATAGATCTCCTTTGATTTGGATCTCAAAGATTATTTTTTTATTTTGCTCTTTTCTTTGTCTTGATCTATTGTCAAACTATAATACAGCAACAGTCTAGCTCACACCCTGTCTTTTCTCAGGAGACTGTGCTGGGAGATGGCATAATGGTCTACAGTAAGTACTTCCCAACTCTTCCTATTCCCAGCTGCTCCTCATAGATGGACAGAAAGTCTCCCTCACAAGACTAAACTTGGTACTCCACATGCTCTAAGTTCAGGCCTCTTTCTTCAAACAGCAAAACCTCCTATGTCCAATGTCTAGCTGGGAAATCTATAGTGGGCCTGCAGTGAAAAGAGGTGAAAGTACTGTCTCTTGCCCTTAACTGTTCTTATCCTTTCCACACCTCCAGCAGCTAAAAGTTTTAAGGTCCCTTCCATAGCCTCTTAGCTAAAATATCTCCTAATCTTTTGCAGAAGGAAAAGGCTCAATGGGGCTAAAGCAAGAGATGAATGAAGAAATGGTGCAGTGAAACTGCAGACTAGAAATTATTTTTTTCTTTCTTTCTTTCTTTCTTTCTTTCTTTCTTTCTTTCTTTCTTTCTTTCTTTTTGAGATTCAATAAAAAGAGGGAAAATATTTTTTGCTTACAGCTATATTTTTGCCCGTTTTACTCGTATTTCCTTTTACTACTCACAACAAAAGCTTTTGGACAATAAACTTCATTAACATGGTGATCTCCCAGCAGTTATTTCAGTACAGAGGAATTGTGGTGGAATTCACACACAAATAATACTTTTTTAGCTCAAAATTCAATGATTTTCATACTTTGTGTTTCCCATTCCACCTTCTCAAATAGCTAATTTTGAGGCAACTTGCCGAATAGCCAGATCATACACAGTTTAGAAGATGATCTGTTTATGTTTCATCCAAATCTGCTTTAACTGTCCTTGCCGTATTGCAAACGCTGATCACTAAATGGTGTCCTGCCTAGTTTTTGTGTTGGATCATGTTTTGGATTGCTAACTCTAACTCTTAAGGGATGCCTTATTTCAGCCTAGTGTCCACTCTTTACTAGAGAATATCAATCTGAGTTTCTAAAGTGAGTCAGATGGAAAATGGCTTCGTAAAAAAGTGCTATTTAGTAACTGAAAAGGCTCACTCAGGATATCAGAAAATAGTTTTAACTATTCAGGCTAAAGACATATATGCATACAGCCACATATGATTGCATAGCTAATATCAAATATATTTGTCTTCTAGATTCACTCATCTCTTCTACTAAGTCACTCCATACAGACATATGGTTGTTTGTACATTTTAGCAAAAGAATCCTTCACTTCTGCTTGAAAAACAGGAAGGTAACTGAGGTTTCAGTGTTGTAGTCTATTAGATTCCCTGATGTTTACCCCAATGGTCTTAGTCATGACCAGCAGAGTTTAAAAGTATATCTAGTCATCTCTCATTAAGCAGGCCATGGTTTAAACACGTCTATATTAGAAAAATAGTTGTGCAGTTTTGAAAGATTTTTTCCCCTGGTATTTTACAGGTTTATCTCTATTTTTATTCTCTGTATTGCAACCAAGTCCGTCGCAAATGTGTTAAAATTTAGTGAATTTTTCCAAGGATAAAACTTCAGATTGATAGGGGAGTAGCAATAAGCAAGCATAGACAGGCAGTCTTTTGTGAGTACAGGTCTTTGGCTGTCAGAGCAGTTCTCCTGCAGTTTCTGGACATTTTCAATTTCCAGGAGGCCAGTGGGAGCTCAGACCTGAGTGTAAGTCTGATGGCAATGGGGCTTCTCATTACCCTGGCCATTGTCCTGGTGGTATGCGCCACATGAGACGTTGTTAATGAGGACATAATTGCTGCCTTATTCCCTCTCCCATATCAATTCTAAAGGAGAGTGTTTCTCCTCCCTGGATCAAATCTAAAAAACAATATTTGTCTGTGTCCTTAGTGTATATAAAGTGGTCCACAAAAATGGACTAAACAGTACAGACTAGCCTATAGGAAATGAGAAGCAAAGGAGCAGAAGCTTCTCTCTGGTAATGACGGAAATTAAAATTGCTTTCTGGAAAGTAATGCTCTTTCTACTTGATAAATAAAATACTTTGTTTTCTTCATTTGCTGCCTTCCATTATGTAGTTATGAATTATAAAAAGACCTTTGTGGCTCTCTGCACATTCCTAAGAACATAACAGTCATTTTCCTCCTTTTGTCTCTTAGGAGGAAGACTCTAAGTACACCATCATCAGATACTTTCATATAAGGATTACTGATTAATGCTCCTTACTGTAACAGATAGAAATGGTTTATGTCTGCTAATGGACTTCCAAATATTCCCAAAGAGTGGTTGTTGAGACACACTCAAGTTTTGCATTCAGAAGGTAATGATGTGATAGTAAAAGAAAACTAAATTGGACTGATGGAAATATTTTGTCACAGTGTCTTAAATCCAAATCACCTACTGGGTTTCTATTTTGCTTCTGATGTCTGCTAGATAATGAAGGATTGACTTTTAACATTCATTATAACATTGCATTATAGTTATGGCTGAAAAAACACTCTCATGATAACACCTTCCATTCAGCTGCATAAAACTTTTTTGACAAAATTGTCATTTGGGCTCAAATTACTTATGCTTGTTCTCCTCCCAGAAATATATATGTATACTTTTTTTTTTTTTTTTGGAAGGTAGTACAATACTCTTTGGTGGTGGTGAGATAAGCACATTTAAAGAAAAAAAAAAGTGGTGGGGAGTGAAATGATTTTTTTTTACAAAGTGTGATTCTTTGACCATTAAGAAATGACTAACAGTTACAACTTCAGACTTGCTGGCTTTCATACCTACGAAGGGCAGGTGTTTGGAAAAGTGTAATTGGATAGGAATATCAGAACAATGTTTTCAATTCTGTTTACCTTTTCAAGGGAATATTGAGTCATTCTGCAATAATATATTCAGGGTATTTGAGCATGTTTGTGTTGCGCAGGAAATAGCACATTCCATTTGTTTGCAGAGGAGTGTGTAGCTAACAACCTATTTTGTTCATGTAAATACATGTTTACTCTTATGTAAATATACACTAACACATACTAGTTGTGATGTTTGGAGTTCCATAGGAAAAATTGGCCCTTGGTATTTATTCTCTTGCTTCTCTTTTCATTGCAATAGCTTATAATGAGAAGGAATCCAAATTCAGCACTGAACAACAAGAATTTAAAGTTCATTGTGATGGATGTTGCTTTCTAATATGAATCATCTTGCCTGTATAAATCTTAGAAAAAGAAAGCAATATGCCACTGAATTTTCATATGCACAGTTAAAGGTGTAAGTAAATCAGTGGGACTGAGTAAGCAAATCTTTTATGAAATGAGGATTTTTTTCATTATTCTTTTCACAATGTAGCAGGAATTGAATGTTTGAAGGTAGCATATGAGAAGAAGTAACTTATGTTCAGCTATTCATCTTGCTGGAGGTATGATGAAATTTGTTGACTGTTCCATCTCTTGGTTTTGCAAAGTCACAGATGTCACTATATTGGTTATGCCCAGGAATAACAGTAGTGCTAGTGAAGTGATTCCTACTACCGCAAGAAGCTACTGATCTAGTAGGGTGAACGGGTGAGAGAAGAGTACTCAGGATGTTATTGGGTTGAGTTTTTTACTAAGACATTGTATTTCAAATCATACAGTATATGTTTTTGTGTAAGGAAAAGTTCTGAGAAATTTTAAAAAAGAAAAATTGTGGCCCTCACTATCCACGAGGAAATGGTTGGCGACCTGCTACAGCACTTGGATGTATGCAAGTCGATGGGGTCGGATGGGATCCACCCAAGGGTACTGAGAGAACTGGTGGAGGAGCTGGCCAAGCCGCTTTCCATCATTTATCAGCAGTCCTGGCTATCAGGGGAGGTCCCAGTTGACCGGTGGCTAGCAAACGTGACACCCATCTACAAGAAGGGCCGGAGGGTAGACCCGGGTAACGACAGGCCTGTTAGTTTGACCTCAGTGCCAGGGAAGCTCATGGAGCAGATTATCTTGAGTGTCATCACGCGGCACTTGAAGGGCAACCAGGTGATCAGGCCCAGTCAGCATGGGTTTATGAAAGGCAGGTCCTGCTTGACGAACCTGATCTCCTTCTATGACAAAGTGACGCGCTTGGTGGATGAGGGAAAGGCTGTGGATGTGGTCTACCTTGACTTCAGTAAGGCTTTTGATACCGTTTCCCACAACATTCTCCTTGAGAAACTGGCTGCTCTTGGCTTGGACTGGCGTACGCTTCATTGGGTTAAAAACTGGCTGGATAGCTGGGCCCAAAGAGTTGTGGTGAATGGAGTCAAATCCAGTTGGAGGCTGGTCACTAGTGGAGTCCCCCAGGGCTCAGTACTGGGGCCAGTCCTCTTTACGATGATCTGGATGAGGGGATTGAGTGCACCCTCAGTAAATTTGCAGATGACACCAAGTTAGATGCGTGTGTTGATCTGCTCAAGGGTAGGAAGGCTCTGCAGGAGGATCTGGATAGGCTGGACTGATGGGCTGAGGTCAACTGTATGAAGTTCAACAAGGCCAAATGCCAGGTCCTGCACTTGGGGCAAAACAACCCCAAACAACACTACAGGCTGGGAGAAGAGTAGCTGGAAAGCTGCCTGACAGAAAGAGACCTGGGGGTATTGGTTGATAGCTGGCTGAATATGAGCCAGCAGTGTGCTCAGGTGGCCAAGAAGGCCAACAGCATCCTGGCTTGTATAAGAAGCAGTGTGGCCAGCAGGTCTAGGGAAGTGATTGTCCCCATGTACTCGGCTCTGGTGAGGCCGCACCTTGAGTACTGTGTTCAGATTTGGGCCCCTCGCTACAAGAAGGACATTAAGGTGCTCAAGCGAGTCCAGAGAAGGTCAACGAAGCTGGTGAGGGGTCTGGAGAACAAGTCTTAGGAGGAGCGGCTGAGGGAGCTGGGATTGTTCAGCCTGGCAAGAGGAGGCTCAGGGACGACCTTATTGCTCTCTGTAGGTACCTTAAAGGAGGCTGTAGCGAGGTAGGGGTTGGTCTATTCTCCCACGTGCCTGGTGACAGGACAAGGGGGAATGGGCTAAAGTGGCACAAGGGGAGGTTTAGGTTGGGTATTAGGAAGAACTTCTTTACTGAAAGGGTTGTTAGGCATTGGAATGGGCTGCCCAGGGAAGTGGTTGAGTCACCATCCCTGGAGGTCTTTAAGAGAAGTTTAGATGTTGAACTTAGTGATATGGTTTAGTGGAGGACTTGTTAGTGTTAGGTCAGAGGTTGGACTAGGTGATCTTGGAGGCCTCTTCCAACCTAGACGATTCTGTGATTCTGTAAAATCCACTAGTGAAGCCTGCAAGGCTTTCAAGTCTGTTCATATCTATCCATTCTACTGAAGTTTGCAATAGTGCTCCATAATGACAATCCCTGAGGAATGTGGTATTTGCTGTGGTAACTTTATGCCAAGTCTCAGTGGTCAAATAGTCATGCGGCTTGCCCTCTGTTAGATGCACACAAGGAAATCTTTCCCACAGTCTGGGCTGTTGTGGTGGTTTTACCTTGCTGGGCATCTGAACTCCACCATGACTACTCTCTCATTCCCCCTCCTCAGAAGAACAGGAGGACAAAAAAGCATGCTGGAAAGGAAAAAAAAAAAAAAAAGGCTCACAGGCTGAGATAAGGATAGTTCAATTACAGGGAAAGGCAGGGGAAAAAAAAAAGAAAAAAGCAAAGGCCATGCAGAAGCACAGAGAGAGGGAAAAAAAGTTCCCTACTTCCCATCAGTACATCAATGAGCAATGTTTGGCCATGTCCCAGAAAGCAGGGCTTTGATATGCATTGCTTGTGTTTGGGAGGACAGACGTCTTCATAACAAGAGCCCCCTCCCTCCTTCCCTTTTCCGAGCTTTAATTGCTGAGTGTGACACCATACGCACTATGGAATATCCCTTTGGTTTGTTTAAGGAGAGGGGTTTGGAGAGGGTCTTGACCAGTGTGCCAGCACTGCTCAGCAATATACAAAACACTGGTGTGATACCAATGCTGTTCTAGCTGCAAGTGCAGAGCACAGCACTGTATGGGCTGCTGCAGGGAAAGTTAACTCCATCCCAGTCAGACCCAGCATAGCTGTACCTGTACTAAAGGGAAACTGTGTCACCTGTAACTCTATTCTATGACTTTGAGGTTAGGCTCAGCCCATAAATCACAAGAAGATCTTATCACCATGTTTTTTGTTCAACTCTTTTAAATCTGGGGTAATATTTGGGAGTTTTAGGGTAACCACTAGGCCTCTGTTCGACTATAAAAATTAAAAGGAGGAAAGTGAGTTGTAGTAGCTGGGTTCAGTTAGCTTAGCACACCCAAAAATTTCTCTTTAGGTCAAGGCTGACATGTTTTCAGCTATGATGGTGATACAGTCTAGGATCAGAAGAAATTACTCTAAGAGTCAAAACAATTAGATAGATTAGTAGGTCAATAGTAACTGGGAAGGTTGATTTTAAAGAAGTCCCCATGTTTTTCTGAGGGCTAGAAACAGCAGAGGATTCTCTCAGAACAAACCAGTCCTCACTAGCGAGAGCTGTCACCCAGGGGAGAGGTAGTAAAGCCATAGGAAAGAAAAAAGGATGTAGCTAGAAGAAAGATAAGGGAGTCAGATTTTACAGCAGGATGTAAGGCACACACAGCAAAACCTTCCTAAGACATAGCAAGCCACAAAGGAATGATTCTGTGAACTTCCCATTGGACATCTCCTGCAGTGGAGACTAAGGCTGATGCCTCACCTTTTTGGTCTTCATTTCATTACATGTCATATGTTTTTTGGCAGGGCCTGCACTTCAGCTGGACGGAGCCCTGGGAGGCACAATGGCAAATAAGAGGACAGTCACGTGAGTTTATCAAGGTATTCCATCGCAGCACCGATCCTTAGTGCTCTAAGACATCTGTTGTTATATCTCCCAAATGCTTTGAGGTTTACAATTTTACAACAGAACAGTAAATCAGAGCCAAACTTGGGCACCCAGTACCCAGGTATTATAGGGCTGGATTTCCTCCTTTCAGTTGCCCCAGTACTTTGAGGACATGGCTATAATGCATCAAAGCTTGATTTGTCTCAGAATTGGCAGGGTCCTAGGCTCTTCCAGTCACCAGAAATAACCTCTGGTATCTAAAAATAAAAGAGAGCATTAGGATGGGGGAGAAAGTCCTCCTATATTTCCTTTGAGATTTAAATTCTTCAGGAAAATAAGCCTTTGTCATTTTAATGATCAATGTTTGAAATATAGAGAAGCATACAAAAAATGCACCTTAGGGCCCCTGACCCCAGCACAAAGAAGTCCCTAGTTATCAGCAATATAGACAGCTTAAGAAGGCAGTGAAATTTAACAAAAGCTGCAAAAATCTACTTTTGAAGTTATCACTCTGTCCAGAGATTGCACTTTTGTGTCTTGCTTTAATGAAAGTTCTGCCCAACAGTGGGTGATCTTAAAGGAGACCTAAAAAGAATTATTTTAATACTAGCTACTTACTATTTTCTGAACTCTTTACAAAACTAGTGTCTCTCTCCTCTTTGCCTCCAACAGCATAAAATGTACTGTCAGCTTTTCCTTTTTGAACTCTGAAATACCTAGGCTAACTGAGAATCATTGGTTTCCACTGAACCTTAAACCTTTGAAAAGAGCTACCCCTTTTCAGCCAATGCACCAGTGAAGTCAGCAGGAGCAGCCAAGTCTGAAAATGCAGTAATGGGCTACCAAGTTAGCTGTGACAGACTGTGCAAGGAGAGGTTTATCCTGCCTTCTCCCCACATGCCCAGCTTTACACATTTCTACATGTTATGGGATAAGGTAAAAGTCTCTAATGTGCATTCACTATCCCCTCAAATGGCCTTTGAACTTAGTGTCATAAATAACAACATCAACAAGGAGTGTCTAGATGATTTTTTCTTTCCTGACCTTTCCAGGCCTTTGAGGCTCTTGGAGAGCAAGGCTTATGCTAATGAGAGTGGAAAAGGGTGCTACTCCCAATTTGAAGTCTGCCAAGAAGGACTGAATGGCTGAGATAGCTCTGGGAATACTTGTCTGGGACAGGAACAAGGCAGACAGGGAGGCGCCAAGCAATGATACAAGTGTGACCTCCTGCCAGGTTTTCCAGACAGAATAACAGAAAGATAACTTCCAGGCAGGAGGTATTTTATGTTGTTCAGACTTTGCCATCTGAAGATTTTCTATTAGAATAATTATTCAGCTGATGCAGGGACTGTGTGTCCTACAGAAATTGTGCTTATGAGCCCATACACTCGTTTGTCTCTCTCCAGGGTAATGTTTGAGCCAGGTGTGTGATATGACCCAAACTTGTCAGATAGACAGGGGTCTGGAAGACAGTAAGGGTGGAAAACTGTGAATCTTATCGCTAACACCAGAATGCTGAGTTCAGTGGGAATCCCACAGGGCAGAGGCCCATGGGCTTGCACCTGTCCCAGCTCCAGGAAGAATTTTATCTAAAACTTTCATCTTCCTATAAAGCAAAATCAACAAGCCTCAAGACATCAACCTGTAGAAAACCAAGCTCCTTCAGTCCCAGGTCTCAGTGATCTTCATCTTTCTGCAGACCTTCAAGCATGGAGTAACTGAAAAAAGGTAAAGATTTTCTTTTTTTCTTTTTTACCTTTCTCCCAGTAGCACCCTCCATCCTGTCATGGGGGTGGGAGGGAGGCAGTGCACACTGCAGGTCTCCATGACCATCATGATGACTGTTTATGGTTTATGCTCTGCAGCTCAGGTTTTTGGGGTGAAAGTTGAATGTGAGTATATCTCTCTCCAGGGCCAGATCCTCACTGTAGATACTTCCTCCAGACCCCCCATTTTGCGTAGGAATGATGCCCATGAGCAGTTCCTCACAAGTTCAATCACAAAATAACACTGGTGAGTTTGAAGCTCAAATGGGATCAGGAATACAAGGGGTTACTTATTTCCTCCTTGTCTGCCCCAGGTGAAATTCTGCTTGACATAATCCAGGCTACAGTGAAAGCTGTGCTCTGAAATGTGCAATAGGTTATTTTTGTCTTGGTGGTGCACTCTGGACTTAGTAACGGTTTTTGAAGACAAAGGACATGAGCAGAAAAATACGCTAGATTAGAGTATTTGACCAAGATACTAACAAAGCTGGCAGAGATATGTGCCAGTGAACTCACATAGCAAATACATGCAGGTGCCTTTTTTCATACTGAAATTACCTATTTTTTTCTTTCCATGAAACAGGAGTAGAAACTTTCATCCTTTTCAAACCCCTAACATTTGGATTTATGAGCATGCCACCCATATTTTTGGGCAGAGAGGACTGCCATCAGTTGTCTTGCCATTGCTAAAATTAACTGACATCTTATGCTATATAAGCTGCTTATTCCCAAAAGTCAAGTCACTAGGGGCACTTACAGCAAAGAGAATGTTAATGGGATATTTCTGAGAATAGGCACTAAGTATGGAAAACACTGGAGCAAAGAAATATATGTTTGAAAGTCATCTAAGTACCTTGGGCACTAACCAGAGCATTTCATAACAGGGAAGGCTGGTAAGATAAACATTGCAGAAGGAGTTATGAAACTCAATCATTTCCTCATCCCCCAAAACTTAGTATTAGCTTCCACTCCCAGTGCAAGGAACATTTATTCCTTAGTTTAATTGACAAAGATGTTTTTGACCCAGCTGTTCCATAAACCCATTCATACACTAATGCAACCTTATGGCTGTGGCCATCTCACTCAGATCACGGGAAGAGAATGGCTTTCTTCTGCCCTAGTGCCTCAAAGGATAATATAATAAAGGAAATACTGCAGGATGAGAACTGGTTTGTGTTTCATAAGTGAAGCCCAGGACTAATCAACCACTAAGTTAATTTACTGAGACCAGAGTCAGAGCAGAAAGAAGGGAAATGCAAGCTGTGTTTAAGATTAAACTGGCATTTTATATGTTTTTGCATTACAGAATCACTATAAAACCAAATCAGCCAGGACCCACATCTGCCTGTGAAAGAATGTCATTTGTCTATGAAGCCTCACTGCTGTCTGCAAGCTGTTTTAAAGGGTAGTCTGAAAGGGACTGTGGAAACCTAAGATCAGTCCCACACATGCACACAAACAGACCGCTGAAGTAGGTTTGCTTGACAGCTCCTATACCAAGAAAAAGGCACGTTGGATTTCAGATCCGTCTCTTCCTTGTCTCCTCTGAACTCTGAAATACACTTAGAGCAGTTCACCTCTCTCCCTTCTCACCATGCTCACCCTTCCTTAGAAGTGAAAAAAAAAAATAGAGCTAACACAAAAGGCCCCAAAACCTCACACTCTGATGTTTGTAAAATAGATCAAAAGTAGTTTGTCGATTTCTTGTTGCCACCCACCCTGTTATCCTAATCAGGGTTAATACATTCTAAACAATATTTAGTTTAATATAGAAATAGCTTGGTCTTTCTGAGGAGTGTGTGTGCTAGGAGAAGAATCTGACGGGGTTTGCAGAAATAAATATGGGAGTCCTAATGAGGAAATTGCCTTGGGGAAACCAGGTATGTCTCTGTAACTGGGGGACTCAGATTTAAATGGTAGCTGATCAAGTGCAACTCCAGCTGTTAGAACCACTTATCTGAGAACCTCAGGAGACATGACCTGTTCCTCAACAACAAATGATTTGGGATAAGAAAGTATTGGGTACTTGGCCTTTTTTGAATTCGGCATATCATGGCTTAAACCTAAATATACTATTTGCCCCACCGAGTTTTTTCCTCACAGGAGTATAAAAACATGCATTCTTCTCACCGTCATTGCTTCAGCTTTTGCCTTCTTCAGTTTAAAAGCCCCTTTTTGTGGGTATTAGATAGGGAAGAGTACTGTCTTATAGAACTGCTAAGTCCTTAGCAAACGTGGCCTTTTTCAAGCTACATTGACTGCAATTCTACCCATTCAATCATAAACCCAGTAATGAACAAAATTACACCTGTGATTTCCTGATGTTTCTGATGAAACATTCAAGAGTTTTATGTTGCTGAAAGATACTGACGGAAGCAAGAGCTGTAGACATTGCTCCAGAAGTAAACAAACCATGAAACATCTCCAACTCTCTCTCATAAAATCCCTCTCTTGCTGCATTCCCTAGGACGCTTGGCAAAATTAGGCACCTTTTCCTCTGTAAGCAGAGGCCTCTGGAATGTTTGGTCTTTTGCCCAAGTTAAATAGCATGGGCTGAGAAGCAGAAGTGCAAAAATAAATTAGTTTATCATTGGTGAACCAACAAGTCCATGAGCTTGTCAGACCCATGACATCCAAAGCTCGGTCCCAGAAACCTGTTTGGGAAGGGGTGCAGTGGTTGTATTCACAGAAGCAGCCCAACATCTGCTCTTTTCAAGGGGCAGTGATTACAGTGAAGAAGGCAGTATCTGTCTGGGGAGTCTCTACTTCTGCAGAATACTAGTGGTACAGCACCAGTTAGGTGCCACAAATGTCATATATTGGCAGTTATTCCCAAAGTTATTTACTACGTTATCTCTGCCACCTGAAGGAAAACAGATCAGTTTTTCCATCTGATTCTAACATAGCTTTGTTGTTATCATTCACTTAGCTTTCCATAGCCACTATTTTATTTAATTTTTCTATTCTGCCTCTTTCTGCTGCATATATTTGCTATGTAGATATCTTAACTAAGGCCCATCCTCCTCATTAGTGATCTCAGCATTGTATATGACATTATGACAATTTTATGCATGCACATTTTCACATGGCTTGCTTCCCCTTTATGTCAGCAATTATGAGCTGTCATTAAAAGCATGAGAAATGGTTACAGTGCTGTTACAATTTTACATTGACAGGTAATCTAAAGGGAATAGAGGGAGGAAAGAACATAAAGACTTAGAAAACCAGGGAAGAAGAGGAGAACTGGTGAAAGGATGAATTAATGGAATAATATAAAGAAGAGGAAAAAGTAATTCTTAGGCTCATAATTTCAGGATATTCTCTGGTACAAGGAGCCTTTGACAGTTTTCTATTCACAGATTAAGCAGACAAAATTTGGAAAAGAGGAAGGATGTGTCCCATGAAGGCACACAGAGTTATCTCTGTGTTATCATCTAGATCACAACATAAGCAAAATCAGCCACGGATAGACATTTAGGCATTTGTTCTACCTCAGCCATATATATCAACTTTCTGTAAAATAGCTATGACATGCTGTCACCAGGTCACATAATGATACATCCCTGTCACTATATTATACAAACTAGACATCACAGTTATACATATGGTATTTTCAATTTAATTCCTATTGGAAAATTAGGAAACCATAAATATGGTGGCATAACATTGCCTATTTCCTAGTCTGTGACAGTTAACATCTCTGTTTGACTGAGGTGAGTGTGAAGCCCTTGAAGAAAGCAGTCTTTCCATCCTGAAACAGGTGGAGAGCATCAGTTTGCTAGAGACCTATTTTTCTTCATGGCCTACAAATTCAACATAGTTGATTAGTTTAGCTTACACCTAATTATTAGGCAGCTACAGTTACACTAGATAAGAAGAATGCTACCCACCAAAGATGTGAAACAGGGCAGGAAGCACTCAGCAAGCACCAGGAAGGAGGACACAGACCCACAGTCAGGCTTAGTTTTTGCCTCCAAGCACTCACATTGCCAACCAACTCTGCTTTTTGGCATAGCAGAAAGAGAGTTTGTTTATCTGTGACAGAAGGTCTGCTAAGGACCTTGTCCAGCAAGGAATGAATGGGATTGCAGTGCTTAATGAATATCATCAAAGCAGTAGATTTAATCCATGCCCGCAATAGATAAATGGCAACAGCTCTAATTGTTTTTACTGAGAGAAATCTTCCTGGTAAATAAGCCTTTAAATTGGTGCTTGATTCTGGTTGCTTTCAGAATTGATTAGCTGGCTATAGCAAGCAAATTCTGCATCAATATGGGGAAAGACAGGTAAAAAGGAACATCACTTAGGAATGCTAGGGATAATACAGTCAAGAACAGAAATGTATGTCTTCTCTGTCATGTAGCTATGCCTCCTGAAGCCTTTTTTTTTCTTTTTTCTTTTTTCTTTTTTCTTTCTTCTTTCGCAAATGAGTTCATTATTCTTTGCCATGGAAGCTTGTTTATTGAGACCATTCTCTGTCCCTTACTGTGTTCTCACATGATTTTATGGGGAACAGAAAGAAACAAATGGGTCTATGTTTATAGCATATAATAAAATGTAATGAAAATATCTGATATGATGTAAATCTAGATTCTAACAGGGTGGTGAGCTTTCCTTTTCCTTCTTGTAGTGGCCAACCAACCTCCATACTTCAGTCAGGGTATACATTATGTCCATCATTAAAAGCAGATGAAGTTCCTATCATTTAAGTCCATTTGCTTAAATGTCTATCGGTCTTAAAATGTTAGCTGGGCCTAGACATGATTTTGTTTCTTCTGGGTAATGTTCAGTGAACATCCTGACATCCAGTCATAGCAGGGAGACATTCAACATCATCTCTTCAGAGATCTGTGTAAAGGGGGAAGTTAATGATATGGATGATAAAAATGAAACAGGAAAAAAAAATACACTGATGTGTCTTGAGAATATTCAAGACAGTTACAAGCATGTGCATGTCAAACCAAATTTTTATGCTTTTTTTCTTTTTTTCTTTTTTTTTTTTTTTCCAGGGAATGAATTGTAAAAGCAGACATTCTTCTTGATATTTAAGCTATCTCTAGAAGTGAAGATGGAAAAAAGCTACAGAAGAAGAGTAGTGGAAAAAATCTGTAATGTAGTTAGCCAAAACTATACAAGGATATCCTGCAAAAGGAGGAAAAGGAGGTTTAATCTGAGCCCAAGATGTAGTGCATACCTTCACATAGGCAGAATGCTACCAGAGGTAATTCATAAATACTGTTGCTAAGTAAGTGTGAAATGGAATCACAGGATGTTACTAGTCTATGACATTCCTGGGTAAAGAATATGGGGAAGTCAAATAGAAAAATGAGAAGGGAGCCAAAGAAAGTTTTACTTATGCTTTCACGTACAGGCTGAATCAGCCTACTATGTAATTCTGTATCAGAAGGAGACTCTGTAAGCTAGCAGTCTGATCCATCTTTCATAACTGATCAAATAAGGCACTGCCTATAGCAAGAAGGTTGGAAGAAATTTTAATAACATCAGGTTATTGAACCATTGAAATACAAGAACATGCCAGACCTCTGCTTGCAGGATGTTCAATTACTTTTACATTATTGCTGATTCAAGGGAAGAGGTTCCTGGGCTTATCTGTCAAACACTTTCATAAGCAGAAGCACAGAAACAGATCCTGACAGATACTGAGCGTCCATGGCATGTCACCAGGCAAGCTCCTTTTAATCTTTATTTTGTGTAGTATTTCTTGTATCTCTTCCTCAGGTTTCTACTTTTTTTTTTTTTTTTTTTTTTTTTTTTCTAGAGGGTTCTGAATTGTGGCCTTCTAGCTTCTGCTACGGTTTACCAGTTTTCCACCACAAGCTGGAAGAAGTAATAACTGGCCCAGGAGACCAGAACAGATATACTTCCTCAGCAGATGAAGATGGATCTCAAGGCCAAGAGTGTCAATGTTTAGCACAGACTTGTGTTAAGGAGTGTTTTCTTTAATAACAACAAGGAAAGATGGAGTAAGTTCCCATCTCTGTGAGTGCCCTGCAGAAGAAGAGGTAGATGAAAGTATTAAGGTACTACAACAATCTAAAAAAGATAATGAAAATAAACTGAAGTCTGAAATAATTATTTGCCATGAAATGGTGGGCATCTGTATAGTCTTTGATTATGGTGTGTGATAAAGTAGTCCATCTTGCAAGTTGGCCAGTGGGCTGGCTATTTCTTGAAGCAAGCCAGTTTGGATTGTGTAAATGAACATTTTCCTTTGAACACATGCTGTTCATATGCTTTGAACAGAATATGGTTATTTTAAATTTTCCAGCAAAGGAGTTAACATGGCAGTATGACCTCTTTTGAAACTTCTGGCCTCCTCTGCCAGCTGTATTGATTGTTATTAATTAGTTCAGTGTGTTTTAGTGTCCAGGGTATAATCAAATGGCAAACCTACTCTGTACCTCTAAGTGAATGAACAGACAGAACTATATCAATGAGAAAAACAATTCCAGTTTTGGCTGAGTCCTAGGCTTTCAAAGAAGTGAAATAACTGCAATGGGAGAATTCATTAGCACTGAAAGCCCAGTGATTTGTAAACCACTCAAGTCTAACAGAGCCAAGATTTTGGCGAGAAGGTGTGAAAAAATGTACTATTGGTTCCATTTCTCAAGACTGGCCAAGTTTACTAGTGACACAAAGCTATGTATTGGTTTATAGGAAGATTTGGGATTGACAAGGTTGCGGTTTCTACTGGGCCAGTGTTCTGACTATCATGTTTAGTGCATGCTTTCACTAACATTTTGTGTGCCTAATATATTAATCCCCAGCAATACATTTGCATTTCTCTGTGGCCTCTGTTATCTCTGCTTATGTCATAGTCAAGCCAGTCTTTAAAACATGAGAAATGAACTATCAGTGTCCATTAGCAATGAGGTAAGCACTAAAAATATTGGGCCAGGTGCTGCTTGTTTTCATCCTCAATTCTTCCCCTCTAGCTCTAGCTTCCATTTCATAACAAAAACAAAAAATGAAGTTGTCTGTCTCTGAAGGATGTGCACCCCAAGAACTTTCAAATGGGGAGAAACAAATTGTGATCAAGAGCCAACTGAGTGCATTTAACGCATATTCTATGTGAAAATGCATGTCTTTCAGGGTAAAGAAAGTTGCAGATGTATGCAAAATATAAAAACCACCAGCCACAGGAAAAACTAAAGCCTCTAAGACAGGATTTTAAACTGTGATAACTTAGGAGTTCAAAAGTGGATTGCTATCAAGAGCCAAGATGCACACGGCACCTATTTTAAATGGTTTTCTGTATGCTTTCTCAGAATGTCAGTAGTTTAAGTTTGTCTTTAAATTCTTTCAGAAAAAAAAAAAAAAAAAGTGAAGAAATGGAGCAGGTATGACATTAGAATTATCTTGTATGCAGTCAAGGGCATGGCTCTCATTGTTAAATTCAGTGCCAAATCAGATGTTTTAAATTGCTTCAAAGCCTAAGGAAGAGAGTAAAGGCATCCCACTCTCAGTTCTTCAAATGTGTATAACTACCTTCTCATATGGCCTTAAGACCATCAAAATTTGTCCAGTGAGGTCCTGTTACTTGCATAAACTGCCTCAGAATT